>NC_092055.1:30783849-31142288 GCF_003086295.3 Arachis hypogaea
GGTTTGAGTTTAGGAATTGGGGTTCTTCCCCTCCTGCTGCACCAGCAGCATGAATTGCATGAAATGGGAGAGAGAAATGGGCTGAGTTCATTTAATTAGGTGAGTGGGTGGTGCCCACGGGTCCGGTTTGACTGGTTTGGCCCGTTCGGCCCAATCTCGGGCCAAATTCTAAAAATTAGTGTCAAAATTCTCGTTTTAATTTTCTCTATCATATTAAACCATAAAAATCACCTTTCTAATTTTCTAGAATAAATTTTAATTTGTGGGTTAATTATGTGTTACTTAACCGAATTTTACAATGTACCTAGATGAGAAAATTCACGACAGATGATACATTATTGTAGCTCTAAAAGAAAGATGGTATATATATGGTCAAGATAGGCTATCACATTGCTAAAGGATAGGATGGAAGAGGAGAGGATAGGACAACAACTTTGAACACAGATTTGAGGGAGTTTTGAAAAGCGATATGAGATATGAAAGCACCTTAGAGATCAAAATGTTCCTTTAAAAAGAAGTCTATGACATCATTCTGGTAAGGGTAAATTTATTCAAAAAAGAAAATCGTTAGCAATCCAATTTGTCCATTCTGTTTGTAGGTGCCTAAAATGATGGAACATGTTATCCTATTATGCAGATGGACAAGACCTATGTGGTTCAGATTTTAAATACAGGGACACACCCACAAAGGAATTAGTTTCATTAATTGAAATTTGGCTTTAAAAATTTTGCAAAAAGATTAAAGCAAAGTTTTCCATGATAAGGGAAGGAATATAGAGCAACATGGTCACTAAGTTGGCTTCTAGAAGGTGCTAAAAACATTATGCAGTGTTAATCACTCTAACCAAATCCTCTAGCTACTATCCATTATGCAAGAAGTCAAGAAAAGTTTTAAACAAAGTCAATGAGATTATCATCACTAGAGTGCAAATCATGAACAGATTTGCAAATTATCTGTAAATGAAGACCACACCAAAGAAGTCATTGCGGCATGCTACTCTCCGATATTACAAACAAAAATGACTTATGTAGCATTAATGAGAGACTATGAACGACGAAATTAGAGGAGGGATCTGTATCCAATTTTCTAAGCAAATTCAAGAATGTGGGCAGATGCTTGGGTATAATGAGAAAAGCATTAATTCTTGTCAAAAGTCTAGACATGGGGAGAACCTTAATCGATTCAGATTGTCTTACTTGGGTAAATCCATCAAATTGAAAGGAAGGCTCTGAGAAATAAACTCTGTCCTTCATGTCAAACCCTTCAAAATGGAACTTTTATTCTGTAGCTTTGTGTAGGTCCCGGCAATGAAAATATCTTTGTCAACAATTGTAGCCCTCAAAAGTACAAACTAACTTCCTATATGCTGGTGCACCAATCTTCCTTCACAACTTGAAAACATTTAAAACAAGAGAAACTAATACCAACTTCAGATCCAGCCACCAGTGGTAGACATCTAACTAGCTACTAGCAATGGTATCACACCTACCTTTTCCAAACCGATGTGGTAGGCAGAAGATACCCATCGTGAAGGAGGAATCACGATCGTGTTTGGGGTAAAGGAACTGCATTTCCTGAAGAAGAGTGCATTTTTTAGGTGTTATGACTCTCTCCAAGCCTCACCTGTTTTGGGGGGAGGGGAGAGACTCCCGAATCACTCCAGTAAGGGAGGGTGCAGTAACAAAACATCATCATTTCTGCATCTAATAGCGAGATATTTGAAAAATATTCACATATTTAAACTTTAACTATTTATTTTAAGCTGTATCGTACTAGTCACTATCGAATTTTGGAAAAATGTTTTCTTTATAAAAAGATTTGCGAGGCAAGTAATAAACATACACAAGCCATAATAAGGAATTAAGTAAAACATACACAAGGCTAACATTATATATATATACCATTCACATCTTGCTACTATATACATAATTAACACTCTAGGCCCTGGTCTATATAGGAAGCCTCTAAGCTGGCTCCCAAAACTAGCCTAGTCAACTATCTACATCCTACTCTCTCAGTGAGTCTAATCAAAAGTGAGAAACTAAACACAAAAGATAGGCTAATCCCCAAAAAACTACCTAAAGGCACATCCTTAGCCCCCAGCCATCAGTTGTCCTCGTCAAAGAAAATCACAATCACATCTGAGCACTCTCAGGATCCTCGTCCTCATCATCGAAATCTCATAAGCTCAGGAGGGTCCTATCACTCGTACTATGTCTGGCCAATACTTGAAGTCCATAATAGAGGTAGTGTGTGGCTTCTGATGACGGCTCAGACAAAAATACTGAGATTGCTCTATAGGAATATCCTCTTCCGGTACATGCTCTGGTATATGCTCTTCCATAGACTCAAGCTCATATATTATTATTATCTAGACTCCATTATAATTAGAGCAAGTAAAATAAATAAATAACATAATAATAAAATTATATTTCTATTTATTTTTACTTCGAAGTTTGAAGTCATTTTGTCAAAATAAAATTAATTGCTTTAAAATATTATTTTAAAAAAAGTTCGTGTTAATGTAAAAATTAGAATTGTTACAAAATTAAAATTGAAAATAAATTTAAAGGCCATTTGAAGCAGCAACGATGACCAATTGAAGCCTCTTGATTAATTTAACTCTGAAATTAAGACTGATAGATATGAGAGAGAAAAATGATAGTTAAGATTAGTATTTGAATTCTTTGAATGTGTATTTGGATGAGTGTTATTTGTTGTTGTAGTGTGGATCGAGTTTACCTGACTTGCACCCGAATCCGAAAAAAAAAATACTCGATCTCATATATAAAGAATTAGTTATTTTTAAAATTACACAAGGCAACGGATTTTTTTCTAAACTCTGTTTTGTTAATATTTAAGGGGATGCTTTATAAACAATTTTTTATATATCAGTGCTCATTAATATGTATTCCTATTAAAAATAATACATTACAATATCCAATAGAATTATTGAACAATATATAATTTGTATGATCTCCTTTATAAAATAAACTAGTATTTTTATCTATAATAATATTACGGGAATATAAATTTTTTTAAAACTACGGTCCACTTTGTTCTGATAGTATAGATTATGCATGGCATAAACGATTTATAAAATCAAATTATTTTTACAAAAAAAAAGTCGTAGGTTGACAAAAGTTTCTGGCTAAGAAGACCAAGGTATCTATAGAAAAAAAATCAAATAATAAGATTT
This sequence comes from Arachis hypogaea, assembly GCF_003086295.3. NCBI lineage: Eukaryota > Viridiplantae > Streptophyta > Magnoliopsida > Fabales > Fabaceae > Arachis > Arachis hypogaea. The sequence continues at coordinate 30,787,050 of NC_092055.1, forward strand.
TTAGTTATTATTTTTTATATGAAAAAGTCTAATTTTTATTAATAATTAATTTTAACATTCGTTATCTAAAATTTAAAATAATTTAACGCGTATATTTTTACATTCAACTAAGTGTTAACTGTTAAGTCTGTTGCACAAATAGAAATAATTAATTTTTATATTTACTATTTAAAAATAATATTTTTTCTCCCTGTGTATATAAAAATATAATTAGATATTAGCATAAAAAATTATACTGATAGTTATAAAATTAACTCAAAATTAATTTTTTTAACACAATTGAATCTTGATTCTAACTTTTAATTAAAATATTAGTATTTTCTCCAATTTATATGTAATAAATATTTGAAAGAATAAAAATTAAAATATAGATTAAAAAGATAAGTGGTAAAAATTTAAAATTAAATAAAAAACTATGTATATAATAACAATAATAATAATATTTTTTATTTAAATTATATTATTTTGTTAATTTTGTTTTCCGTAAAAGAGAAAGATAGAAAAAATAGAGAATAAAAGAAAAGAGAGAGAAAGATAAAGATGAAAAATGAGAGTGAGAGTGAGAGTTTGTTAATTTTTGAAGAAAAATTTTATTTTAATTGTAAAAAAATATCGGATGGCATACTTTGATTTCTCAAATTACTAATATATGGAGAGAGGTGAGAGAATTTAGGATGGGAGTTTATTAATTTAAAAAAAAAATATTTTCTCTCAATTTTAATAAGAGAGTGTCATGTGACACATTTGATTATTAAATTAGATAGTAATATATGATATATAATATAAGTATATTTTAATTTCAATTTTAATATTTCAATTTTAATTTTAATGTAATTAAAGAATGTCATGTTGCATATTTTGATTGTCAATTAGTAATTAGTCATTGATATTGATAATGATATATAAAATAGATAGAGTGGTTGAAGGAATGAGAGAAACAGAGAAAGGAAGAGGGACACTACAAGGGAGGCACAGAATACCGGCGGTTTTCTTCTTGATTAGCGGCGGTTTTAAACCGCCGCAAAATCAAAGGCCGGCGGCAAATTGAACCGCCATGGATATGGGCGCCGGAATTGGGTTTGGCGGCGGTTTCCAGCATCGCTGGTATAACCACCACAAAATCAAAATTTCGCGGCACACAATTAGAAAACCACCGCCAAATGAGACTGACACGATTTGCTTCATGTTTACCGGCGGTTTTCAGAACCACCGCTATTTTGGTCAATGGGTAAAAAAATTTGCAGCCGTTTTGAAACCGCCGCAAATTTATGTTTGTCTTTTTTCAACATTACATGGCCTTCAGAGGCATTGCCACCTACATCCAGAAAATTGGCCGGAGCACCCCACCATGCAATTTAATTATATCCATTGTGACCATTGCTAACCCTGCACCATTCACTGTGCAACCAATTTCTCCATCTAACCCAATATACTTTAAATCTTCCTTTGTAGCAGCCACTTGTTGAAAGAAAAAGACACAATACATATCTAGTGATGAGAAATAGACTACATAGAAAGGACTTGACAAAAAAGTACCAATAAATATTGAGAAGACTGGCATTGCCAATACAACAAATGAAAACAAAATCGTCAATACAACAAAAGTATCTGTCTACAACTAATAATTACATTTACATTTAAAAATCACTCATGCTAACCAAGCAGAAGAAAAACCATACAAATTTGAAATGACATCAAATTTGTAAATATATTGAAAAAATATGCACAAAAATGAAATATGCAGAGATGAAAAGAACATAAATTGTACAAGATTTGTTGATCACCATTTGTTCCATTTCTGCTCATATAAAGCATTTTAAGTTATTAAGTGCACGAGTGTATAATTAGCACAACAGCACTGAACTAGTGTAATAGATCACACAACAACTTCTAACAATGATTATCGCAGTCATCTAAAAATTTTAGCATAAATATCAAGTCATGTAGAACAACCTGAATATAAAATTGGAGATTTTTTTTTATCAAGAATGCCATATGTTCTCTAACGCGTCACATTGATCGAGATCGCTGAGATTTCTGTTGTGCCGTTGGGCTCTTAGCTTGATCCTTTTTGCGTTTGGCAAAATCACGGTGATATTGATGCATTACAGATGCCCACAATTTCTCTAACTCCATTTGTGTTCGTTTGAGCCGCAGTAAATATTGGAAAACTCTAAGATATCTGTTAATTGTGCCAAAATTTAGTGACCTATTGAAAAATATCATGTTTTATTAAGCCATGTAATGTCACATTATTATCGTAATACGAGAACAGGATTATTGAGTCTCACATAAATGGTCAAAATTAACAGACAAAGTCATTTGACTTTTTCAATTTTATTTTAAGAACTCATTAATCTTGACCATTTAAACTAAATAAGACCATAGTCAAGATTTATTCATAATTAATAACCAATGATCTCTCACAAGATATATCCTCTACAAAAGATGTCTTTCCTAAACTAATGGTCCCTTTAAGGTATTCAACATATCCTATATGCCTTGATAACACAGTTTGCATCTATGAGGCCATAACAATTTCTAAATTTATCATTTTAGAAGGGAATTCAATCACATCGAGTATATCTTAGCAGGACAGGAAGAGGAAAGAATCCACCATTAATATTAATATTATAGGAGTAAAACCTGACTTAGAGAGGACTTCTTGAGTAAGGAACAAATGCAAAGGCCAATCGACAGAATACTCAAGGGCAAGACCATCCCAACCATCAAGTGACATTTCTGAAGAAGCACCAGAGCTTCCATTTGCTGAAGTGTTTGCCCTTGATACATCTATAGGGAAGGTCTAACTGTGATTCCATAAGATGGCATCCTAGAAGAGGGAAAGCACATTTCATAACAACTCCAAGCTAACTTAAACAGAAGAACTAAAATGAAGGCAGAACCTTACCGCAAGGATACTTTAGAGAAATATTTGTCTTTTTCACCAATAGTTTTTAACGCAGCCTGCATTTCAAGGAATTGGAATCAGCTTTCATTGATGTAGTTAAAACATGAACAAGCTTAAATAGTTAAAGGATGAACTGCGTTAAAAAGTAAAGATCGTATGAAAAATTTAACTAACCAGCTAAAATGGCACCATAAGATCAGCTTCAGCAGTTGATTGCCAAGGTGGCAAACGCATTAGCTGGCGACTTTCCTCGAGGAAACACTAGCATAGAAAATGATGCATGTATAAAAAATGTCAGTATTTTTTTCTTAGATAACAAAATATTAGTAATTAGAAAAGGTTATTACAAAAGGCAAGGAGGACGAAAGATCCTCATACAAAAAATAAAAAATATCAATAAAAAATAAGAATCAACACAAGTCAGCAGAAAAATGTTAGTAGTATAGATAACTTTTCATACTTTATCTGGAAGAAATCTCCTTTTGCCAAAAGAAAATAGTCTTTCAGGTCCTTCAAGTGACGATTCAAGTCAGCTTGTACAACCACAAGCTGTGGACAGAGAGAACATGAATGGTGTAGAATGCAAATTCACCAAATACTAACGAACATATGAACTGATATATGATGTTAAGCACCTGCCACAGACGACTGGCTGCAATAACCTGAATAGAGTACTAATCTGGGTCTGTGAGAATCCTTCCAACAAACTTCCTGCATGTTTCTTCAAAACCAAAGGATACATAGTGTAAAGGACAAAACTATTAATGTATATGCAACTAAAACTAAAAATCATGAATATTGAACAAAGTTGTGTAAGAGATTTCATTACCTCACTTAGGGCTACGTGTCCAGCAAAATTTATTATCTCCAACAAATCGCCACTTAATGATGACCAATGCATGACCGAGTAATTGGAGATAAGGTAGACATCGTGTTTTGAAGTAGCCCATACTAAGTTTCTCAACTGAATCCCACAAAAAATGAAACAAATCATCACCCATTAGGCTTGAAAAGTAATTAATAAACTATCCAAACCTACATCAATAAAACCATATACTAAAAAAAGAAGCAACAATAGAGTGTTAAATGCAAATTGATAAATGTTTGAATCTTGATGTATATAGCAAAAAAAAAACTTTAATCCAATTTCTATAGCATACCAGTACAGCATTCAAAGGGCTAGAGAAAACAATAATAGATTTGAAGATCATCGGTTTTCTTTCCTCAATAATGAAATACAAAATAAAATCATATAAAGAAATGCAACTGTACAAGACAAGACTGCAAACAAGTACTACAGAACCACCGAATATTATGTATATATTGAATCTATAGTAGCTTATATCTTCCACAACTGGTTAATTAGGGGCTTTCATCAAGAATTACATTCATTTTTTAACTTTTTAGCCATGTACTCTCATCAAGCAACACTACAATACTTATCAACAATATAACAAACATAATAGGAATAAAATCAAGTAGCAATAAGGTTCGAGCACCATGTGAAAAATCAAACAAACCTAAAAATGAAGGATGGTAGGTTTAACCATTCTTGTATTATAGAAAAAGTCATAGTATTTTCCACCCTTCACAGACCTTTTGCAATCTTGAGAGACAAAGAAACAAAATTTACTTCTGCATCTTTCCCTGCCCCCCATAATCCCAAAGGAAAAGGATTTGATAAAACAAAAAATATTAAAAAAAAAGAAACCTCATTTATAGCATCCCCAGAAGCAAGAATATTCTCATAATTCTTATACTGTTCAAGCCTTGTAACTCTGTAACTATCTCTTGATATGTTCAATCTATCCCACTGAATACCCTGAATGTCTTTTCCCTTCCTTGCTTGTGCAGCTGATGTATCAGTTACCTTAGTGAGCTGCAACAATCATCAAACACCTTATGAGTATGAAAACAAATACCCCCTTTTTCTCTTAAATAAACAAATTTTGAAAAAAAAAGGTTTTTATATGAACTCGATGAATAACTGAAAGGTTCAAATAAATAGAATCAGAAAAAGAAAAGGGGTTACCATCTCATACTCATCAAGAGCATCATCATGGCTGTTTTCATCCATTTCATCAAAGAAATCTTCTTCTTTTTCTATGGCATCAAAGTAGAAATCTTCCTCTTCTTCGACAACGATGAGAAGTGGATGTATGGGTGATGAGCGGATAATTTATACGCTTTTTGGCATTGTTTTTAGTATGTTTTTAGTATATTTTAATTAGTTTTTATTATATTTTTATTAGTTTTTAAATAAAAATCACTCTTCTGGACTTTACTATGTGTTTGTGTGTTTGATAAACCTCTATTTCATGGTTTATCTTGTGCTCATTTGAGTGGTTTTTATCAACTCTTCACCCACTTATTCATATTAATTGCATGGTTTTACTTTCCCTTCCTTATTATGTGATGTATGTGAAAAACATGTTTCCTATGCTTTAATATTAATTATTTTAATTACCTTTATCTCCATTCGATGTCGTGATTAGTGTGTTGAGTAGTTTCAGATCTTCTAAGGAAGGAATGACTTAAAGGATGGAAAGGAAACATACAAAAATAGAAGGAAAGCACCAAACGGAGCTTCTGAAGAAACTGGCATCCACGCAATCGCATGGACGAAGCGATCGCGTGCCAAGCACGAATCAGCAGCGACGCGACCGCATGACTGACGCGACCACGCGCCTTAAGCAGAACGCACATGACGCGGTCGCATGACTGACGCGACCGCGTGGCAAGGAAATGCTCCGAATGACGCGACCGCGTGATCCACACGGACGCGTGACAGAGGCCACGCACCAGAAATTGTAGAAAACGCTCATAGCGAATTCTGAAGCCCTTTTTGGCCCAAATCCAAGTCCAGAAGGCATAGACCAGAGGTTATGAAGTGGGGGAACGCATCCATTCAGGGGAGCTCGCCAATTTTCACTTTCCATGATTTAGATTTAGTTTGAGAGAGGTTCTCTCCTCTCTCTCTTAGGATTAGGATTATGATTTAGGACTTCTCTTAGTTTGTAAGAGTGACTCTCGATCTAGGTTTAATATTTACTTTAATGCTTTTATGCGTACTTATAAATGTTGCCAACTTGACTTATGAACCCTTTCCATATTATGATTTGAATTAATAATGATATTTGAGGTATTTCAGTTATTGATTGATTTCTCTTTAATTTGTGTTACCATTGTTTCCAATCTGAAGATATTCTATTCCAGCAATTTACTTTTTCTCTTTTTAGTCTTGGTTAAGAAATCAGTAACTCAACAGTTGTCAAACTCAGCATAATTGATAATCGTTATCTTGCTAATTGAACTGAACTTCAATAATCCCAACTTTTTCTTAGGAAATAAATAGGATTTGAATGTCAAACTAATTAGTTCCTTGACTTTCCTTTGCTTTAGTAAAGGTTAACTAAGTGGAATTTAGATTCAACTTTCATTATTGTTGAGAGAGATAACTAAGTTGGACTTCCAATTTCCCTTACCTTGCCAAAAGTTACTTTATAGTATTTATTTATTTTAATTGCCATCTACTTTACTTGTCATTTAAATCACTTGTTTCTCATCTTCTAAACCCCGATCACAACCTTTATAGCCAATAATAAGAACATACTTCCCTGCAGTTCCTTGAGAAAACGACCCAAGGTTTGAATACTCAGTTAACAATTTTTAAGGGGTTTGTTACTTGTGACACCCAAAACATTTGTATGAAAGGGCTTTTGAAGGTTTAGAAACTATACTTGCAACGAGGATTTATCCGCAATTTTCTAGACCACGCAAAAGTTCTCTCATCAAAATGGCGCCGTTGCCGGGGAACTGCTAACGTGTGCCTTATTATTGGTTATTGTAAATATTTTTCTTTTGCTTGTTTCCTTATTTTTGTTTTTTTTTCTTTTTATCTTTATTTGCTACCATGAACTCTCACCCCTCTCGCTTTGAGTTTGGTTCTAACTTTGTTGAGGGAAATAGAAGTTACAGCAGGAATATGCATCAAGGTCCGACCAATCAAGGATGGATGGAGCCAAGAGGATATAATCAACCCTTTAGGCAACAACACCCTCCAAGATATCATGGACAAAGACCATTCTACCGTGCATACCCAGCTGAAAGATATGGTGGACAACCTTGTAACTACCAACAAGCCCCACCCCGTGCATATAAACCATCCTTTCAACATAACCTCGAACCACCACACTCACAAGCTTCTCTTCACCATTCGCCACTATATGATCCTTCTTTACCCCAGTACCAATCCAATCACTCCCAATCACCACCACTTTCCTATGTATCATGTCCAAGTCCGGCAACCCGAGAAGCAGAGGTTTGACTAAAGGAAACAATAAATAAATTTCAAACAACCATTCGACAACTGGAGCAAGTAGTAATTCAATGGGTTTCTAGACGCTCAAATACACAAGGATCAGCCACAGCCCCATGTGAACAGTCTAACGAAGAGCGTAGCATGAAGAAAATACCAGAAACTCCAGTGGATAAGACAGAGAATGAATTCGTACTAGAACAAGTAGAAGAAGCTGTCATTGTTCAAGAAGAAGAGTTGGTTGAAGATCTAGGAGATGCTGAACCTCCATGGGAATCCAGAACTGAGGAGAACTCCGTCAAGGACGCTACAGTTGATGCTAAGGAGGATATTGTACAATCTCCAAGGCAAGTTGTTTATGAAGAATCAGACGGAACAACCCAGGACACAAATTCCCTTGATGATGATAGTCACAAGTCAAATTCTCTTAGTAATGAACTTGCATCCGCAAGTGAATTCTCTGAGATCGAAGAATCTTCCCCAAGTGAATATGAAGATGATGCGGAGGTAGATTTTTCTCAACCTCCAATCTATGACTCAAGTGATGAGGAAGACATAGAAGACTTTGACCAGGACACAGATACAATTGTAGAACCTTGCAAGGAAGTGGAGCAATTCACAGAAGAGCACAAGGGAGTGGAACTTACAGAACCACCAGAAACACCTATCCCAAGGCCATTCCCACCTAATACAAGCTTCAAGTGGGTACAATCCTTAACCTTTAACTTTGCTTATTCACTTGAATATGGTTTGCTTGAAACAGATGGCCAGCTTAGAGCTCTTTGCGGCTTTAAGAGTAAGAGGGAAATGGCTCGTGCTCAGAGCTGGTGTACAAGGTTCAATAAGGTTCCACGCTTCAACTTGAAGTGCACGGATTGGTATCATGCTCAATTGAATGGAACTCAGAAAATGTTTGGTCACTATGGTGAGAATCTACCTTCTAAACCACCCGGATGGAAAAATATAGATCAAAACGAAGGCGGATTCAGAACCAAAGTTTGGGATCCTGGAAAATATTCTGATATTCATCACCCTGGGAGCCTGAAAATCTGTTTGAAGCTGCTCAGAAGCTTCACATGCCTAGTTTGGGACCCCGGAGGCTGCCGGCATTCCAAACATTGGTAGAGATTTCTAGATGAATTTAAACACAAGCCACCATAACAGGAAGCTCATCTAATGTCCAACTTAAGGACTTTAACTAAAAGTGCTAGGTGGGAGACAACCCACCATGGTATGATCGTTCATTTTTCAATTTTTATTTCGTTTTGTTTGTTTTCAAGTTTTATTTTAGTTTATTATATTGAAACTGGAATTTTGCATCTCATTCATCATTGCATTCAGCATTTCTCATGCATATAAAAAAAAAAAAAAAACAACGCACGCGACGCGGCAGCGTCGCTGACGCGTCCGCATCACCAGTGCGTTTTGGAAGAAAAGAATTGAACAGAGAGTTACGCAGGAGCAGGGCTGGAGGCGTGCCAATGGCACAATTCACCCCACGCGATCGTATCGCTGACGCGACCGCGTCATATGGGAATAATGGCCTCCCACGCGACCGCGTGCCCCACGCGGCCGCGTGACCAAGATTTCGACGTAATGATGGTGCACAGCCGAAAGTTGTGCTAGAGTGGTGCTGGACTGGCGCTGGACGCGCAGTCCATCTCACGCGACCACGTGCCCCATGCGGCCGCGTCATATCCTTCTGGAAGCCCACTCACGCGATCGTATGCCCCACGCAATCGCGTCACCCAATATTTGGCAATTAATGATTTTTGAACAGAGAGTTGTGCGAGAGCGAGGCTGCCCTCGCGCCAGTAGCATAAAACGGGTCACGCGACCGCGTGACTGACGCGACCGCGTCAATTAGTTTAAGCGCAAGCCGCGCGACCGCGTGCCCCACGCGACCGCGTCGCCTGCGCCGCACAGCTTATCCTAATTTGCCAAATATCTTATCTTTTCTTCCCCAATCCTAATTTTTCCTCCCTCCTCTCTTACTTACTTCTTCTTCCCTTCTTTCCCTTCTCATTCTTATTATCTTTCATTTTATTTTATTTTAATCTATTTGCATACTTGCATTCATTGCATTTTAATTTTGTGCATAATTTTATTTTCTTTTCTGAATTTTTTTTTCCATTGGTGTTCAAAAAATTTTTCTTATTCAAACTATTGCATCTTTTTCTTGAATTTACTTTGGTAACTTGTTTTACACTGTGGGATGATATTAATTATCTACCAATGCCAATCTTTTATGATACTTGCACATTCACTTGCATTGACATGAACATATATTGATATTTTCATTACCCACACACCTCCCCTTTGTTGCATATTCTGCACCACTGGTATGCCATGGCTTCTATTGTTTTCTCACTTGCATGTTGTAGCTACCATGTAATTGAGACTCTTATTATTTGGCATTAACCCACCTAGACTATATTTATTTTCCTATCTTTATTCCTGGGTTACTCTTCTTCCCTTTTTCTTTCAGGATGGCCACCCGGAAGAGAACCGGAAGACGTTTACATGGGGAGACAGGCAAGTCAATCTGCACAATCTATAGAAAAGCATCAGTTGAAGCCACCCGTCCACTTGCACATCTTAACATGCACCGATCTTTAAGTGTGGGGAGGTCGATACCGATCTCCATGGGTTAGTATTTTTTTATCAACACCAATATTTTATTTTTCTTGTTAGTTGTTGCATTTGCATGTTTGATTGCATATTTATTTGATTTTGTGCATTTAGTTACTACTTGGTTAAAATAATAAATTTCTTTGTAAGACCCTATTTTTGAAAAATTTCACTAATTTAAAATCAAAATTTTTGTGTTAAACTTGTCAGAAGTTGTATTTGGAACACGGTTTTTGAGCCAAAGAACACACAACCTGTGAGATTTTGAGCTTATTTATATGGTTACATTATTTAATCATAAATTTTTATTTTTGTGTGTTTACTTCTCGATGATTGCAATCTTAGTTTTGTTCCATTCTATATGTCCATTATTTAGTATATTTACATGCTTGCATATGATTGAGGCCATTACTTGTTTAGCTCACTTATCCCAAAAAATAACCTACCTTTCACATCACCCTTGTTAGCCCCCTTGAGCCTTTAAATCCCCTTTTGTTCTATATTTTACCACATCACTAGCCTTAAGCGGAAAACAAATTAATTATCCCAATTAAATCTTTGGTTAGCTTAAGATAGAGATTGTGTATCAAATAAGTGTGGAGAAATTGTGGGAACATGGGTTAATAAGGGAATGTAACATGTTTCTAATTTATTAGGAATTTGGGAACCTACTCATAAAAAACCAAAATAGAAAAATAATAGAAAATCCATGTGCATTGATAAGTTATGTTTATTTCTCTACAAAAAAAAGAAAAAGAAAAAGAGAAAAAGAGAAAAAGAGAAAAAGAAAAAAAATATAATATATATAATATAAATAAATAAATAAGGGGACAAAATTACCCCAATGTTAAGTTAATAAAAGATCAATGCACATGTGATAAAAAAATTAAAATTTGGTACATGAGTATGGAAATTATACAAAAGTGAAAATTATGGGTAGCTAGGCATGAATTTAAAAGTATATAGAGTATATGTATATTAGGTAAGAGCTTAGGTTAATTGAAGATTCATATTATAGCTCACTTGGCCATACATATATCCTTACCTTTACCTCAGCCCCATTACAACCTTGAAAAGACCTCATAATGTTTGCATTGGTATGCTAAATATTTGTTGATTGGTTAGATGAAGAACAAAGTTTAGAAAGCATGATTAGAGAAGAGTAGAGTGAATTACCCTATACACTTGAGAGATTAGAGTGCATATACACTTCCTGTAAGGGTTCAATGCTTAATTCTATGTTCCCTGCTTTTATGAGCTAACTTCTTACAAGTTTACTTGTCTTTACTTTATATGATTTGAATTAGTGAAATATGATTTATGTTTGTCTTGGGGAACTTATTTACTTTTAACCAAGTAGGTAAAAACATTTTTTGCATGTAGTTGCATTCATATAGATAGGTTGCATTTCATACATCCTACCATTCCTCTTCATCTTTATAGTTTCTCTTGAGCTTAGCATGAGGACATGCTATTGTTTAAGTGTGGGGAGGTTGATAAACCTCTATTTCATGGTTTATCTTGTGCTCATTTGAGTGGTTTTTATCAACTCTTCACCCACTTATTCATATTAATTGTATGGTTTTACTTTCCCTTCCTTATTATGTGATGTATGTGAAAAACATGTTTCCTATGATTTAATATTAATTATTTTAATTACCTTTATTTCCATTCGATGCCGTGATTAGTGTGTTGAGTAGTTTCAGATCTTCTAAGGTAGGAATGACTTAAAGGATGGAAAGGAAACATACAAAACTGGAAGGAAAGCACCAAACGCGATCGCGAATCAGCAGCGACACGGCCGCATGACTGACGCGACCGCGTGGCAAGGAAATGCTCCGAATGACGCAACCGCGTGACCCACGCAGACGCGTGACAGAGGCCACGCACCAGAAATTGCAGAAAACGCTCATAGAAAATTCTGAAGCCCTTTTTGGCCCAAATCCAAGACCAGAAGGCATAGACCAGAGGTTATGAAGTGGGGAAACGCATCCATTCAGGGGAGCTCGCCAATTTTCACTTTCCATGATTTAGATTTAGTTTGAGAGAGGTTCTCTCCTCTCTCTCTTAGGATTAGGATTAGGATTTAGGACTTCTCTTAGTTTGTAAGAGTGACTCTCGATCCAGGTTTAATATTTACTTTAATGCTTTTATGCGTACTTATAAATGTTGCCAACTTGACTTATGAACCCTTTCCATATTATGATTTGAATTAATAATGATATTTGAGGTATTTCAGTTATTGATTGATTTCTCTTTAATTTGTGTTACCATTGTTTCCAATCTGAAGATATTCTATTCCAGCAATTTACTTTTTCTCTTTTTGGTCTTGGTTAAGAAATCAGTAACTCAACAGTTGTCAAACTCAGCATAATTGATAATCGTTATCTTGCTAATTAAACTGAACTTCAATAGTCCCAACTTTTTCTTAGGAAATAAATAGGATTCGAACGTCAAACTAATTAGTCCCTTGACTTTCATTTGCTTTAGTAAAGGTTAACTAAGTACAATTTAGATTCAACTTTCATTATTGTTGAGAGAGATAACTAAGTTGGACTTCCAATTTCCCTTACCTTGCCAATAGTTGCTTTATAGTATTTATTTATTTTAATTGCCATCTACTTTACTTGTCATTTAAATCACTTGCTTCTCATCTTCTAAACCCTAATCACAACCTTTATCGCCAATAATAAGAACATACTTCCCTGCAGTTCCTTGAGAAGACGACCCGAGGTTTGAATACTCGGTTAACAATTTTTAAGGGGTTTGTTACTTGTGACACCCAAAACGTTTGTATGAAAGGACTTTTGAAGGTTTAGAAACTATACTTGCAACGAGGATTTATCCACAATTTTCTAGACCATGCAAAAGTTCTCTCATCAGTGTTTTTCTATGATTTCAGGTATTTTCTGGCTAAAATTGAGGGACCTGAGCAAAAATCTGATTCAGAGGCTGAAAAAGGACTGCAGATGCTATTGGATTCTGACCTCCCTGCACTCAAAGTGGATTTTCTGGAGCTACAGAAGCCCAATTGGCACGCTCTCAATTGCGTTGGAAAGTAGACATCCTGGGCTTTCCAGCAATATATAATAGTCCATACTTTGCCCGAGATTTGATGGCCCAAACAGGCGTTCCAAGTCAGCTCAAGAATTCTGGCGTTTAACTCCAAAACTGGCACAAAAGCTGGAGTTAAACGCCCAAACTGGCACAAAAGCTGACGTTTAACTCCAAGAGAAGTCTCTACACAAAAATGCTTTAATACTCAGCCCAAGCACACACCAAGTGGGCCCGGAAGAAGATTTCTGCATTAATTACTGATTTCTGTAAACCCTAGGCTACTAGTTCTCTATAAATAGGACCTTTTGCTATTGTATTTTCATCTTTGAGTAGTCTTATGCTATCTTAGATCACGTTTTGGGGGCTGGCCTCACGGCCATGCCTGAACCTTGTTCTTATGTATTTTCAACGGTAGAGTTTCTACACACCATAGATTAAGGTGTGAAGCTCTGCTGTACCTCGAGTATTAATGCAATTACTATTGTTCTTCTATTCAATTCAGCTTATTCTTGTTCTAAGATATCACTTGTTCTTCAACTTGATGAATGTGATGATCCGTGACACTCATCATCATTCTCACCTATGAACGTGTGCCTGACAACCACCTCCGTTCTACCTTCGATTGAGTGTGTATCTCTTGGATTCCTTAATCAGAATCTTCATGGTATAAGCTAGAATCCATTGGCGGCCATTCTTGAGAATCCGGAAAGTCTAAACCTTGTCTGTGGTATTCCGAGTAGGATTCAAGGATTGAATGACTGTGACGAGCTTCAAACTCGCGAGTGTTGGGCGTTAGTGACAGACGCAAAAGAATCACTGGATTCTATTCCGACATGATCGAGAACCGACAGATGATTACCCGTGCTGTGACAAAGTGCGTTGAACATTTTCACTGAGAGGACGGGATTGTAGCCATTGACAATGGTGATGCCCAACATACAGCTTGCCATGGAAAGGAGTATGAATGATTGGATGAAGACAGTAGGAAAGCAGAGAGACAAAAGGGACAAAGCATCTTCATACGCTTATCTGAAATCCACCAATGAATTACATAAGTATCTCTATCTTTACTTTATGTTTATTTTCATCACCTTAAACTCCATAACCATTTGAATCCGCCTGACTGAGATTTACAAGATGACCATAGCTTGCTTCAAGCCGACAATCTCCGTGGGATCGACCCTTACTCACGTAAGGTTTATTACTTGGACGACCCAGTGCACTTGCTAGTTAGTTGTGCGGAATTGTGACAAAGTGTGATTCACTTTTGAGAGCACCAAGTTTTTGGCGCCATTGTTGATGATCACAATTTCGTGCACCAAGTTTTTGGCGCCGTTGCCGGGGATTGTTCGAGTTTGGACAACTGACGGTTCATCTTGTTGCTTAGATTAGGTATCTTTTCTTCAGAATTTTTAAGAATGAATTCTAGAGTTTCAAGGTGATGTTCCCACCATCACAAAAGCTGATTGATTCTCATCAATTTAGCTATTGAATGTAATGTCCTGCTGAAGCTTGGCCAAACAAGTCTAATCTTTTTAGACTGAAGCTTTAGACTAACATTGCACGATTCCTGGAATTCTTATTAAAAGTTTTGATTCTCTTTATTTTCTTTTCCATATAAGTTTCGAAAAATACAAAAAAAAATTTAAAATCATAAAACCAAAAATATTTTATGTTTCTTGTTTGAGTCTAGTATTAAGTTTGGTGTCAATTGCATGTTTCTGTTCTTCTTGCGTTTTTTGAATTCATGCATGTTCTTCATTAATCTTCAAGTTGTTCTTGTTGATTTCCTTGCTCTGATCTTTAAATTCTCTTGTTTAGTGTGTTTTGTTGTTTTTCATATGCATTTTTTACATTGTTATAGTCCTTAGTATACAAACATTTTAAGTTTGGTGTCCTGCATGCATTGTTTATTTGATCTTAGTTGCAATTTTATTGTTTCTCATCATTAAAAATCCAAAAATATTTTCAAAATTGTGTCTTTTCAAGTCAATAATACAGAGAATTGAAGATTCAGAACATTCAGCAGAGGAATCAAACAGAAAAAGCTGGGCGTTCGGCCAGTGAAGAAGGAAAATTGGCGTTTAAACGCCAGCCAGGGCACCTGGCTGGGCGTTTAACGCCCAAAAAGGTAGAGATTTGGGCGTTAAACGCCAGAATGGGCACCATTCTGGGCTTTAACACCAGGATGATACTAGAGGGAAGATTTTGTTTTTAATTCACAATTTTTTTCAAGTTTTCATATTTTTTCAAAATCAAATCTTTTTCAAATCATATCTTTTCAATCATATCTCTTTCAAAATCAATTTCTTTCCATTTTATATTTATTTTTACTATTTTCAAAAATCCTTGCTAAAATTAAAGATTTACTTCAAAAATTTTCAAGTTGTTACTTGCCTATTAAGAAAGGATCAAATTTTAAATTTCAGAATCATATCTTCTAATTTCTTGTTAGTCAAGTAATCAACTTTAGTTTCAAAACTTTCTCTTTTTTTTAATTTGATTTTCAAATCATATCTTTTCAAACATATCTTTTCAATCACATCTTTTTCAAAATTAATTTTTTTTTCAATCATATCTTTTTCTAATTTCAAAATATTTTTCAAAAATCACTTTATTTCTTTCCCAACCTTAGTTTTCGAAAATCTCAATCAAATTTTCAAATTTCTTTTTAAAATCTTTTAATTAATTTTCGAAAATTCTTCTCCTCTTCTCACATCATTCGATTTAAAGGACTAAGACTCCTCATCAAGGTGCAATTCGAACTCCCTCCTTCTGTATATGTTCGAATTCTCCTCCATCTACCACCTCCTTCTATTCTTCTTTTCCTCTGACACCTCAAGGAATCTCTATACTGTGACATAGAGGATTCCCTACTTGCTTGTTCTCTTCTCTTTCATATGAGCAGGAACAAAGATAAAGGCATACTTGTTCAAGCTGATCCTGAACCTGAAAGGACCTTGAAGAGAAAGCTAAGAGAAGCTAAAGAACAATTCTCTTTAGAGGGCCTAACAGAACTCTTCAAAGAAGAAGAAACCATGGCAGTCGAAAACAACAACAATACCAACAATGCAAGGAAGGTGCTTGGTGACTTTACTGCACCTACTCCTGATTTCTATGGGAGAAGCATCTCAATCCCTGCCATTGGAGCAAACAACTTTGAGCTTAAGCCTCAATTAGTTTCTCTAATGCAACAGAATTGCAAGTTTCATGGACTTCCATTGGAAGATCCTCATCAGTTCTTAGCTGAATTCTTGCAAATCTGTGACACTGTCAAGACCAATGGGATTGACCCTGAAGTCTACAGACTTATACTCTTTCCTTTTGCTGTAAGAGACAGAGCTAGGACATAGTTAGATTCACAACCTAAAGAAAGCCTGAACTCTTGGGAAAAGCTAGTCAATGCCTTCTTGACAAAGTTCTTTTCACCTCAAAAATTGAGTAAGCTTAGAGTGGAAGTCCAAACCTTTAGACAGAAGGATGGTGAGTCCCTCTATGAAGCTTGGGAGAGATACAAGCAATTGATCAGAAGGTGCCCTTCTGACATGCTTTCAGAATGGAGCATCATAGGAAGCTTCTATGATGGTCTGTCTGAACTATCCAAGATGTCATTGGATAGCTTTGCTGGAGGATCTCTTCATATGAAGAAGACGCCTGCAGAAGCTCAAGAACTCATTGAAATGGTTGCAAATAACCAATTCATGTACACCTCTGAAAGGAATCCTGTGAATAATGGGACAACTCAGAAAAAAGGGAGTTCTTGAGATTGATACTCTGAATGCCATATTGGTTCAGAATAAAATATTAACCCAACAAGTTAATATAATTTCTCAGAGTCTGTCTGGAATGCAAGCAGCAACAGGCAGTACTAAGGAAGCTTCCTCTGAAGAAGAAGCTTATGATCCTGAGAACCCAGCAATGGAAGAGGTGAATTACATGGGAGAACCCTATGGAAACACCTATAATCCTTCATGGAGAAATCATCCAAATCTCTCATGGAAGGATCAACAAAGACCTCAACAAGGTTTCAACAACAACAATGGTGGAAGAAACAGGTTTAGCAATGGCAAGCCTTTTCCATCATCTTCTCAGCAACAGACAGAGAATTCTAAGCAGAGCCACTCTGACTTAGCAACCATTGTCTCTGATTTAATCAAAACCACTCAAAGTTTCATGACTGAAACAAGCTCTTCCATTAGAAATTTAGAGGCACAATCGGGTCAGCTGAGTAAGAAAATTACTAAACTCCCTCCTAACACTCTCCCAAGCAATACAGAAGAGAATCCAAAAAGAGAGTACAAGGCCATAACCACAACCCTCACGGCCGAACATGGAGAGGAGGAAGAGGCAGTGATTCCCACTGAGGAAGACCTCAATGGACGTCCACTGACCTCCATGGAGTTCCCTAATGAGAAACCATGGGAATCTGAGGCTCACACTGAGACCATAGAGATTCCATTGAATTTACTTCTGCCATTCATGAGCTCTGATGAGTATTCTTCCTCTGAAGAGGATGAAGATGTTACTGAAGAGCAAGTTGCTAAATACCTTGGAGCAATCATGAAGCTAAATGCCAAGTTATTTGGTAATGAGACTTGGGAGGATGAACCTCCATTGCTCATCAAAGAACTGGATGACTTGACTAGGCAGAGATTACCTCAAAAGAGACAGGACCCTGGAAAGTTCTCAATCCCTTGTACCATAGGCACCATGACCTTTGAGAAGGCTTTGTGTGACCTAGGGTCAAGCATAAACCTTATGCCTCTCTCTGTAATGGAGAAGCTAGGGATCATTAAGGTACAAGCTGCAAGAATCTCACTAGAGATGGCAGACAATTCAAAGAAACAGGCTTATGAACTTGTAGAGGATGTCTTGGTAAAGGTTGAAGACCATTACATCCCTGCTGATTTCATGATCCTAGAGACTGGGAAGTGTATGGATGAATCCATCATCCTTGGCAGACCCTTCCTAGCCACAGCAAAGGCTGTGATTGATGTTGACAGAGGAGAATTGATCATTCAAGTGAATGAAGACTCCCTTGTGTTTAAGGCTCAAGGATATCCCTCTGTAACCATGGAGAGGAAGCATGAAGTGCTTCTCTCAATACAGAGTCAAACAGAGCCCCCACAGTCAAACTCTAAGTTTGGTGTTGGGAGGCCACAACCAAACTTTAAGTTTGGTGTTGAACCCCCACATTCAAACTCTAAGTTTGGTGTTGGGAGGTTCCAACATTGCTCTGAACATCTGTGAGGCTCCATGAGAGCCACTGTCAAGCTATTGACATTAAAGAAGCGCTTGTTGGGAGGCAACCCAATTTTTACTTATCTATGTTAAATTTCTATTTTCTAATGTTATTTTATGTTTTCTGTAGGTTGATGATCATGTGAAGTCACAAAAACAATTGAAAAAGCAAAAACAAAGTGAAAAATAGAATGAAAAACAGAACACCCTGGAGGAGACAGTTACTGGCGTTTAAACGCCAGTAAAGGTAGCAGAATGGGCGTTAAACGCCCAGTCTGGCATCATTCTGGGCGTTTAACGCCAGAAAAGGGCACCAGACTGGCATTTAACGCCAGGAATGGGCAAGAAACTGGCGTTAAACGCCAAAAATGGGTAGCAGCCTGGCGTTTAACGCCAGGATTGGCAGAAAGGGGCGTTTTGCACGCCACTTGGTGCAGGGATGAGATATCCTTGACACCTCAGGATCTGTGGACCCCACAGGATCCCCACCTACCCCACCACTCTCTCCCTCTTCTTCACCCATTCACCAATCACCTCAATACCTCTTCCCCAAAAACCCCTCACCTATCAAATCCCACCATTCTCTTCACCACTCACATCCATCCTTCATAAAACCACTCGCAGGGTCGGAGGAGGAGGCAGAGTTCGACCGTCAGAAGGATGAGGGAGACATACCAGTTCACAGTGTTGCTTCACCTATAAGACCGAATCCTCCACCTCCTCCCCCTCCCTCGGGGCAAGGAGTGTGACATTCATCTGGTTCCGGTGGGTAGCAGTCTCGGCAAGCTTGGGATACATCACCACCAGGTTGGTATGAGAGAGGTCTATCCGGGACCCAGCAGGAGGAGGACGTGCTGCTAGACGAAATTCTGATTGACGATGCCTTCCTACACACCGTCCAGCCTGCCACCATGGATCGGTTAGCCGAGGCATTCCGCACAGGTAGGAAGGTTAGGATCGCGGAGGACCATCACCCATCAGCTCCGGCTAGACATGGTGGGTGCTAGACAACTGTGCACTCCACCCACCCTCCAAACCTCCCTGAACACAACAAAACAGGATTGCTTCAGCCATGCCGTACACCTACTTAGTATATCGTATAGAAGTAATGAAAAGCACAAGTAAACTTAGGCTTACCAGTATCCGACATTCTGCCGAAGGGCCACACAGAGGCTCCATTAACACCCATTCTCAGCTTGACGGCACTGCACATGGTGCTTTAACCGGTCTGATTCGATCACCCGATACTCTGCACTCCTCCGAATATTGTAGTTCTTCACACCCTGAAGCACTGCCTCTCGGCTCCTAAACTTGTGGCCGACCCGAAACTCTACACCGCCGTCTAGGTTGTAATCCTCTTCACCCGTGTCAAGAAACAGAGTCCTCTCATGCATGGCGTCTAGATCCAGACTGTGATGGTGAGACAGAACTGCCGAAAGTGCCGGTATTGGAAGAGGTGGAGGCAAGACATGGCAGGCCACGGTTGGAACAGGTGTCTCCGGAACACACTCATCCTCAACCCTACTATCAGACAAGTCACTGTCACCACTGTCCCCCACGTAATCCTTGTCCGACTCCTCCTCGCCCTCCTCTGCCTCATCCACTGGAACGGCGACATGAATGGGCAGTGGTGCAAGGGGTCAGTCGTCCTGCACATAGGTCGAGTGTACGGAAGGACTGCCGCCACCGTGTCCCACCTCTACAGAAAGCTCCATTATTTGCTCCACCATGATCCTCCCATGGATGTCGAACATCACTCACACATGCTCGTCCCCTAGAAGTCGGAATAGTCGAAACCGGAAGACTCCGTTACCTATAGGTGCCAGCAACCTATACGCCACCCTTCCGATTTTCCTCGCTTTTGTACCCCCGAGCTTGCTCAATATCAAACTCCTCAAATCGGACAACATCTCCACCCGCCGAGTTCGAAACAATATCGGATCCTCACACTCAAATGTCACCCTATTCTCGCCGTTTCTCATACAACAGTTGAGATAAACAAGCACAACTATGTATGGACTATTACTTGCCATTAATGCCTTGTATTTGTGAGAAATAAGAGACACAAAAAGGATAGAAAAAGTTTGTGAAGAATACCAAGGGTTACACATCCTTTTATATCTGGTGGGATTCTACTCCATGTATCTCGTTTACACTGTAAACAAGATGAACATTCTATGTATCTCGTTTACACTGTAAACAAGATACATGCAATTTTATCTCGTTTATAGTGTAAACGAGATATGACTAGGGAACGCAAATCAATAAATATTTTTAAAAATATTTATTTCCATAATTATTACTTTTATTTTATTTATTTAAATAAAAAATCCGATAATTGAGATAATTCTTTAGTAAAAGAAGGTGGTCAACTATGAAGTACAGGTATTTTGCTAAGTTGTCATGTCCGCATGTCGAATACATTTTGGACATGATACTCATCGACACTCGTCCAATACACGTGTCTGCCGTGTCTTAATAAAAAATAAAAAAAATTCTGGACACACTTAGACACATCTAAAGAATTCTTAACATGTATTCTTGAAATAAATTTAGAAATAGTATACATTATTATTTAGAGAAATTTACTCAAATAAAATTTTTGGAGACACTTTTTACCAGAATACAACTTTGTAAAACTGAAGATGCAATTGCAATTTTTACTACTCTATAGAAATTGCTATTGGCAGCAGTGGATTAAGAATACGCTACTGTCGCATTTACGTTGTTTAGCGTGCAAGCAGAAACCGCTATAGGCAGTATTGGTTTTTGAAGGAAGGAAGATAATGTGAAAACTGCTATAGGCAGCAACGATTTATGAAGGAGGAAAATAATGCAAAAACTGCTATAGGTAGCAGCAATTTCTAAAAGAGGGAACAGAAGTAGTTTCGGTGAGATTTATGCAAAATTTTTTATTAAATATCTATCACTTATCTAAAATCTTTATTCATATGTTATTTTTTTTATATAATATGATATATTTTTTTCAGAAGAGTTTGAAAAATTTTATAATATATTGACCGGTGAAGATAACCTTTATATCATTATATTATATGTTGATCTTATGATGAGAACAAATTCAGATGAGAGGGTATATATACTTTACCTTTCATATGAGACAAAATTAATAGCACTTGTGTAATTGCATTAATGAGGTTGAATAAAATATATTATATAGTTAGAATATTAAACAATTACGTTGATAATGAATTTTGTATTCCATGTTTATTGTGATATTTTTTTTAAAGACAAAAAAATATTTTACTTCATTAGAAAGAAAATATAGAACTTGGAATTCAAGATATATAAAAAAATTTTCAAATGTCACAGTACTAAGAGTACTTTACTTAAGTTTTTGGGATACAAAAAAAATCTAAGTAAGAATACAATAGAAACTAACATTAGGAAGTAAAAATGGTAAATAAAATAAGAATGTCCTGATTTTCATTAATGTGAGATATTTTATTAAAAGCAAATTTATCGGATGTTTTGTGAAAAAAATTTTGGATAGTATTTTTGGCAAAAATATCTATAATTTTTTTTTAATCTTTAATTGAGTTATTCAATCACAAACGTAGAATAAAATTAAAAAAATTCAACAAAACAAAATAAGTTGATCTGACAAAATAATAACATCTAAAAGAGATTTCTCAAAATCACATTCCAGTACACACTAAACCAAATCGAAGCAATTTTTCACAACCAAACAAAATAAAGCCAAAACTCCAATTCACAAACCAGAATTAAAAATAAAACACCATATAAGATTATTACTAAAATTCGATCTTATTAAGTAAGCTTACAGAAAAGATATATTCTAAATGTTCACATAAATTCCTATTTTAAAAGTCATTAGGCCAAAATAACCATAATGTTTTAAAGAACCTGAAAATACCAGGATGGGAGTGGAAGACTACTCCGCATGCTCATGTATATGAAGACAAGATATAAAAAAATCATAACAGGTAAGTTGACACCAAAATAATATAGCAACAAGTGAATAATACATTTTTTCTGAGAAGAAAGGTTATTAATTTTTGCCTACATGAAAACAAGCATTAGCAACAATTGTAAATCTTCACGTTGATCAAATTATACACCAAATAAAAAATGATGATCGGGATAGAACAAGATATCAGGCTTATGGAATGGAAAAAATAGGAATATAACCACACATACCTGTACCGGTTTATGACCAAACCAAATCGTAGAAATCGCTGCTGCCTATAGTGGTTTTTACTTGCACACTGCTCCACATAAACCGCGGTTACCAGTAGTGGTTTACGTATTTTTCTAATCTGTTACTGCCAGTAGCGGTTTCTACAGATTTAAAATAATTTGTATTTGTGTCTTGTGATTTAGAAAGTTGTACTCTAGAAAAATTTATCTCTAAACATTTTATTTAAGTGAATTATCCTATTATTTATTAAAATAAAAAATATTTTAAATATTTTATATAATTAAAATAAGATATTAAAAATAATTAAAAATTAATTTATATTTTAATATCAATAAAATATCAAAGTAATAAAAAATTCGTGTCCCGTGTCTGTGTTAGTGTCCATGCATCATAGGTGGTTAAAAACTTCAATAAAAAAACTTATATCAATTTATATACTATTTCAACTCAATGTCTTTCATAAAAGTCACAAGAAAAGTAATTGTTAATGCAAAAGGAAAGATATCTTTGTTTGTTGTTCATTTTTTCTTTTTCTTCGTTTGAGTTTATCTTTTGCATAATTGAATATGTTATGTTATTTTTTTAAATTTTTACTTCCTTTTATCTTCCTCAGAAAAATTATAATACATGTCATGCTCCTCGTTTTAAATCCCATAGAATGGGCTAAAAATAAATTTTGAGGTGTTACATAGCATGTTTATTGTGAATTTGTGTTCTCACTTTTTTTCCTTTTCTTATACTGTCTCCAGATGATTGTGGCACATCGGTTGAAAATAACATAGTGTCCTTGAGAGTGACATGACCATACCAAACATGTGTAGGTAGTTACGACTACTACTACTGTACTCTATAATATCTATTTAGGTCGTAGTGTAGAAGAGAACCTGCTAGTTATTCGTCATCATTTTGGAATACGAACCTTCAAATACCAAAGAAGCAGTCACTGAATATGGTCTACCTTATTTCGGATTCAGAAACGAAAGAGAATGAGCCCAATTATCTTAGCAAAGAAGTAAGAGAGGAGGAGGATCCAATAGAGAAGGATTCAAAGGAAGAGGCCCTTTTTTCATTAAGTCCGAGAATTGAGTATATATCATGTTCCTTGGTTTTGGCACCACACCAGATCATAACACATCTCATGTGACGAAACAGAGTCTTTATCGTCGCTGAAAAGCATTGGAGGAAGATTACTGTTGTCCAAATTTGTTGAGTAATGAAAGGTTCAAATGAAGGATGGTATACCAATGCATTCAAACATTTAAAATAAATTAAATAGATAAAAAAATTTATTATGAGTCTTATTCCTATTACTATGAAAGTATCCTAGATAAGAAATATCTTAAAACAATAGAAAGCAAGTCCTAGACTAAATTTTGTTGAAGCAACTCCCATTCTCATCTCATACTCTATCCTTCATTAGAACCTTTCATTACTCTACGAATTTGGCACTAGTAATCCTCCTCCAATATTTTTTTGAAAGATAAATACTCTATTCTGTCGGTGTGACATGGTAAGTCCCATCACAAAACTGGAATTACGACACATTGTCAATTCTTGGACTCAAAGGGAAAAGGTTCTCCTCCTCTGGATCCTCCTCTCTTACTTCTTTGCTTAGGTCATTGAACTTGTCCTCTTACATTTTTAAATCTGAGCTAAGATTGATCATATCTGGTGACTGCTTTTTGGGTGCTAGAGAGCTCGTATTAAAAAAAAATATGATTAATAACCATGGACTATCTTTCACACTACGACCTAAATAGACAATATGGACCATAGTAGTAATCGTTGCAACTGCCCAAACGTGCTTAGTAGGGTCATACTCATATGTCACTTTTAAGGGACACCATATCTCCACCCGATGCTCCATAATTCTATGAAGATAGTATAAAAAAGAAAAGAGGTGAAAATACAAATTTTTAGCAGGTATATTATGTAATACTTTTATAACTATCTCCAGTCTATTCTATGAGATTTACAAAAAGGAGCATGACATGTATTATTTCTTGGTCAGATAAAAGAAAGGAAAAATTTTAAAAAGATAATATTAGCATATTCAATTATGAAAAAAGAAAAATTTAAATGAAGATAAAGATAAAAAAACAAACAAACATAGATATATCTTCTTTTGCATTAATAAAGACTTTTTTTGTGACTTTTATAGTAGGTATTGAACTCAAAACATGTATATATATTGATGGGAGTATCCTTAAGTTATCGAAAATTTTTATCCCAAAAGCTTATCGATTATCTTCCCTTATCGAAAAATTACTTCGATTATCATGTCTTCCTTTATCGAATAATTATTCTCTCAGTTCTTTAATGATGTAGAGCATTTAAAACAATATAATAAAAAAATTATATAACACATAATATCATATGTATACACATTTTTCTTAAAAAAAGACTCATATGTATAAGAATAATAAAGATGATATTAATCACAGATAGCATACTATATATATATATATAGTGTATACTAATAACACTAATGATAATAATAGTGGTAGTAATAATAATAAGAGAAATTATAAAATATGTCATGCACGAATATAAATAAAACACATGGGACCCCTACATAAATATGGTTTCAGTAATGTTAGGAAGACAAAAAAAATAGAAAAAGTATAGGTAGACAATGAAAATACTAAATATTACGAACAATGGATATATCGGATGTTCATTTCAGTAGGTGTGCGGATGGTTATTCTAATATTAAGATTTAGGTAGATAATTTGGAGGTGTAGTGTATTTTGATTTGATTTGTGGTTGTTTATGTTGTTCAAAAAAATTATTGGTTACCTAAAATAACCCAAAAAAAAAAACCAGAACTTGCCTTATTTGGCTGAATAAGACAAGTTATGACTATTTTTGGCTGATTTTCTTTGGTTACCAAATATTTCTATTTCTAGAGCCCCTTGATTTATTTCTAATAGTATGGTGCTGATTCTTTCTTGTATTTGCACACAAGTTTTGTAAAAGAAAGAGTTTAAAGAATAGAATTGAGAGGATGATCTCTCACTTTGTTAGTCTGCTCCTATTTATACATTTCTATTAACATGTGTGGTTAGAGTATTTAGATTTAAAAAAAAAAATTGGTTAGTAATTAGACTTTTATTCAAATTTAAAATTTGAAACATCTACGTTCTTATTAACTGAGTGTTCTTTCTGAATTTAGGTGATTCTTACATTTAACCATCTTAAGTCAATAACATATGTAATCTTAAGTAAATATTTAGAGTATACCCATTCAAACTAGAGGCAATATCGAAAAAAATCCTAGGTATAGCCACTTAGAAAAACTCTGGTAAATATGTAAGAATGAGTAAATAGTCAAATTGGTCCCCAAAAGATCGTCCGATCTTCAAACGAGTCCCTGTAAGAAAAAGATAATAGAATTTGTCCCCGAAAAATTTAAAATTGGTAACGTTAGTCCTTCCGTCAGTTGGATGATGACGTGGAGGGCTAATGCCACGTGTCACAAGATTATTGGTTGACATGTCAGATCGGTGACACGTGGCAGGTCAGTGACACGTGGCATGCCACGTGGCACTTGACATGTAAAAAAGTTATTTATAATCAAAATATTCCTTGAAAGTTCAGACGTAAGTCATATTCATCCCTAAAATTTTAAAAATTAATCAAATTAGTCCTTATATATTTTTTTTATTTTTTCTT
This sequence comes from Arachis hypogaea, assembly GCF_003086295.3. NCBI lineage: Eukaryota > Viridiplantae > Streptophyta > Magnoliopsida > Fabales > Fabaceae > Arachis > Arachis hypogaea. The sequence continues at coordinate 30,813,063 of NC_092055.1, forward strand.
GATAATATTAAATTTAAAATATTTTTTGATACTACTAATTTTAATAGAAATGTAATTGACAATAAAAAAATTAGTAATTGTATCTTTTCTTCTTAAAAATTTGTTCAATAAAATTATCTCTCTCCTCTAATTCTTGTCAAAATCTCTCTTATTCTTTTCTATTCTAAAACCTTTTTCTTACATTATTACATTTTGCTGGTATATATATATATATATATATATATATATATATATATATATATATATATATATATATATATATATATATATACACTCAAAATTGAAAGGTATGTATTTGTTACCCTAAATAAAGTTATATGCTCAAAATAAAAATTTATGTATGTTAACCTAAACAAATTTAATAAAAATTTATACATTTTTTTTCATTACGTTATTACTTTCATTTAGATTAACATACATAAATTTTGATTTTGAGCATATAACTTTGTTTAGGTTAACAAATACCTACATTTCAATTTTAAGTATATATATATATATATATTCCAACAAAATGTAATAATGTAAGAAAAAGGTTTTAGAATAGAAAAGAATAAGAGAGATTTTGACAAGAATTAGAGAAGAGAGATAATTTTATTGAACAAATTTTTAAGAAGAAAAGATACAATTACTAATTTTTTTTATTGTCAATTACATTTCTATTAAAATTAGTAGTATCAAAAAATATTTTAAATTTAGTATTATCAAGAAAAAATAAAAAAATTATATAATGACTAATTTGATTAATTTTTAAAATTTTAGGGATGAATATGACTTACGTCTGAATTTTCAAGGACTATTTTGATTATAAATAACTTTTTTACATGTCAAGTGCCACGTGGCATGCCACGTGTCACTGACCTGACACGTGGCATTAGCCCTCCACGTCATCATATGCCACGTGGCACTTAACGTGACACGTCATCATCCAACTGACGGAAGGACTAACGTTACCAATTTTAAATTTTTTGGGGACAAATTTTATTATCTTTTTCTTACGGGGACTCGTTTGAAGATCGGGCTATCTTTCGGGGACCAATTTGACTATTTACTCATGTAAGAATATTACCCTATTGAAAAAGATCAATAAATAAATCTTTAGAATGGATAGAGAAAAAAGCCCTATAGAAAATTGAAGGGTAGAAAGAAAAATCTCTTAAATCAAGCAGAAAAAGAAATTCTTATCAATATAGTGATCTAGGCTATTCCAAAAGAGGAAATAGAAGTCGGTAAGATTTATGCAAAACTTTTTATTAAATAACTATCACTTATCTAAAATCTTTATTCATATGTTATTTATTTTTATATAATATGATATATTTTTTTCAATAGAGTTTGAAAAATTTTATAATATATTGACTGGTGAAGATAACCTATATATCATTATATTATATGTTTATGATGAGAACAAATTCAAATGAGGGCTTAATATATATATATATAGTTTTGACCTAGATTTTTTTGAATTTTCATGTATATCTTGTCTTTTATTTTACCTTTCATATGAGACAAAATTAACAGCACTTGTCCAATTGCATTAATGAGGTTGAATAAAATATATTATATAATTAGAATATTGAACAATTATGTTGATAATGAATTTTTTTATTCCATGTTTATTGTGATATCTTTTTAAAGACAAAAAAATATTTTACTTCATTAAAAAGAAAATATATAAAAAATTCTCAAATGTCACAGTACTAAGAGTACTTTACTTACTTTTTTGGGATACGAAAAAAAATCAAAGTAAGAATAAAATAAAAACTAACATTAGGAAGTAAAAATGGTAAATAAAATAAGAATGTCCTAAATTTCACTAATGTGAGATATTTTATTAAAAGCAAATTCATCGGATGTTTTGTGAAAAAAAATTGTGGATAGTATTTTTGGCAAAAATGTCTATAAATTTTTTTTAATCTTTAATTGGGATATTCAATCACAAATGTATAATAAAATTAAAAAAATTCAACAAAACAAAATAAGTTAAGCTGGCAAAATAATAACATCTAAACATATAAGAGATTTCTCAAAATCACATTTCAGTACACACTAAACCAAATTAAAGCCATTTTTCATAACCAAACAAAATAAAGCCAAAAATCCAATTCACAAACCAGAAATAAAAATAAAACATCATATGAGATTATTACCAAAATTCGATCTTATAAAGTAAGCTTACAGAAAAGATATATTCTAAATGTTCACATAAATTCCTATTTTAAAAGTCATTAGGCCAAAATAACCATAATATTCTAAAGAACCTGAAAATAACAGGATGGGAGTGAAATACTATTCCGCATGCCCATGTATGTGAAGACATGATATGAAAAAATCATAACAGGTAAGTTGACACCGAAATGGTACAACAACAAGCAAATAATACATTTTTTCTGAGAAAAAAGGTTATTAATTTTTGCCTGCATGAAAACAAGCATTAGCAACAATTGTAAATCTTCACGTTGATCAGATTATACACCAAATAAAGGATGATGATCGGGATAGAGCAGGATATCAGGCTTATAGAATGGAAAAAATAGGAATATAACCACACATACCTGTACCAGTTTATGACCAAACCCAATCGTAGAAACCGCTGCTGCCTATAGCGGTTTCTACTTGCACACTGCTCCACATAAACGCAGTTACCAGCAGTGGTTTACGTATTTCGCTAATCTGCTACTGCCAGTAGCGGTTTCTACAGATTTGTGAAAATTTGTATTTGCGTCTTGCGATTTAGAAAGTTGTACTCTGCTAAAATTGATCTCTAAACATTTTATTTAAGTGAATTGTCCTATTATTTATTAAAATAAAAAATATTTTAAATATTTTATATAATTAAAATAAGATATTAAAAATAATTAAAAAATTAATTTATATTTTAATATCAATAAAATATCAAAGTATTAAAAAATTTGTATCCCCATGTCTTATAAGATTTTAAAATTTGTGTGTCGACGTGTCTCGTATCGTGTCGTGTCCCGTGTTTGTGTTTGTGTCCATGCATCATAGGTGGTTAAAAACTTCAGTGAAAAAACTCCTATCAACTTATATACGATTTCAACTCAATGTCTTTCATAAAAGTCACAAGAAAAGTAATTGTTAATGCAAAAGGAAAGATATCTTTGTTTGTTGTTCATTTTTTCTTTATCTTCTTTTGAGTTTATCTTTTTGCATGATTGAATATGTTATGTTATTTTTTTAAATTTTCACTTCCTTTTATCTTCCTCAAGAAAATTATAATACATGTCATGCTTCTCATTTTAAATCCCATAGAATGGGCTAAAAATAAATTTGGAGGTGTTACATAGCATATTTATTGTGAATTTGTGTTCTCACTTTTTTCCTTTTCTTATACTGTCTCCAGATGATTGTGGCGCATCGGTTGAAAATAATATAGTGTCCTCGAGAGTGACATGACCATACCAAACATGCATAGGTAGTTACGACCACTACTACTGTACTCTATAATATCTATTTAGGTCGTAGTGTAGAAGAGAACCTGCTAGTTATTTGTCATCACTTTGGAATACGAACCTTCAAATACCAAAGAAGCAGTCACTGAATATGGTCTACCTTATTTCGGATTTAGAAATGAAAGAGAATGAGCCCAATTATCTTAGCAAAGAAGTAAAAGAGAAGGAGGATCCAATAGAGAAGGATCCAAAGGAGGAGACCCTTTTTTCTTTAAGTCTGAGAATTGAGTATATATCATGTTCCTTGGTTTTGGCACCACACCAGATCATAACACATTTCATGCGACGAAACAGAGTCTTTATCCTTGCTGAAAAGCATTGGAGGAAGATTACTGTTGTCCAAATTTGTTGAGTAATGAAAAGTTCTAATGAAGGATGGTATACCAGTGCATTCAAACATTTAAAATAAATTAAATAGATAAAACAATTTATTATGAGTCTTATTCCTATTACTATGAAAGTATCCTAGATAAGAAATATCTTAAAGCAATAGAAAGCAAGCCCTAGACTAAATTTTGTTGAATCAACTCCCATTCTCATCTCATACTCCATCCTTCATTAGAACCTTTCATTACTCTACGAATTTGGCACTAGTAATCCTCCTGCAATACTTTTTTGAAAGATAAATACTCTATTCCGTCGGTATGACATGGTAAGTCCCAACACAAAACTGAAATTACGACACATAGTCAATTCTTGGACTCAAAGAAAAAAGTGTCTCCTCCTCTGGATCCCCCTCTCTTACTTCTTTGCATAGGTCATTGAACTTGTCCTCTTACATTTTCAAATGCGAGCTAAGATTGATTATATCTGGTGACAGCTTTTTGGGTGCTAAAGAGCTCGTATTCAAAAAAAAAATATAATTAATAACCGTGGACTCTCTTTCATACTACGACCTAAATAGATAATATGGATCATAGTAGTAATGGCTGCAACTGCCCAAACATGCTTAGTAGGGTCATACTCATATGTCACTTTTAAGAGACACCATATCTCCACCCGACGCGCCATAATCCTACGAAGATATCATGAAAAAAAGAAAAGAGGTGAAAATACAAATTCTTAGTAGGTATATTATGTAATACTTTTATAACTATCTCCAACCCATTCTATGAGATCTACAAAAAGGAGCATGACATGTATTATTTCTTGGTCAGATAAAAGAAAGTGAAAATTTTAAAAAATAATATTAGCATATTCAATTATGAAAAAAGAAAAATTAATGAAGATAAAGATAAAAAAAAATAAACAAATATAGATATATCTTTTGCATTAATAAAGACTTTTTTTTGTGATTTTTATAGAAGGTATTGAACTCAAAACATGTATATATATTGATGGGAGTATCCTTAAGTTATCGAAAATTTTTATCCCAAAAGTTTATCGATTATCTTCCCTTATCGAAAAATCACTTCGATTATCATATCTTCCTTTATTGAATAATTATTCTCTCAGTTCTTTAATGATGTAAAGCATTTAAAACAATATAATACAAAAAATTATATAACACATAATATCATATATATACACATTTTTCTTAAAAAAAAAAGACTCATATGTATAAGAATAATAAAGATGATATTAATCACAAATAGCATAATATATATATAAAATCAAGTAGTGGTATGTATACTAATAACACTAATGATAATAATAGTAGTAGTAATAATAATAAGAGAAATTATAAAATATGTCATGCACGAATATAAATAAAACACATGGACCCCTACATAAATATGGTTTCAATAATGTTAGGAAGACAAAAAAATAGAAAAAGTATAGGTAGACAATAAAAATACTAAACAATATGAACAATGGATATATCGGATATTCATTTCAATAGGTGTGCGGATGGTTATTCTAATATTAAAATTTAGGTGGGTAATTTGGAGGTGTAGCGTGTTTTGATTTGATTGATGATTGTTTATATTATTCAAGAAAATTATTGGTTACCTAACATAACCCAAAAAATAACCAGAACTTGCCTTATTTAGCATTCATTAATTGTTGCAACAATTAATGAATGCTAAATAAGACAAGTTATGACTATTTTTGACTGATTTTCTTTGGTTACCAAACATTTCTGTTTCTAGAGCTCCTTGATTTATTTCTAATAGTATGGTGCTGATTCTTTCTTGTATTTGCACACAAAATTTTTGTAAAAGAAAGAGTTTGAAGAATAGAATTGAGAGGATGATCTCTCACTTTGTTAGTCTGCTCCTATTTATACATTTCTATTAACATGTGTGGTTAGAGTATTTAAATTTTAAAAAAAATTTCGTTAGTAATTAGACTTTTATGCAAATTTAAAATTTGAAACATCTACGTTCTTATTAACCGAGTGTTCTTTCTGAATTTGGGTGGTTCTTATATTCAACCGTCTTAAGTCAATAACATATACAATCTTAGGTATATATTTAGAGTATACCCATTCAAACTAGAGGCAATATCGAAGAAATCCTAAGTATACCCACTTGGAAAAACTCAGGTAAATATCTAAGAATATTAGCCTATTGAAAAAGATCAACAAATAAATCTTTAGAATGGATAGAGAAAAAGACCCTTCAGAAAATTCAAGGATAGAAAGAAAAGCCTCTTAAATCAAGCTAAAAAAGAAATTCTTTATCCATATAGTGATCTAGGCCATTCCAACCTATGTTATGAGTGTTCTTAGATTCCCAAAAATTTTTTTAAGAATATGCACAAAAAATTACTACGTTCTGGTGGAGGTCAACTGAAAAGGATAGAAGTATAAATTGAAAAAGTTAGGACAAAATTTATGTTAGCAAGAAAGATGGAGAACTAAGATTCAAGGAGTTTACACACAAAAAATATAACTCAATTAGCAAAACAAGCTTGGAGGATAAGCAAAAATTCAGAGACTTTGTGGGTCAAGGTCTTGAAGGCTATCTATTTTCTTAAAATAAACTTCTGGTATGCAAAAGCAATAAAAGGTTCAACATAGATTTAGAGAAGCATCTTTGAGATAAGAACATTCTTAAAAAAAATATGGAGTGTAAGTAAAGAAAACAACATTGATTTGTGAGAGGATAAATAATACATGGGGTATCATCACCAATGGGAATGGAAAACTAAGAAGCTAACAAGGTGGAGGAATTTATTAATCCGAATAGAGAGTGGAATACATCAAAAATCAAATTCATATTTTCTTAAGTGATTAGCAAAAAAATAGTATGCATGTAACACCCTACCACACAGAGCTTTACACCTAGGATGTAAAACAGAGGTGGCGAGGCACTATGACCTCTAAAAGAAAAATTACATATTAAATATAGTGAAAAAGGTTTATAACTAGGAGCCATTGAAGAAAGGGATAAAGCAAAATCGTTAAATCGAAAGGCGTAACGCTCCCGAAGCGATAAAGCAAACGAAGCAAGATAGAACAAGCTAAGGAATTAATATACCAAGAGTTCCAAAATACATATAACAAAACTCAAGAACTCGGCTCGCGTAGATAAACCGGCCGAGCGAATAAGTGTATATACATACATACATATATATATATATATATATATATATATATATATATATTAGAGGACCCGAAATACACCCAAAATATAGAGTTACAGAACCTATTTCTCCAAAATGACCTCTAAGAGGAATTAATACAGCATATATTTAATAGTTGGAGATAATAAGTATCTAAGCAAATACAGATAACCAAAATAAACCCAAAAGGTAAAAGTCTTCGCAACATCAGAAGCTTTCAGCATGCCTCAGCGAGGTGCCTCACGTCTTGCATCTAAAAATTACAAAATCCGCATGGGTGAGAATTGGAGGTTCTCAGCATGGTAACAGTGCCCACATATCTAACATATAATGTCCTGGGAAAGCCGAAGGTGATCCTAGAACTTCCAACAGATAATTAAAGCTTAAAAACATATCTAACCTATAAAGATAAAACAGGAAACTAGCTAAGGGTCTTTAGAGCTACCTAAAACTCCCCTTTCCAACTCCTCCGAACCTCCCAACCACCAACGAAACCAAGGTACCACAAACACAATTATTTCAAGCAAGGAAAATGACAAATAGAAGGCATATACAGCAAATAAAGCAGGTAGCAAATAGTTTATGCAGTCACTTAGGCAATCTAAATAAATCACACCAAACAAACATATAGATGCATATAATGCCTGCCTGTCTTAGTGGCTGATGAGTCTCATCTGTCGGTTATAAAGCCAACCCGACAAGTCCTGGTAGCTAACAATTGGACTGTCCCTCTGTCGCGCGTCCCCAACTCGAGTTATTCACACTCATAAACATAATCATAATCATAATCATACAACACCCACTTTGGGGTTTATCCACGGGGCCCAGCTCATCCAGAACTTTCACAGTGTCCGGCCACACTTACGACATAGGGTCAGCAAAGTATCGAGTCTCAACCTGGAGCACGTGGTGACTAGTCACTGCTTTCATCCAGGAAAACTCGTATCTCAAATAATCATTTCACATTCATTCATACACATTCCATAATCATTCATTATGACTATATCATCAATTATACATCATATAATTCCACCTTTCATACATCACTTATCATAACTCGTGGCAATTGGGCGAAACCACAACCCTTGCGTCCACCCGAGGAGCCTCTATACTAACCAACCTGGAGCAAGTGGGGCGAAACCACACCCTTGTGTCCACCCAAGAGGTACGTTTTCATATGTCCAAAAGGAACTAAGGAGGGGATCCTAGCCTCCCACCATCTCGCTGGAGGTGATTTTACAATACCAGGAAGAACAAGAAAGGGGATCCTCACCTTCCTTCATCTCTCTGGGGTCGCACTTTCGAGAAAGAGAGCTCAAGATAAAACAATCATTCAAATTCATATTTTCATTTCTAGCCATAAATCAATATTTATCATAACTATCCGGCTCATAAAATAATCCATAACCAGCCAATAGTCATTATTAAATACAGCCCTTCGACTCATGGCATACACCGCACTTCCACCATCACCCTCAGCAACCCATACGATCTTCATTAATCACAATTCATAATTAACTATCCCCTTACTTCATCCTCAAGTTAAAAACACACAAGTCATATTTGCTTAAAACATTACAAGCTTGCCGGGAAGGTGGAACATTTAAAATAAGGTTTTTATAAGAAAACAGAACAGTGTGCGTACGCATAGGGTTATGCATGCGCACGCTTAGAAGGATTTTCAGAAAGTGTGCGTGTGCACAAGGTTGTGCGTACGCACAAAAAGCAAAATTTTCATTGTTGAGTGCACGCACAGAACGTGAGAATGCCCCCAATAGAACGCACTTCCCAGTGTGTGCGTGCGCAGAGCTTGCAAAGTTTCGTTGGTTGTGTATGCACATATAGCGTGCTAGCGCTCCCAGCAGCAGCCATATCTCCTTGTGTTCGTGCGCACAAGAGCGTGCGTACGCACATTTTCAAAAATACACGGGGTGTGCGTGCGCACACAAACCAGAAATCACAAATTTTGCAGCATTCATAGAATTCAAATTTCAGACACCAAATTGCAACGATCATATCTTTTTATACAAAATTCGAATTTCTACAAAATTGATACCGTTTTAATGCTCTTTAAATTATCTTTGATTTGAGATAAAATTCATTTCATTTCAAAAACTGTAACTCAAGATATGATCCGTTGAAGTTCATCAAAAATCCATTTTTACAAAAGTTCACTAAATCCGCAACTTACCAAAATTCTCAACCAAAACCACACCAATTCAGCCTCAACCACAATCCAAATTTTCTATTCATTCCACAATACATCAATTCTCTATTTCGTCAACTTTAACTCAATAATCCAAGTTCACAATTCACAATACACCTTATCAATTTCCAATCTTCCATTTTCATCAAACCTCAAAACCAAGACTTCCAATTCCACATTGTTCAACATACAAACCAATTAACCAAATCAAGCATAATTCTCAACTTCAAATCAACATACCAATCATCATCATCATATACAATTCACATGCACCAACAATAAGAACATCATTTACACCCTCCAAAACCAATAATCACGTAATCCATATAATCCATTATATTCAATCAACAACATCTCAAATTCAATGCCTATCCTAGGGCCTCTAGCCTAAGTTTTCACATTACATTATATTTTAGATACAGGAAACCGAAATTATACCTTGGCCGATTCCCTGCTCAACCTGGAACACTTCTAATTTCACTTTTTCCTCAAGCTTTCGGGACTCAACACCTCCCCAATAGAATTTTCAGCTTGAAATCCACTTCCAAGCTTCCAAAATCACCAACAAGCTTCAACCCACTTACATATACGTTGCCTAATACACATAATATGCACCCACACACATAAACTCAATATCCAATCACAACAACTCAAGAATTAGACTTAGGGATGAGAAATCTTACTACACCCAAGGATCAAAGAGGCAAGATTAAGCTTTCCCTTCAAGCTAATTGGATCCTATAACATCAAAGAGCCCCAAAATCTCAACACTTTAACCCAATAATTTCGAAATCAAAGCTGAGAAAACTGGAAGAGGTTCGTGGCTTACCTCTTGATTAAATTTGTGGGTTTTGTAGAGCTCAGCGACGCGGTTGCAGGCTGCAAACGGTGCGGCAATCGGAGCTCCAGATCAAAAGTTATCAAGGATTAAAGATTAGGTGAGGGTTTGAGTTTAGGAATTGGGGTTCTTCCCCTCTTGCTGCACCAGCAGCGTGAATTGCATGAAATGGGAGAGAGAAATGGGCTGAGTTCATTTAATTAGGTGAGTGGGTGGGGTCCACGGGCCTGGTTTGGATCCGGTTCGACCGGTTTGGCCCGTTCGGCCTAATCTCGGGCCAAATTCTATAAAATTAGTGTCAAAATTCTCATTTTAATTTTCTCTATCATATTAAACTATAAAAATCACCTTTCTAATTTTTTAGAATAAATTTTAATTTGTGGGTTAATTATGCGTTAATTAATCGGGTTTTACATTCTACCCACCTAAATAGGAATTTTGTCCACAAAATTCGAATTCAGTTACCTGAAAATAGGTGCAGGTAGTCTGTCTCCATTTCTAATTCAAGTTCCCGAGTACATCCTTGTCTCTAGTTCGATTCCAAACAACCCTTACTAATAAGACTCCTCTTACTCAGAGCTTCTTGAAGCTGACCTCATACTCGAAACGTCAATCTCCCTTCAGTTAAACTAATTTAGGTTGTAAGACATGCGTTTGTTTCAGAAGCGTGCTTCAGAAGTTACGAAATGTGGAGTACATCAAATAGGTTCGAAAATGCTAGTTTGTTGAAGTAATCCTCACCAATGCGTATCTCCCTTCTTCAAACTTGAGGAGTTTTCTCCTTAGGTCCGCATAACTCTTTTGTTGGCTCTTCGCAGTGAAAATCTTAAATCGGCTTTTTCGTTGTCTCGGCTATCAAACTCAGGAACTACGATGCTTGATACTTCTAGTTTCAGATCAATACAAAGGCGTCTAGCACACTGTGAAATCCCACCATCTCCCTGGTGTATAGTCTCGTTAATATCTCTGATAATTAGTTTGCTCCGATGGACGGAATGGACTTGGTCACTTGTTCCACGATTATCTGACAGCATCACCTTCTGTCCTAAACCTCGGCAATCTATTCCGAAATCAATGGCTATCCTTCCTCACTTTCAGGGTAGAACCTTCAATGGTTACATTATTTCGAATGGCTTCTGTTGGTCACTTTTTATTCTCTAACATGTCATCTACTTAATCACACGTGCCGCCACGTCATTTCATCGAGCCACCCCAAAATATCTTCCTTGAATTCATGACATGTTTCGGTAATTACAGGGTGAATCAAAAATCCGTTCTTGTGTGCTTCCGACAACAGTTCATGTGTCAACTTTTGACATTAGGCACACTAACCTCTTCCTATACCTTCAATTTCGTTTTCTTCATTCCTCCAAGTTTCTTTCTTGTCTTCCTCGATCTCTCCTTGATTTTCTTGTTTAACAAACTTCCATATCCTTGATAGCTCCTTATCCTCCTTGGTCATACAAGCAATACTAAGAGATTTCCTGCTCAGGCGTCAATCACCGCTTCATGAAGTTGTGTTCGCACGCATCCTAAAGTGTTAGCTTAACCGCAGATAATATGGTTGTCAAGAATTAAGGCTCCAAAATTCTTCGTAGTGCCATAGGCATATTTTTTGTGTTCAAAGTCTTGCTCTATGGAATTAACACTTTAATGGTTTCATCTTGGAGTTGTGCGCGACAAAAAATTTAGTACGAGTTAATTTTCAAAAAGATGTTATGTTCAAATTGACGAATAAGCAACACGAAGGATATTCACAAGAAATCAAAAGAAAGTTTTGTATACGATCAAACAGAGTTATACCAATATAATGAAATGCACAAGAAGAGGAATCAAGGTGCATCTCAAGAAAAGAGCTCAAATCGAGAAACTTTGGTAGAAAGAGCAGAGCGTATAGAGTCAAAGAAGTCTCAATTGATTTTGAAGTATACGATTAGCGAATGAAAGCAACTATACTCACATCAAGTTCCCAAAATTCAAGGATTACGTGGTTATACCAAGACAAGCTCAAGCTCATCTTGGAAGAAAAAATATTCGTGTGCGTAAAGAGTAAAACTAGAAAGATGCTCAAGTCATTTAAGAAGAACTCCAGATAGAGTTTCAATATAGGTTTCAAAAGAAGATTAGATCGGGTCGCGAAGATTCTGTTGGCACACTCCCCCTTGCATAAAGCCTTTTGCTGTTCTCTTCCTTCTTCACTGGCATAACCAGCGCCCCTCACAGGGAAACACTTAGTCAGACAGTTTTCTCTTCTAATACTCCCTCCAACTCGATCCTAAGCTCTACCGATTATAATGGTGTCTTTGGTTGCGGTACAATCAAAACTAATTCGGCTTCCGGTACTAAGTCTATCACAAACTCACTTTCTCTCCGAGATGGAGGTTCTGGTACACCTTCAGGATTGTCTCGGAAACTCTCTCGCAATAGCGATTTGGTCTCATCTCCACTCGCCCATCAAACGATTAGCAACTAAAGGTTGAATCCGTTCCAGTCCTCTTCCTCGCAGTTCACTGTCACTGGATTTCGAACAATAACTCCGCCACAGCTCTCAAAACTTCTGATCCCTTAGATATAATCCAAACCGCTTCTGCTACATCACTTGATCCTCAACCTTCAAGAGCTTAGCCACTCCTCTAAGTTAACTAAATATCATTCCATCTCAACATATATATATATATATATATATATATATATATATATATATATATATATATATATATATAAGGAGTAATAGTCTTCGACTAATCATCGACTTGGCCCTTACGATTATCGACGCTTGTCTTACGTCACAATGAATATTACCTACTAATGGTATGCAAGATAGTTAAAAATTTTAGCAACTAGTTCACCATTACCTCGGGTCTGAGAATCAGATTTGGCTACATCCTGGCCTTTCCTGTGTGAACAATCCCGAGATATATGCCCTGGCTTCCCGCATTGGTAACATACGCCAGTCCGGCCCTGCATGATCTGTTTGGATGATACTTTTTGCACCTTGGACACCTTAAGTCTTCCGGTTGAGTACTAGTCAGCCCTTCAAAAACCTGCCCTTGACGGTTGTCGTTCCTTCGGTCATTGTTCCAGCGTTGAGAACGTGAAGTGACGAAATGACCCCTCTTGAAACTTTGGCCCCTTGGTGTAATATTCATTTTCTTTCCCTTTTTCTCTGTGAAGGATTCCCGGCGATTACTCCTTGTCACCTCGGTCCCTCTTGAGCTTTCTCCCGTTGCTTGACCTATGTTAATTAACTCCGGGCAACCCGTTACCTCTACTGGTACCATTGTATTTGAGACATTATTTCCGCCTTCATTTTCATTACCACCGTCGTTGCCAATTCTAGCTTGTCTTTCCATCCTATCCATTGCTCGAATGGTCGCAGCAGCAACAGCATCGATGGCAGCAGCAGCATTCGTCATCATGTTCATGAAATTGGTCAAACTACCTACCGATATAGTTATCTCATTACCTCTCCGTCCTCGACCTTGATTATGCCTACGAGATGCCATTTGGTTCCTGTTCACACCAAATAAGTGATATCAAGGTGATCAGTCTCAATATCACAAGTCAAGTGTTGAAAGATCCAAATGCATGCTCATGAATTTTATGCTATGTATATCAATCAAATATCCTAAATAGTACATAAACACGACTCAGAGTATGCTCAAAAGCATAGTCAGTCCGTCCCTCAGGCTCTACAGGAACGAACTGCTCTGATACCATAATGTAACACCCTACCACATAGAGCTTTACACTTAGGATGTAAAATAGAGGTGGCGAGGTGCTATGACCTCTAAAAGAAAAATTATATATTAAATATAGTGAAAAATGTTTATAACTAGGAGCCTTTGAAGAAAGGGATAAAGCAAAATCGTTAAATCGAAAGGCGTAATGCTCCCGAAGCGATAAAGCAGACGAAGCAAGATAGAACAAGCTAAGGAATTAATATACCAAGAGTTCCAAAATACATATAACAAAACTCAAGAACTCGGCTCGCGAAGATAAACCAGCCCGAGCGAATAAGTGTGTGTGTGTATATATATATATATATATATATATATATTAGAGGACCCGAAATACACCCAAAATATAGAGTTACAGAACCTATTTCTCCAAAATGACCTCTAAGAGGAATTAATACAGCATATATATAATAGTGAAGATAATAAGTATCTAAGCAAATACAGATAACCAAAATAAACCTAAAAGATAAAGGTCTTCGCAACATCAGAAGCTTCCAGCATGCCTCAGCGAGGAGCCTCACGTCCTGCATCTGAAAACCACAAAATCCACATGGGTGAGAACCGGAGGTTCTCATCATGGTAACAGTACCCACATATCTAACATATAATGTCCTCGAAAAGCCGAAGGCGATCCTAGAACTTCCAACAAATAATTAAAGCTTAAAAACATAACTAACCCATAAAGATAAAATAGGCAACTAGCTAAGGGTCTTCAGAGCTATCTAAAACTCCCCTTTCCAACTCCTCCGAACCTCCCAACCACCAACAAAACCAAGGTACCACAAACACAATTATTTCAAGCAAGGAAAATCACAAATAGAAGGCATATATTGCAAATAAAGCAGGTAGCAAATAGTTTATGCAGTCACTTAAGCAATCCAAATAAATCACACCAAACAAACATATAGATGCATATGATGCATGCCTGTCCTAGTGGCTGATGAGTCTCATCTGTCGATTATAAAGCCAACCCGACAAGTCCTGGTAGCTAACCATTGGACTGTCCCTCTGTCGCGCATCCCAAACTCGAGGTATTCACACTCATAAACATAATCATAATCATAATCATACAACACCCACTTTGGTGTTTATCCACGAGGGCGAGCTCATCCCGAACTTTCACAGTGTCTGGCCACACTTACGACATAGGATCAGCAGAGTATCGAGTCTCAACCTGGAGCACGTGGTGGCTAGTCACTGCTTTACTCCAAGGAAACTCGTATCTCAGATAATTATTTCACATTCATTCATACACATTCCATAATCATTCTTTATGACTATATCATCAATTATACATCATACAATTCCACTTTTCATACATCACTCATCATAACCCGGGGCAAGTGGGGCAAAACCACAACTTTTGCGTCCACCTGGGGAGCCTCTATACTAACCAACTTGGTGCAAGTAGGGGCAAAACCACACCCTTGCGTCCACCCAGGAGGTACGTTCTTATATGTCCAAGAGGAACTAAGGAGGGGATCCAAGCCTCCCACCATCTTGTTGGAGGCAATTTTACAATACCAAGAGGAACAAGGAAGGGGATCATCACCTTCCTTCATCTCTCTGGGGTCGCACTTTCGAGAAAGAGAGCTCAAGATAAAACAATCATTCAAATTCATATTTTCATTTTCAGCCATAAATCAATATTTATCATAGCCATCCGGCTCATAACATAATCCATAACCAGCCAACAGTCATTATTAAATACAGCCCTTTGGCTCACGGCATACACCGCACTTCCACCATCACCCTCGGTAACTCATATAATCTTCATTAATCACAATTCATAATAACTCTCCCCTTACTTCATCCTCAAGATACCACCCTTCCTAGCTTCCTCTCATTATAATCATACTATAAGGATTTAGTACTAAGAGGATGAAAATGGAGGCTTAGAAGTTTGAAATTCGGTTTTAAAAACACAAAAGTCATATTTGCTGAAAACAGGGTCACGGAAGATTACAAGCTTGCCGGGAAGGTGGAACATTTAAAAACAAGGTTTTTATAAGAAAATAGGGCAGTGTGCGTACGCATAGGGTTGTGCGTGCGCACGCCCAGAAGGATTTTTAGAAAGTGTGTGTGCGCACAAGGTTGTGCGTACACACAGAAAGCAAAATTTTCGTTGTTAAGTGCACGCACAGAACGTTCAAACATCCCCAACAGAATGTACTTCCCAGCATGTGCGTGTGCACAGCTTGCAAAGCTTCGTTGGTTGTGTCTGCGCATAGAGCGTGCTAGCGCTCCCAGCAGAAGCCATATCCCCTTGCATGCTTGCGCACAAGAGTGTGCGTATGCACATTTTCAAAAATATACGGGGTGTGCGTGCGCACACAAACCAGAAATCACAAATTTTGCAGCATTCATAGAATTCAGATTTCAGACACTAAATTGCAATGATCATATCTTTTTATACAAAATTTGGATTTCTACAAAATTGATACCATTTTAAAGCTCTTTAAATTATCTTTGATTTGAGATAAAATTCATTTCATTTCACAAACTGTAGCTCAAGATATGATCCGTTGAAGTTCATCAAAAATCTATTTTTACAAAAGTTCACTAAATCCTCAACTTACCAAAATTCTCAACCAAAACCACACCAATTCAGCCTCAACCACAATCCAAATTTCCTATTCATTCCACAACACACCAATTCTCTATTTCGTCAACTTTAACTCAATAATCCAAGTTCACAATTCATAATACACCTTATCAATTTCCAATCTTTCATTTTCATCAAACCTCAAAATTAAGACTTCCAATTCCACATTGTTCAACATACAAATCAATTAACCAAATCAAGCATAATTCTCAACTTCAAATCAACATACCAATCATCATCATCACATACAATTCACATGCACCAACAATAAGAACATCATTTACACCCTCCAAAACTAATAATCATGTAATCCATATAATCCATTATAATCAATCAACAACATCTCAAATTCAATGCCTATCCTAGGACCTCTAGCCTAAGTTTTCACATTATATTATATTTTAGATACAGAAAACTGAAACCATACCTTGGCCGATTCTCCGCTCAACCCGGAACACTTCCAGTTTCACTTTTTCCTCAAGCTTTCGGGACTCAACACCTCACCAATAGAATTTCCAGCTTGAAATCTACTTCCAAGCTTCCAAAATCACCAACAAGCTTCAACCCACTTACATGTACATTGCCTAATACACATAATATGCACCCACACATATAAACTCAATATCCAGTCACAACTCAAGCGTTAGACTTAAGGTTGAGAAATCTTACCACACCCAAGGATAAAAAAGGCAAGATTAAGCTTTCTCTTCAAGCTAATTGGATCCTATAACATCAAAGAGCCCCAAAATCTCAACACTTTAACCCAATAATTTCGAAATAAAAGCTGAAAAAACTGGAAGGGATTTGTGGCTTATCTCTTGAATAAAGTTGTGAGCTTTGTAGAGCTCGGCAACACGGTTGCATGACTACAAACGGTGTGGCAATCAGAGCTACGATCAAAAGTTATCTAGGATTGAAGATTAGGTGAGGGTTTGAGTTTAGGAATTGGGGTTCTTCCCCTCCTGCTGCACCAGCAGCGTGAATTGCATGAAATGGGAGAGAGAAATGGGCTGAGTTCATTTAATTAGGTGAGTGGGTGGTGCCCACGGGTCCGTTTGACTGGTTTGGCCCGTTCGGCCCAATCTCGGGCCAAATTCTATAAAATTAGTGTCAAAATTCTCGTTTTAATTTTCTCTATCATATTAAACCATAAAAATCACCTTTCTAATTTTCTAGAATAAATTTTAATTTGTGGGTTAATTATGTGTTACTTAACCGAATTTTACAATGTACCTAGATGAGAAAATTCACGACAGATGATACATTATTGTAGCTCTAAAAGAAAGATGGTATATATATGGTCAAGATAGGCTATCACATTGCTAAAGGATAGGATGGAAGAGGAGAGGATAGGACAACAACTTTGAACACAGATTTGAGGGAGTTTTGAAAAGCGATATGAGATATGAAAGCACCTTAGAAGATCAAAATGTTCCTTTAAAAAGAAGTCTATGACATCATTCTGGTAAGGGTAAATTTATTCAAAAAGAAAATCGTTAGCAATCCAATTTGTCCATTCTGTTTGTAGGTGCCTAAAATGATGGAACATGTTATCCTATTATGCAGATGGACAAGACCTATGTGGTTCAGATTTTAAATACAGGGACACACCCACAAAGGAATTAGTTTCATTAATTGAAATTTGGCTTTAAAAATTTTGCAAAAAGATTAAAGCCAAAGTTGCACATGATAAGGAAGGAAGATAGAGCAAAGTGGATCACCTAAGTTGGGCTCTCTAGAGGGCTAAAAATTATGCAGTGTTTAATCACTCTAAACCAAATCCTCTAGCTACTATCCATTATGCAAAAGTCCAAGAAAAAAGTTTTAACAAAGTCAATGAATTAATCATCAATAGATGCAAAATCAAAGAACAATTTGCAAATTATCTGTTAAATGAATACCACTACCAAAGAAGTCATTGGCGCATGCTACTCCGATATTACAAACAAAATGACTTATGTAGCATTAATGAGATACTAGAACGACGAAATTAGAGGAGGGACTGTATCCAATTTTCTAGCAAATTCAAGAATGGTGGCAGATGCTTGGGTATAATGAGAAAAGCATTAATTCTTGTCAAAAGTCTAGACATGGGGAGAACCTTAATAGATTCAGATTGTCTTACCTTGGGTAAATCCATCAAATTGAAGGGAAGGCTCTGAGAGATAAACTCTGTCCTTCATGATATCAAAACCCTTCAAATGGAACTTTTATTCTGTAGCTTTGTGTAGGTCCCGTGCAATGAAAATATCTTTGTCCATACAATTGTAGCCCTCAAAAGTACAAACTAACTTCCTATATGCTGGTGCACCAATCTTCCTTCACAACTTGAAAACATTTAAAACAACGAGAAACTAATACCAACTTCAGATCCAGCCACCAGTGGTAGACATCTTTCAACTTAGCTACTAGCAATGGGTATCACACCTACCTTTTCCAAACCGATGTGGTAGGCAGAGATACCCATCGTGGAAGGAGGAATCACGATCGTGTTTGGGGTAAAAGGAAACTGTCATTTCCTAAAGAAGAGTGCATTTTTTTAGGTGGTTATGACCTCTCTTCCAAGCCTCACCTTGTTTTGGGGGGGAGGGGAGAGACTCCCGAATCACTCCAGTTAGAGGGAGGGGTGCAGTTAACAACAACATCAATCAATTTCTGCACTCTTAAATTAGCTTGATCCAGATTATGCAGAAGTTGTGACGACCCAATTCTCAATATGTCATGATCATACTGAAAAACTGAGTGTCACCAACTTGCTTACCTAAAACTTTAACTATTTATTATTAAGCATGTAATCGTACTAGTGCACTATCGAATTTTTGGAAAAATGTTTTCTTTATAAAAAGATTTGTGAGGGCAAGTAATTAAACATACACAAGCCATAATAAGGAATTAAGTAAAACATACACAAGGCTAACATTATATATATATATATATATATATATATATATATATATATATATATGTACATAACACGTGTCATAGGTCCCACATACATATAAAGGTACTGCCATATTTATATATCATAAGTTAGCATACAACCATTCACATCTTGCTACTATATACATAATTAACACTCTAGGCCCTGGTCTATATAGGAAGCCTCTAAGCTGGCTCCCGAAACTAGCCTAGTCAACTATCTACATCCTACTCTCTCAGTGAGTCTAATCAAAAGTGAGAAACTAAACACAAAAGATAGGCTAATCCCCAAAAACTACCTAAAGGCACATCCTTAGCCCCCAGCCATCAGTTGTCCTCGTCAAAGAAAATCACAATCACATCTGAGCACTCCTCAGGATCCTCGTCCTCATCATCGGAAATCTCAATAAGCTCAGGAGGGGTCCTGTCACTCGTACTACTGGTCTGGCCAATACTTGAAGGTCCATTAATAGAGGTAGTGTGTGGCTTCTGATGACGGCTCAGACAAAAATACTGAGATCTGCTCTATAGGAATATCCTCTTCCGGTACATGCTCTGGTATATGCTCTTCCATAGACTCAAGCTCATATTATTATTATTATCTAGACTCCATTATAATTAGAGCAAGTAAAATAAATAAATAACATAATAATAAAATTATATTTCTATTTATATTTTACTTCGAAGTTCGAAGTCATTTTGTCAAAATAAAATTAATTGCTTTAAAATATTATTTTAAAAAAAGTTCGTGTTAATGTAAAAATTAGAATTGTTACAAAATTAAAATTGAAAATAAATTTAAAGGCCATTTGAAGCAGCAACGATGACCAATTGAAGCCTCTTGATTAATTTAACTCTGAAATTAAGACTGATAGATATGAGAGAGAAAAATGATAGTTAAGATTAGTATTTGAATTCTTTTGAATGTGTATTTGGATGAGTGTTATTTGTTGTTGTAGTGTGGATCGAGTTTACCTGACTTGCACCCGAATCCGAAAAAAAAAAATACTCGATCTCATATATAAAGAATTAGTTATTTTTAAAATTATACAAGGCAAACGAATTTTTTTTTAAACTCTGTTTTGTTAATATTTAAGGGGATGTTTTTATAAACAATTTTTTATATATCAGTGCTCATTAATATGTATTCCTATTAAAAAATAATACATTACAATATCCAATAGAATTATTGAACAATATATAATTTGTATGATCTCCTTTATAAAATAAACTAGTATTTTTATCTATAATAATATTACGGGAATATAATTTTTTTTAAAACTACGGTCCACTTTGTTCTGATAGTATAGATTATGCATGGCATAAACGATTTATAAAATCAAATTATTTTTACAAAAAAAAAGTCGTAGGTTGACAAAAGTTTCTGGCTAAGAAGACCAAGGTATCTATAGAAAAAAAATCAAATAATAAGATTTTTAGTTATTATTTTTATATGAAAAAGTCTAATTTTTTATTAATAATTAATTTTAACATTCGTTATCTAAAATTTAAAATAATTTAACGCGTATATTTTTACATTCAACTAAGTGTTAACTGTTAAGTCTGTTGCACAAATAGAAATAATTAATTTTTATATTTACTATTTAAAAATAATATTTTTTCTCCCTGTGTATATAAAAATATAATTAGATATTAGCATAAAAAATTATACTGATAGTTATAAAATTAACTCAAAATTAATTTTTTTAACACAATTGAATCTTGATTCTAACTTTTAATTATAATATTAGTATTTTCTCCAATTTATATGTAATAAATATTTGAAAGAATAAAAATTAAAATATAAATTAAAAAGATAAGTGATAAAAATTTAAAATTAAATAAAAAACTATGTATATAATAACAATAATAATAATATTTTTTATTTAAATTATATTATTTTGTTAATTTTGTTTTCCGTAAAAGAGAAAGATAGAAAAAATAGAGAATAAGAGAAAAGAGAGAGAAAGATAAAGATGAAAAATGAGAGTGAGAGTGAGAGTGAGAGTTTGTTAATTTTTGAAGAAAAAATTTTATTTTAATTGTAAAAAAATATCGGATGGCATACTTTGATTTCTCAAATTACTAATATATGGAGAGAGGTTGAGAGAATTTAGGATGGGAGTTTATTAATTTTAAAAAAAAATATTTTCTCTCAATTTTAATAAGAGAGTGTCATGTGAGACATTTGATTATTAAATTAGATAGTAATATATGATATATAATATAAGTATATTTTAATTTCAATTTTAATATTTCAATTTTAATTTTAATGTAATTAAAGAATGTCATGTTGCATATTTTGATTGTCAAATTAGTAATTAGTCATTGATATTGATAATGATATATAAAATAGATAGAGTGGTTGAAGGAATGAGAGAAATAGAGAAAGAAAGAGGGACACTACAAGGGAGGCACAGAATACCGGCAGTTTTATTCTTGATTAGCGGCGGTTTTAAACCGCCGCAAAATCAAAGGCCGGCGGCAAATTGAACCGCCATGGATATGGGCGCCGGAATTGGGTTTGGCGGTGGTTTCCAGCAACCGCTGGTATAACCGCCACAAAATCAAAATTTCGCGGCACACAATTAGAAAACCACCGCCAAATGAGACTGACACGATTTGCTTCATGTTTACCGGCGGTTTTCAGAACCGCCGCTATTTTGGTCAATGGGTAAAAAAATTTGCAGCCGTTTTGAAACCGCCGCAAATTTATGTGTGTCTTTTTTCAACATTACCTGGCCTTCAGAGGCATTGCCACCTACATCCAGAAAATTGGCCGGAGCACCCCACCATGCAATTTAATTATATCCATTGTGACCATTGCTAACCCTGCACCATTCACTGTGCAACCAATTTCTCCATCTAACCCAATATACTTTAAATCTTCCTTTGTAGTAGCCACTTGTTGAAAGAAAAAAGACACAATACATATCTAGTGATGAGAAATAAACTACATAGAAAGGACTTGACAAAAAAGTACCAACAAATATTGAGAAGACTGGCATTGCCAATACAACAAATGAAAACAAAATCATCAATACAACAAAAGTATCTGTCTACAACTAATAATTTACATTTACATTTAAAAATCACTCATGCTAACCCAAGCAGAAGAAAAACTATACAAATTTGAAATGACATCAAAATTTGTAAATATATTGAACAAATATGCACAAAAATGAAATATGCAGAGATGAAAAGAACATAAATTGTACAAGATTTGTTGATCACCATTTGTTCCATTTCTGCTCATATAAAGCATTTTAAGTTATTAAGTGCACGAGTGTATAATTAGCACAATAGCACTGAACTAGTGTAATAGATCACACAACAACTTCTAACAATGATTATCGCAGTCATCTAAAAATTTTAGCATAAATATCAAGTCATGTAGAACAACCTGAATATAAAATTGGAGATGTTTTTTATCAAGAATGCCATATGTTCTCTAACGCGTCACATTGATCGAGATCGCTGAGATTTCTGTTGTGCCGTTGGGCTCTTAGCTTGATCCTTTTTGCGTTTGGCAAAATCACGGTGATATTGATGCATTACAGATGCCCACAATTTCTCTAACTCCATTTGTGTTCGTTTGAGCCGCAATAAATATTGGAAAACTCTAAGATATCTGTTAATTGTGCCAAAATTTAGTGACCTATTGAAAATATCATGTTTTATTAAGCCATGTAATGTCACATTATTGTCGTAATACGAGAACAGGATTATTGAGTCTCACATAAATGGTCAAAATTAACAGACAAAGTCATTTGACTTTTTCAATTTTATTTTAAGAACTCATTAATCTTGACCATTTAAACTAAATAAGACCATAGTCAAGATTTATTCATAATTAATAACCAATGATCTCTCACAAGATATATCCTTTACAAAAGATGTCTCTCCTAAACTAATGGTCCCTTTAAGGTATTCAACATCTCCTATATGCCTTGATAACACAGTTTGCATCTATGAGGCCATAACAATTTCTAAATTTATCATTTTAGAAGGGAATTCAATCACATCGAGTATATTTTAGCAGGACAGGAAGAGGAAAGAATCCACCATTAATATTAATATTATAGGAGTAAAACCTGACTTAGAGAGGACTTCTTGAGTAAGGAACAAATGCAAAGGCCAATCGACAGAATACTCAAGGGCAAGACCATCCCAACCATCAAGTGACATTTCTGAAGAAGCACCAGAGCTTCCATCTGCTGAAGTGTTTGCCCTTGATACATCTATAGGGAAAGTCTAACTGTGATTCCATAAGATGGCATCCTAGAAGAGGGAAAGCACATTTCATAACAACTCCAAGCTAACTTAAACAGAAGAACTAAAATGAAGGCAGAACCTTACCGCAAGGATACTTTAGAGAAATATTTGTCTTTTTCACCAATAGTTTTTAACGCAGCCTGCATTTCAAGGAATTGGAATCAGCTTTCATTGATGTAGTTAAAACATGAACAAGCTTAAATAGTTAAAGGATGAACTGCATTAAAAAGTAAAGATCGTATGCAAAATTTAACTAACCAGCTGAAATGGCACCATAAGATCAGCTTCAGCAGTTGATTGCCGAGGTGGCAAACGCATTAGCTGGCGACTTTCCTCGAGGAAACACTAGCACAAAAAATGATGCATGTATAAAAAATGTCAGTATTTTTTTCATAGAAGACAAAATATTAGTAATTAGAAAAGGTTATTACAAAAGGCAAGAAGGACAAAAGATCCTCATACAAAAAATAAAAAATATCAATAAAAAATAAGAATCAACACAAGTCAGCAGAAAAATGTTAGTAGTATAGATAACTTTTCATACTTTACCTGGAAGAAATCTCCTTTTGCCAAAAGAAAATAGTCTTTCAGGTCCTTCAAGTGACGATTCAAGTCAGCTTGTACAACCACAAGCTGTGGACAGAGAGAACATGAATCGTGTAGAATGCAAATGCACCAAATACTAACGAACATATGAACTGATATATGATGTTAAGCACCTGCCACAGACGACTGGCTGCAATAACATGAATAGAGTACTAATCTGGGTCTGTGAGAATCCTTCCAACAAACTTCCAGCATGTTTCTACAAAACCAAAGGATACATAGTGTAAAGGACAAAACTATTAATGTATATGCAACTAAAACTAAAAATCATGAATATTGAACAAAGCTGTGTAAGAGATTTCATTACCTCACTTAGGGCTACGTGTCCAGCAAAATTTATTATCTCCAACAAATCGCCACTTAATGATGACCAATGCATGACCGAGTAATTGGAGATAAGGTAGACATCGTGTTTTGAAGTAGCCCATACTAAGTTTCTCAACTGAATCCCACAAAAAATGAAACAAATCATCACCCATTAGGCTTGAAAAGTAATTAATAAACTGTCCAAACCTACATCAATAAAACCATATACTAAAAAAAGAAGCAACAATAGAGTGTTAAATGAAAATTGATAAATGTTTGAATCTTGATGTATATAGCAAAAAAACAACCTTAATCCAATTTCTATAGCATACCAGTACAGCATTCAAAGGGCTAGAGAAAACAATAATAGATTTGAAGATCATCGGTTTTCTTTCCTCAATAATGAAATAAAAAATAAAATCATATAAAGAAATGCAACTGTACAAGACAAGACTGCAAACAAGTACTGCAGAACCACCGAATATTATGTATATATTGAATCTATAGTAGCTTATATCTTCCACAACTGGTTAATTAGGGGCTTTCATCAAGAATTACATTCATTTTTTAACTTTTTAGCCATGTACTCTCATCAAGCAACACTACAATACTTATCAACAATATAACAAACATAATAGGAATAAAATCAAGTAGCAACAAGGTTCGAGCACCATGTGAAAAATCAAACAAACCTAAAAATGAAGGATGGTAGGTTTAACCATTCTTGTATTATAGAAAAAGTCATAGTATTTTCCACCCTTCACAGACCTTTTGCAATCTTGAGAGACAAAGAAACAAAATTTACTTCTGCATCTTTCCCTGCCCCCCATAATCCCAAAGGAAAAGGGTTTGATAAAACAAAAAATATTAAAAAAAAGAAACCTCATTTATAGCATCCCCAGAAGCAAGAATATTCTCATAATTCTTATACTGTTCAAGCCTTGTAACTCTGTAACTATCTCTTGATATGTTCAATCTATCCTACTGAATACCCTGAATGTCTTTTCCCTTCCTTGCTTGTGCAGCTGATGTATCAGTTACCTTAGTGAGCTGCAACAATCATCAAACACCTTATGAGTATGAAAACAAATACCCCCCTTTTTCTCTTAAATAAACAAATTTTGAAAAAAAAAGGTTTTTATATGAACTCGATGAATAACTGAAAGGTTCAAATAAATAGAAACAGAAAAAGAAAAGGGGTTACCATCTCATACTCATCAAGAGCATCATCATCGGCAACACCACCATCATCATGGCTGTTTTCATCCATTTCATCAAAGAAATCTTCTTCTTTTTCTATGGCATCAAAGTAGAAATCTTCCTCTTCTTCGACAACGATGAGAAGTGGATGTATGGGTGATGAGCGGATAATTTATACGCTTTTTGGCATTATTTTTAGTATGTTTTTAGTATATTTTAATTAGTTTTTATTATATTTTTATTAGTTTTTAAATAAAAATCACTCTTCTGGACTTTACTATGTGTTTGTGTGTTTGATAAACCTCTATTTCATGGTTTATCTTGTGCTCATTTGAGTGGTTTTTATCAACTCTTCACCCACTTATTCATATTAATTGCATGGTTTTACTTTCCCTTCCTTATTATGTGATGTATGTGAAAAACATGTTTCCTATGCTTTAATATTAATTATTTTAATTACCTTTATTTCTATTCGATGTCGTGATTAGTGTGTTGAGTAGTTTCAGATCTTCTAAGGTAGGAATGACTTAAAGGATGGAAAGGAAACATACAAAATGGAAGGAAAGCACCAAACGGAGCTTCTGAAGAAACTGGCATCCACGCAATCGCATGGATGAAGCGATCGCGTGCCAAGCGCGAATCAGCAGCGATGCGGCCGCATGACTGACGCGACCACGTGCCTTAAGCAGAACGCACATGACGCGGTCGCATGACTGACCCGATCGCGTGGCAAGGAAATGCTCCGAATGACGCGACCGCGTGATCCACACGGACGCGTGACAGAGGCCATGCACCAGAAATTGCAGAAAACGCTCATAGCGAATTCTGAAGCCCTTTTTGGCCCAAATCCAAGTCCAGAAGGCATAGACCAGAGGTTATGAAGTGGGAAAACGCATCCATTCAGGGGAGCTCGCCAATTTTCACTTTCCATGATTTAGATTTAGTTTGAGAGAGGTTCTCTCCTCTCTCTCTTAGGATTAGGATTATGATTTAGGACTTCTCTTAGTTTGTAAGAGTGACTCTCGATCTAGGTTTAATATTTACTTTAATGCTTTTATGCGTACTTATAAATGTTGCCAACTTGACTTATGAACCCTTTCCATATTATGATTTGAATTAATAATGATATTTGAGGTATTTCAGTTATTGATTGATTTCTCTTTAATTTGTGTTACCATTGTTTCCAATCTGAAGATATTCTATTCCAGCAATTTACTTTTTCTCTTTTTGGTCTTGGTTAAGAAATCAGTAACTCAACAGTTGTCAAACTCAGCATAATTGATAATCGTTATCTTGCTAATTGAACTGAACTTCAATAATCCCAACTTTTTCTTAGGAAATAAATAGGATTTGAATGTCAAACTAATTAGTTCCTTGACTTTCCTTTGCTTTAGTAAAGGTTAACTAAGTGGAATTTAGATTCAACTTTCATTATTGTTGAGAGAGATAACTAAGTTGGACTTCCAATTTCCCTTACCTTGCCAAAAGTTGCTTTATAGTATTTATTTATTTTAATTGTCATCTACTTTACTTGTCATTTAAATCATTTGTTTCTCATCTTCTAAACCCCGATCAAAACCTTTATAGCCAATAATAAGAACATACTTCCCTGCAGTTCCTTGAGAAGACGACCTGAGGTTTGAATACTCGGTTAACAATTTTTAAGGGGTTTGTTACTTGTGACACCCAAAACATTTGTATGAAAGGACTTTTGAAGGTTTAGAAACTATACTTGCAACGAGGATTTATCCGCAATTTTCTAGACCACGCAAAAGTTCTCTCATCAAAATGGCGCCGTTGCCGGGGAACTGCTAACGTGTGCCTTGTTATTGGTTATTGTAAATATTTTTCTTTTGCTTGTTTCCTTATTTTTGTTTTTTTTTCTTTTTATCTTTATTTGCTACCATGAACTCTCACCCCTCTCGCTTTGAGTTTGGTTCTAACTTTGTTGAGGGAAATAGAAGTTACAGCAGGAATATGCATCAAGGTCCGACCAATCAAGGATGGATGGAGCCAAGAGGATATAATCAACCCTTTAGGCAACAACACCTTCCAAGATATCATGGACAAAGACCATTCTACCGTGCATACCCAGCTGAAAGATATGGTGGACAACCTTGTAACTACCAACAAGCCCCACCCCGTGCATATAAACCATCCTTTCAACATAACCTCGAACCACCACACTCACAAGCTTCTCTTCACCATTCGCCACTATATGATCCTTCTTTACCCCAGTACCAATCCAATCACTCCCAATCACCACCACTTTCCTATGTATCATGTCCAAGTCCGGCAACCCGAGAAGCAGAGGTTCGCCTAAAGGAAACAATAAATAAATTTCAAACAACCATTCGACAACTGGAGCAAGTAGTAATTCAATGGGTTTCTAGACGCTCAAATACACAAGGATCAGCCACAGCCCCATGTGAACAGTCTAACGAAGAGCGTAGCATGAAGAAAATACCAGAAACTCCAGTGGATAAGACAGAGAATGAATTCGTTCTAGAACAAGTAGAAGAAGCTGTCATTGTTCAAGAAGAAGAGTTGGTTGAAGATCTAGGAGATGCTGAACCTCCATGGGAATCCAGAACTGAGGAGAACTCCGTCAAGGACGCTACAGTTGATGCTAAGGAGGATATTGTACAATCTCCAAGGCAAGTTGTTTATGAAGAATCAGACGGAACAACCCAGGACACAAATTCCCTTGATGATGATAGTCACAAGTCAAATTCTCTTAGTAATGAACTTGCATCCGCAAGTGAATTCTCTGAGATCGAAGAATCTTCCCTAAGTGAATATGAAGATGATGCGGAGGTAGATTTCTCTCAACCTCCAATCTATGACTCAAGTGATGAGGAAGACATAGAAGACTTTGACCAGGACACAGATACAATTGTAGAACCTTGCAAGGAAGTGGAGCAATTCACAGAAGAGCACAAGGGAGTGAAACTTACAGAACCACCAGAAACACCTATCCCAAGGCCATTACCACCTAATACAAGCTTCAAGTGGGTACAATCCTTAACCTTTAACTTTGCTTATTCACTTGAATATGGTTTGCTTAAAACAGATGGCCAGCTTAGAGCTCTTTGCGGCTTTAAGAGTAAGAGGGAAATGGCTCGTGCTCAGAGCTGGTGTACAAGGTTCAATAAGGTTCCACGCTTCAACTTGAAGTGCACGGATTGGTATCATGCTCAATTGAATGGATCTCAGAAAACGTTTAGTTACTATGGTGAGAATCTACCTTCTAAACCGCCGGGATGGAAAAATATATATCAAAACGAAGGCGGATTTAGAACCAAAGTTTGGGATCCTGGAAAATATTCTGATATTCATCACCCCGAGAGCCTGAAAATCTGGTTGAAGCTGCTCAGAAGCTTCACATGCCTAGTTTGGGACCCCGGAGGCTGCCGGTATTCCAAACATTGGTAGAGATTTCTAGATGAATTTAAACACAAGCCACCATAGCAGGAAGCTCATCTAATGTCCAACTTAAGGACTTTAACTAAAAGTGCTAGGTGGGAGACAACCCACCATGGTATGATCGTTCATTTTTCAATTTTTATTTCGTTTTTTTTGTTTTCAAGTTTTATTTTAGTTTATTATATTGAACCTGGAATGTTGCATCTCATTCATCATTGCATTCTGCATTTCTCATGCATATAAAAAAAACAAAAAAAAAAACAACGCACGCGACGCGGCAGCGTCGCTGATGCGTCCGCGTCACCAGTGCGCGTTTTGGAAGAAAAGAATTGAACAGAGAGTTACGCAGGAGCAGGGCTGGAGGCATGCCAATGGCACAATTCACCCCACGCGATCGCATCGCTGACGCGACCGCGTCATATGGGAATAATGGCCTCCCACGCGACCGCGTGCCCCACGCGGCCGCGTGACCAAGATTTCGACGTAATAATGGTGCACAGCCGAAAGTTGTGCTAGAGTGGTGCTGGACTGGCGCTGGACGCACAGTCCATCTCACGCGACCACGTGCCCCACGCGACCGCATCGCCTGCGCCGCACAGCTTATCCTAATTTGCCAAATATCTTATCTTTTCTTCCCTAATCCTAATTTTTCCTCCCTCCTCTCTTACTTACTTCTTCTTCCCTTCTTTCCCTTCACATTCTTATTATCTTTCATTTTATTTTATTTTAATCTATTTGCATACTTGCATTCATTGCATTTTAATTTTGTGCATAATTTTATTTTCTTTTCTGAATTTTTTTTTCCATTGGTGTTCAAAAAATTTTTCTTATTCAAACTATTGCATCTTTTCTTGAATTTACTTTGGTAACTTGTTTTACACTGTGGGATGATATTAATTATCTGCCAATGCCAACCTTTTATGATACTTGCACATTCACTTGCATTGACATGAACTTATATTGATATTTTCATTACCCACACACCTCCCCTTTGTTGCATATTCTGCACCACTGGTATGCCATGGCTTCTATTATTTTCTCACTTGCATGTTGTAGCTACCATGTAATTGAGACTCTTATTATTTGGCATTAACCCACCTAGACTATATTTATTTTCCTATCTTTATTCCTGGGTTACTCTTCTTCCCTTTTTCTTTCAGGATGGCCACCCGGAAGAGAATCGGAAGACGTTTACATGGGGAGACAGGCAAGTCAATCTGCACAATCTATAGAAAAGCATCAGTTGAAGCCACCCGTCCACTTTCACATCTTAACATGCACCGATCTTTAAGTGTGGGGAGGTCGATACCGATCTCCATGGGTTAGTATTTTTTTATCAACACCAATATTTTATTTTTCTTGTTAGTTGTTGCATTTGCATGTTTGATTGCATATTTATTTGATTTTGTGCATTTAGTTACTACTTGGTTAAAATAATAAATTTCTTTGTAAGACCCTATTTTTGAAAAATTTCACTAATTTAAAATCAAAATTTTTGTGTTAAACTTGTCAGAAGTTGTATTTGGAACACATTTTTTGAGCCAAAGAACACACAACCTGTGAGATTTTGAGCTTATTTATAGGGTTACATTATTTAACCATAAATTTTTATTCTTGTGTGTTTACTTCTCTATGATTGCAATCTTAGTTTTGTTCCATTCTATATGTCCATTATTTAGTATATTTACATGCTTGCATATGATTGAGGCCATTACTTGTTTAGCTCACTTATCCCAAAAAATAACCTACCTTTCACATCACCCTTGTTAGCCCCCTTGAGCCTTTAAATCCCCTTTTGTTCTATATTTTACCACATCACTAGCCTTAAGCGGAAAACAAATTAATTATCCCAATTAAATCTTTGGTTAGCTTAAGATAGAAATTGTGTATCAAATAAGTGTGGGGAAATTATGGGAACATGGGTTAATAAGGGAATGTAACATGTTTCTAATTTATTAGGAATTTGGGAACCTACTCATAAAAAACCAAAATAGAAAAATAATAAAAAATCCATGTGCATTGATAAGTTATGTTTATTTCTCTACAAAAAAAAAAGAAAAAGAAAAAGAGAAAAAGAAAAAAAGAAAAAAAATATAATATATATAATATAAATAAATAAATAAGGAGACAAAATTACCCCAATGTTAAGTTAATAAAAGATCAATGCACATGTGATAAAAAAATTAAAATTTGGTACATGAGTATGGAAATTATACAAAAGTGAAAATTATGGGTAGCTAGGCATGAATTTAAAAGTATATAGAGTATATGTATATTAGGTAAGAGCTTAGGTTAATTGAAGATTCATATTATAGCTCACTTGGCCATACATATATCCTTACCTTTACCTCAGCCCCATTACAACCTTGAAAAGACCTCATGATGTTTGCATTGGTATGCTAAATATTTGTTGATTGGTTAGATGAAGAACAAAGTTTAGAAAGCATGATTAGAGAAGAGTAGAGTGAATTACCCTATACACTTGAGAGATTAGAGTGCATATACACTACCTGTAAGGGTTCAATGCATAATTCTATGTTCCCTGCTTTTATGAGCTATCTTCTTACAAGTTTACTTGTCTTTACTTTATATGATTTGAATTAGTGAAATCTGATTTATGTTTGTCTTGGGGAACTTATTTACTTTTAACCAAGTAGGTAAAAACATTTTTTGCATGTAGTTGCATTCATATAGATAGGTTGCATTTCATACATCCTACCATTCCTCTTCATCTTTATAGTTTTTCTTGAGCTTAGCATGAGGACATGCTATTGTTTAAGTGTGGGGAGGTTGATAAACCTCTATTTCATGGTTTATCTTGTGCTCATTTGAGTGGTTTTTATCAACTCTTCACCCACTTATTCATATTAATTGCATGGTTTTACTTTCCTTTCCTTATTATGTGATGTATGTGAAAAACATGTTTCCTATGCTTTAATATTAATTATTTTAATTACCTTTATTTCCATTCGATGCCGTGATTAGTGTGTTGAGTAGTTTCAGATCTTCTAAGGTAGGAATGACTTAAAGGATGGAAAGAAAACATACAAAAATGGAAGGAAAGCACCAAACGGAGCTTCTGAAGAAACTGGCATCCACGCGATCGCATGGACGAAGCGATCGCGTGCCAAGCGCGAATCAGCAGCGACACGGCCGCATGACTGACGCGACCGCGCGCCTTAAGCAGAACGCACATGACGCGGTCGCATGACTGATGCGACCGCGTGGCAAGGAAATGCTCCGAATGACGCGACCGCGTGACCCACGCGGACGCGTGACAGAGGCCACGCACCAGAAATTACAGAAAACGCTGATAGAAAATTCTGAAGCCCTTTTTGGCCCAAATCCAAGTCCAGAAGGCATAGACCAAAGGTTATGAAGTGGGGAAACGCATCCATTCAGTGGAGCTCGCCAATTTTCACTTTCCATGATTTAGATTTAGTTTGAGAGAGGTTCTCTCCTCTCTCTCTTAGGATTAGGATTAGGATTTAGGACTTCTCTTAGTTTGTAAGAGTGACTCTTGATCCAGGTTTAATATTTACTTTAATGCTTTTATGCGTACTTATAAATGTTGCCAACTTGACTTATGAACCCTTTCCATATTATGATTTGAATTAATAATGATATTTGAGGTATTTCAGTTATTGATTGATTTCTCTTTAATTTGTGTTACCATTGTTTCCAATCTGAAGATATTCTATTCCAGCAATTTACTTTTTCTCTTTTTGGTCTTGGTTAAGAAATCAATAACTCAACAGTTGTCAAACTCAGCATAATTGATAATCGTTATCTTGCTAATTAAACTGAACTTCAATAATCCCAACTTTTTCTTAGGAAATAAATAGGATTCGAATGTCAAACTAATTAGTCCCTTGACTTTCATTTGCTTTAGTAAAGGTTAACTAAGTACAATTTAGATTCAACTTTCATTATTGTTGAGAGAGATAACTAAGTTGGACTTCCAATTTCCCTTACCTTGCCAAAAGTTGCTTTATAGTATTTATTTATTTTAATTGCCATCTACTTTACTTGTCATTTAAATCACTTGCTTCTCATCTTCTAAACCCCAATCACAACCTTTATAGCCAATAATAAGAACATACTTCCCTGCAGTTCCTTGAGAAGACGACCCGAGGTTTGAATACTCGGTTAACAATTTTTAAGGGGTTTGTTACTTGTGACACCCAAAACGTTTGTATGAAAGGACTTTTGAAGGTTTAGAAACTATACTTGCAACGAGGATTTATCCACATTTTTCTAGACCATGCAAAAGTTCTCTCATCAGTATTTTTCTGTGATTTCAGGTATTTTCTGGCTGAAATTGAGGGACCTGAGCAAAAATCTGATTCAGAGGCTGAAAAAGGACTGCAGATGCTGTTGGATTCTGACCTCCCTGCACTCAAAGTGGACTTTCTGGAGCTACAGAAGCCCAATTGGCGCGCTCTCAATTGCGTTGGAAAGTAGACATCCTGGGCTTTCCAGCAATATATAATAGTTCATACTTTGCCCGAAATTTGATGGCCCAAACAGGCGTTCCAAGTCAGCTCAAGAATTCTGGCGTTTAACTCCAAAACTGGCACAAAAGCTGGAGTTAAACGCCCAAACTGGCACAAAAGCTGACGTTTAACTCCAAGAGAAGTCTCTACACGAAAATGCTTCAATACTCAGCCCAAGCACACACCAAGTGGGCCCGGAAGAAGATTTCTGCATTAATTACTGATTTCTGTAAACCCTAGGCTACTAGTTCTCTATAAATAGGACCTTTTGCTATTGTATTTTCATCTTTAAGTAGTCTTATGCTATCTTAGATCACGTTTTGGGGGCTGGCCTCACGGCCATGCCTGAACCTTGTTCTTATGTATTTTCAACGGTAGAGTTTCTACACACCATAGATTAAGGTGTGGAGCTCTGCTGTTCCTCGAGTATTAATGCAATTACTATTGTTCTTCTATTCAATTCAGCTTATTCTTGTTCTAAGATATCACTTGTTTTTTAACTTGATGAATGTGATGATCCGTGACACTCATCATCATTCTCACCTATGAACGTGTGCCTGACAACCACCTCCGTTCTACCTTCAATTGAGTGTGTATCTCTTGGATTCCTTAATCAGAATCTTCATGGTATAAGCTAGAATCCATTGGCGGCCATTCTTGAGAATCTGGAAAGTCTAAACCTTGTCTGTGGTATTCCGAGTAGGATTCAAGGATTGAATGACTGTGACGAGCTTCAAACTCGCGAGTGTTGGGCGTTAGTGACAGACGCAAAAGAATCACTGGATTCTATTCCGACATGATCGAGAACCGACAGATGATTACCCGTGCTGTGACAAAGTGCGTTGAACATTTTCACTGAGAGGACGGGATTGTAGCCATTGACAACGGTGATGCCCAACATACAGCTTGCCATGGAAAGGAGTATGAATGATTGGATGAAGACAGTAGAAAAGCAGAGAGACGAAAGGGACAAAGCATCTTCATACGCTTATCTGAAATCCACCAATGAATTACATAAGTATCTCTATCTTTACTTTATGTTTATTTTCATCACCTTAAACTCCATAACCATTTGAATCCGCCTGACTGAGATTTACAAGATGACCATAGCTTGCTTCAAGCCGACAATCTCCGTGGGATCGACCCTTACTCACGTAAGGTTTATTACTTGGATGACCCAGTGCACTTGCTGGTTAGTTGTGCGAAATTGTGACAAAGTGTGATTCACGTTTGAGAGCACCAAGTTTTTGGCGCCATTGTTGATGATCACAATTTCGTGCACCAAGTTTTTGGCGCCGTTGCCTGGGATTGTTCGAGTTTGGACAACTGACGGTTCATCTTGTTGCTTAGATTAGGTATCTTTTCTTCAGAATTTTTAAGAATGAATTCTAGAGTTTCAAGGTGATGTTTCCACCATCACAAAAGCTGATTGATTCTCATCAATTTAGCTATTGAATGTAATGTCCTGCTGAAGCTTGGCCAAACAAGTCTAATCTTTTTAGATTGAAGCTTTAGACTAACATTACATGATTCCTGGAATTCTTATTAAAAGTTTTGATTCTCTTTATTTTCTTTTCCATATAAGTTTCGAAAAATACAAAAAAAATTTTAAAATCATAAAACCAAAAATATTTTATGTTTCTTGTTTGAGTCTAGTATTAAGTTTGGTGTCAATTGCATGTTTCTGTTCTTCTTGCATTTTTTGAATTCATGCATGTTCTTCATTAATCTTCAAGTTGTTCTTGTTGATTTCCTTGCTATGATCTTTAAATTCTCTTGTTTAGTGTGTTTTGTTGTTTTTCATATGCATTTTTTACATTGTTATAGTCCTTAGTATACAAACATTTTAAGTTTGGTGTCCTGCATGCATTGTTTATTTGATCTTAGTTGTATTTTTATTGTTTCTCATCATTAAAAATCCAAAAATATTTTCAAAATTGTGTCTTTTCAAGTCAATAATACAGAGAATCGAAGATTCAGAACATTCAGCAGAGGAATCAAACAGAAAAAGCTGGGCGTTCAAAACGCCCAATGAAGAAGGAAAAATGGCGTTTAAACGCCAGCCAGGGCACCTGGCTGGGCGTTTAACACCCAAAAAGGTAGAGATTTGGGCGTTAAACGCCAGAATGGGCACCATTCTGGGCGTTTAACGCCAGGATGATACTAGAGGGAAGATTTTGTTTTTAATTCACAATTTTTTTCAAGTTTTCATATTTTTTCAAAATCAAATCTTTTTCAAATCATATCTTTTCAATCATATCTCTTTCAAAATCAATTTCTTTCCATTTTATATTTATTTTTACTATTTTCAAAAATCCTTGCTAAAATTAAAGATTTACTTTAAAAATTTTCAAGTTGTTACTTGCCTATTAAGAAAGGATTAAATTTTAAATTTCAGAATCATATCTTCTAATTTCTTGTTAGTCAAGTAATCAACTTTAGTTTCAAAACTTTCTCTTTTTTTTAATTTGATTTTCAAATCATATATTTTCAAACATATCTTTTCAATCACATCTTTTTCAAAATTAATTTTTTTTTCAATCATATCTTTTTCTAATTTCAAAATCTTTTTCAAAAATCACTTTATTTCTTTCCCAACCTTAGTTTTCGAAAATCTCAATCAAATTTTCAAATTTCTTTTTAAAATCTTTTAATTAATTTTTGAAAATTCTTCCCCTCTTCTCACATCATTCGATTTAAAGGACTAAGACTCCTCATCAAGGTGCAATTCGAACTCCCTCCTTCTGTATATGTTCGGATTCTCCTCCATCTACCACCTCCTTCTATTCTTCTTTTCCTCTGACACCTCAAGGAATCTCTATACTGTGACATAGAGGATTCCCTACTTGCTTGTTCTCTTCTCTTTCATATGAGCAGGAACAAAGATAAAGTGATACTTGTTCAAGCTGATCCTGAACCTGAAAGGACCTTGAAGAGAAAGCTAAGAGAAGCTAAAGAACAATTCTCTTTAGAGGGCCTAACAGAACTCTTCAAAGAAGAAGAAACCATGGCAGTCGAAAACAACAACAATACCAACAATGCAAGGAAGGTGCTTGGTGACTTTACTGCACCTACTCCTGATTTCTATGGGAGAAGCATCTTAATCCCTGCCATTGGAGCAAACAACTTTGAGCTTAAGCCTCAATTAGTTTCTCTAATGCAACAGAATTGCAAGTTTCATGGACTTCCATTGGAAGATCCTCATCAGTTCTTAGCTGAATTCTTGCAAATCTGTGACACTGTCAAGACCAATGGGATTGACCCTGAAGTCTACAGACTTATGCTCTTTCCTTTTGCTGTAAGAGACAGAGCTAGGACATAGTTAGATTCACAACCTAAAGAAAGCCTGAACTCTTGGGAAAATCTAGTCAATGCCTTCTTGGCAAAGTTCTTTTCACCTCAAAAATTGAGTAAGCTTAGAGTGGAAGTCTAAACCTTTAGACAGAAGGATGGTGAGTCCCTCTATGAAGCTTGGGAGAGATACAAGCAATTGATCAGAAGGTGCCCTTCTGACATGCTTTCAGAATGGAGCATCATAGGAATCTTCTATGATGGTCTGTCTGAACTATCCAAGATGTCATTGGATAGCTCTGCTGGAGGATCTCTTCATCTGAAGAAGACGCCTGCAGAAGCTCAAGAACTCATTGAAATGGTTGCAAATAACCAATTCATGTACACCTCTGAAAGGAATCCTATGAATAATGGGACAACTCAGAAAAAAGGGAGTTCTTGAGATTGATACTCTGAATGTCATATTGGTTCAGAATAAAATATTAACCCAACAAGTTAATATAATTTCTCAAAGTCTGTCTGGAATGCAAGCAGCAACAGGCAGTACTAAGGAAGCTTCCTCTGAAGAAGAAGCTTATGATCCTGAGAACCCAGCAATGGAAGAGGTGAATTACATGGGAGAACCCTATGGAAACACCTATAATCCTTCATGGAGAAATCATCCAAATCTCTCATGGAATGATCAACAGAGACCTCAACAAGGTTTCAACAACAATAATGGTAGAAGAAACAGGTTTAGCAATGGCAAGCCTTTTCCATCATCTTCTCAGCAACAGACAGAGAATTCTAAGCAGAGCCACTCTGACTTAGCAACCATTGTCTCTGATTTAATCAAAACCACTCAAAGTTTCATGACTGAAACAAGGTCTTCCATTAGAAATTTGGAGGCACAATCGGGTCAGCTGAGTAAGAAAATTACTGAACTCCCTCCTAACACTCTCCCAAGCAATACAGAAGAGAATCCAAAAAGAGAGTGCAAGGCCATAACCACAACCCTCACGGCCGAACATGGAGAGGAGAAAGAGGCAGTGATTCCCACTGAGGAAGACCTCAATGGATGTCCGCTGACCTCCATGGAGTTCCCTAATGAGAAACCATGGGAATCTGAGGCTCACACTGAGACCATAGAGATTCCATTGAATTTACTTCTGCCATTCATGAGTTCTGATGAGTATTCTTCCTCTGAAGAGGATGAAGATGTTACTGAAGAGCAAGTTGCTAAATACCTTGGAGCAATCATGAAGCTAAATGCCAAGTTATTTGGTAATGAGACTTGGGAGGATGAACCTCCATTGCTCATCAAAGAACTGGATGACTTGACTAGGCAGAGATTACCTCAAAAGAGACAGGACCCTGGAAAATTCTCAATCCCTTGTACCATAGGTACCATGACCTTTAAGAAGGCTTTGTGTGACCTAGGGTCAAGCATAAACCTTATGCCTCTCTCTGTAATGGAGAAGCTAGGGATCATTAAGGTACAAGCTGCAAGAATCTCACTAGAGATGGCAGACAATTCAAAGAAACAGGCTTATGGACTTGTAGAGGATGTCTTGGTAAAGGTTGAAGACCATTACATCCCTGCTGATTTCATGATCCTAGAGACTGGGAAGTGTATGGATGAATCCATCATCCTTGGCAGACCCTTCCTAGCCACAGCAAAGGCTGTGATTGATGTTGACAGAGGAGAATTGATCATTCAAGTGAATGAAGACTCCCTTGTGTTTAAGGCTCAAGGATATCCCTCTGTAACCATGGAGAGGAAGCATGAAGTGCTTCTCTCAATACAGAGTCAAACAGAGCCCCCACAGTCAAACTCTAAGTTTGGTGTTGGGAGGCCACAACCAAACTTTAAGTTTGGTGTTGAACCCCCACATTCAAACTCTAAGTTTGGTGTTGGGAGGTTCCAACATTGCTCTGAACATCTGTGAGGCTCTATGAGAGCCACTGTCAAGCTATTGACATTAAAGAAGCGCTTGTTGGGAGGCAACCCAATTTTTACTTATCTATGTTAAATTTCTATTTTCTATTGTTATTTTATGTTTTCTGTAGGTTGATGATCATGTGAAGTCACAAAAATAATTGAAAAAGCAAAAACAAAGTGAAAAACAGAATGAAAAATAGAACACCCTGGAGGAGACAGTTACTGGCGTTTAAACGCCAGTAAAGGTAGCAGAATGGGCGTTAAACGCCCAGTCTGGCCTCATTCTGGGCGTTTAACGCCAGAAAAGGGCACCAGACTGGCGTTTAACGCCAGGAATGGGCAAGAAACTGGCGTTAAACGCCAGAAATGGGCAGCAGCCTGGCGTTTAACACCAGGATTGGCAGAAAGGGGCATTTTGCACGCCACTTGGTGCAGGGATGAGATATCCTTGACACCTCAGGATCTGTGGACCCCACAGGATCCCCACCTACCCTACTACTCTCTCCCTCTTCTTCACCCATTCACCAATCACCTCAATACCTCTTCCCCAAAAACCCCTCACCTATCAAATCCCACCATTCTCTTCACCACTCACATCCATCCTTCATAAAACCCCCACCTACCTCACCATTCAAATTCAAACCACTTTTCCTCCCAAACCAACCCTCTATAGCCGAACCATACACACTCTTTCACCCCTATATAAACCCATCTTCACTCCTTCATTTTCACACAACCTAAACACCACTTCTCCCCCTTGGCCGAAACACAAAGTCCACTCCATCTCCTCTATTTCTTCTTCTTCTACTCTCTTCTTTCTTCTTTTGCTCGAGGATGAGTAGCCTTCTAAGTTTGGTGTGGTAAAAGCTAAAGCTTTTTATTTTTCATAACCATTTATGGCACCAAAGGCCAGAGAAACCTCTAGAAAGAGGAAAGGGAAGGCAAAAGCTTCCACCTCCGAGTCATGGGAGATGGAGAGATTCCTCTCAAGGGTGCATCAAGACCACTTCTATGAAGTTGTGGCCAAGAAGAAAGTGATCCCCGAGGTCCCTTTCAAGCTCAAAAAGAATGAGTATCCGGAGATCCGACATGAGATCCGAAGAAGAGGTTGGGAAGTTCTCACCAACCCCATTCAACAAGTCGAAATCTTAATGGTTCAAGAGTTCTATGCCAATGCATGGATCACTAAGAACCATGATCAAAGTGTGAACCCGGACCCCAAGAATTGGCTTACAATGGTTCGAGGAAAATATTTAGACTTTAGTCCGGAAAATGTAAGGTTGGAATTCATGATGCAAGGAGATGCACACCCATACACTAGAAGGGTCAACTTTGATCAAAGGTTGGTCCAAATCCTCATGGACATATGTGAAAAGGGCGCTCAATGGAAGAGAGATTCAAGAGGGAAGCCGGTTCAACTAAGAAGGCATGACCTCAAGCCCGTGGCTAGGGGATGGTTGGAGTTCATCCAACGCTCAATCATTCCCACTAGCAACCGGTCCGAAGCTACTATAGACCGGGCTATCATGATATATAGCATCATGATTGGAGAGGAAGTGGAAGTTCATGAGGTTATATCCCAAGAACTCTACAAGGTGGCGGACAAGTCCTCTCCTTTGGCAAGGTTAGCCTTCCCTCATCTTATTTGTCACCTTTGCAATTCGGTTGGAATTGACATAGAGGGAGACATTCTCATTGATGAGGACAAACCCATCACTAAGAAAAGGATGGAGAAAACAAGAGAACCTCATCAAGAGCATGAGGAAATTCCTCATCATGAAATCCCTGAGATGCCTCAAGGGATGCATCTTCCTCCACAAAACTATTGGGAGCAAATCAATACCTCCCTAGGAGAATTAAGTTCCAACATGGGACAACTAAGGGTGGAGCACCAAGAGCATTCCATCCTCCTCCATGAAATCAGAGAAGATCAAAGAACCATGAGAGAGGAGCAACAAAGGCAAGGAAGAGACATTGAGGAGCTCAAGCACTCCATAAGATCTTCAAGAAGAAGAACAAGCCGCCATCACTAAGGTGGACTCGTTCTTTAACTTCCTTGTTCTTTATTTTCCTGTTTTTCGAAAATTATGCTTTATGTTTATCTATGTTTGTGTCTTTATTACATGATCATGAGTGTCTATGCCTTAAAGCTATGAAAATGAATCCATCACCTTTCTTAAATAAAAAATATTTTTAATTGAAAAAGAAAAAGAAGTACATGAATTTTGAATTTTAAAATAGTTTAATTATTTTGATGTGGTGGCAATGCTATTGTTTTTCTGAATGAATGCTTGAACAGTGCATATTTTTTAATTTGATTGTTTATGAATGTTAAAATTGTTGGCTCTTGAAAGAATGAAAGGAAAAGGAGAAATGTTATCTGATGATCTGAAAAATCATAAAATTGATTCTTGAAGCAAGAAAAAGCAGTGAAAAGCTTGCAAAAAAAAAAGCAAGCAGAAAAAGCCAATACCCCTTTAAACCAAAAGGCAAGGGTGATAAAAAGGATCCAAGGCTTTGAGCATCAGTGGATAGGAGGGCCCACAGGAATAAAATCCTGGCCTAAGCGGCTAAACCAAGCTGTCCCTAACTATGTGCTTGTGGCGTGAAGGTGTCAAGTGAAAACTTGAGACTGAGCGGTTAAAGTCGAGGTCCAAAGCAAAAAGAAGAGTGTGCTTCAGAACCCTGGATACCTCTAATTGGGGACTCTAGCAAAGCTGAGTCACAATCTGAAAAGGTTCACCTAGTTATGTGTCTGTGGCATTTATGTATCCGGTGGTAATACTGGAAAACAAAGTGCTTAGGGCCACGGCCAAGACTCATAAAGCAGCTGTGTTCAAGAATCAACATACTTAACTAGGAGAGTCAATAACACTATCTGGATTTTGAATTCCTATAGATGCCAATCATTCTGAACTTCAAAGGATAAAGTGAGATGCCAAAACTGTTCAGAAGCAAAAAGCTAAAAGCCCCGCTCATCTAATTAATACTGATCTTCATAGATGTTTTTGGAATTCATTGTATATTCTCTTCTTTTTATCCTATTTGATTTTCAGTTGCTTGGGGACAAGCAACAATTTAAGTTTGGTGTTGTGATGAGCAGATAATTTATACGCTTTTTGGCATTGTTTTTAGTATATTTTAATTAGTTTTTATTATATTTTTATTAATTTTTAAATAAAAATCACTCTTCTTGACTTTACTATGAGTTTGTGTGTTTTTCTGTAATTTCAGGTATTTTCTAGCTGAAATTGAGGGACCTGAGCAAAAATCTTATTCAGAGGCTGAAAAAGGACTGCAGATGCTGTTGGATTCTGACCTCCCTGCACTCAAAGTGGATTTTCTGGAGCTACAGAAGCCCAATTGGCGCGCTCTCAATTGCGTTGGAAAGTAGACATCCTGTGCTTTCCAGCAATATATAATAGTCCATACTTTGTCCGAGATTTGATGGCCCAAACAGGCGTTCCAAGTCAGCTCAAGAATTCTGGCGTTTAACTCCAAAACTGGCACAAAAGCTGGAGTTAAACGCCCAAACTAGCACAAAAGCTAGCGTTTAACTCCAAGAGAAGTCTCTACACGAAATTTCTTCAATACTCAGCCCAAGCACACACCAAGTGGGCCCGGAAGAAGATTTCTGCATTAATTACTAATTTTTGTAAACCCTAGGCTACTAGTTCTCTATAAATAGGACCTTTTGCTATTGTATTTTCATCTTTGAGTAGTCTTATGCTATCTTAGATCACGTTTTGGGGGCTGGCCTCACGGCCATGCCTGAACCTTGTTCTTATGTATTTTCAACGGTAGAGTTTCTACACACCATAGATTAAGGTGTGGAGCTCTGCTGTACCTCGAGTATTAATGCAATTACTATTGTTCTTCTATTCAATTCAGCTTATTCTTGTTCTAAGATATCACTTGTTCTTCAACTTGATGAATGTGATGATCCGTGACACTCATCATCATTCTCACCTATGAACGTGTGCCTGACAACCACCTCCGTTCTACCTTCGATTGAGTGTGTATCTCTTGGATTCCTTAATCAGAATCTTCGTGGTATAAGCTAGAATCCATTGGCGGCCATTCTTGAGAATCCGGAAAGTCTAAACCTTGTCTGTGGTATTCCGAGTAGGATTCAAGGATTGAATGACTGTGACGAGCTTCAAACTCGTGAGTGTTGGGCATTAGTGACAGACGCAAAAGAATCATTGGATTCTATTCCGACATGATCGAGAACCGACAGATGATTAGCTGTGCTGTGACAGAGTGCGTTGAACATTTTCACTGAGAGGACGGGATTGTAGCCATTAACAACGGTGATGCCCAACATACAGCTTGCTATGGAAAGGAGTATGAATGATTGGATGAAGACAGTAGGAAAGCAGAGAGACGAAAGGGACAAAAC
Source organism: Arachis hypogaea (assembly GCF_003086295.3). NCBI lineage: Eukaryota > Viridiplantae > Streptophyta > Magnoliopsida > Fabales > Fabaceae > Arachis > Arachis hypogaea. The sequence goes on from NC_092055.1 coordinate 30,856,274, forward strand.
ATCTTCATACGCTTATCTGAAATCCACCAATGAATTACATAAGTATCTCTATCTTTACTTTATGTTTATTTTCATCACCTTAAACTCCATAACCATTTGAATCCTCCTGACTAAGATTTACAAGATGACCATAGCTTGCTTCAAGTCGACAATCTCCATGGGATCGACCCTTACTCACGTAAGGATTATTACTTGGACGACTCAGTGCACTTGCTAGTTAGTTGTGCGAAATTGTGACAAAGTGTGATTCACGTTTGAGAGCACCAAGTTTTTGGCGCCATTGTTGATGATCACAATTTCGTGCACCAATGGGCAGCCACGAGGTCGACTCCACGACGACACAGAATCGCACAGTGGAGCGGAGACTACGAATTTTGCACACCGTGGAGGAGGAAGCAGAGATTTCACGCATTGTGCTTGTGGAGGAGAGGCAAAAGGTTGACGCCGGGGAGAAAAGGATGGATGGCAGTCGCGCGACTCCATAACCACGCAGAGGTGCAGAGTAGAGCAGGGATTAGGGATTAGGGATTTCGGCAGATGTTAAGGGAGGGGGTGTTGGTTATAAGATAAAAAAGAGATTGAATAAATGAAAATTGATATAAAGGTTCTGATTACCGGCGGTTCTTCATGCAGTAGCCGCTAATCAATCAAATGATGCGGCAGTGGAATTACAATGGCTGGTATATCTGTTATCTGCGGCAATTGGATGAACGGCCGGCAATTTTTGGCCAGTATCCTCCGCCTCTCGTAGTGGGAGGAGGGGAGAACTCTTTAATTTTGGAGGGAAAGATTTGATTTCAATTGCGATGAGGGAGTGACATACGGGATATGGTATATTTTGGTTGTAAAATTAGTAAGGAGGAGGGAAGAATTCTTTAATTTTGAAGGAAAAGATTTAATTTCAATTATAATGAGAGAGTGACATGTGACATATTTTGGTTGTAAAATTAATAAAGAGGAGAGGATAATTTCTTAATTTTGGAGGGAAAGATTTGATTCCAATTGCAATGAAAAAGTGACATGTGGCATATTTTGGTTGTAAAATTAGAGATATATATATAAATATATAATAGATTTTGGAGAGATAGATTTGATTCCAATTGCAATGAGAAAGTGATATGTGGCACATTTTGGTTGTAAAATTAGAAATATATAATAGATTTTGGAGAGAAAAATTTGATTCTAATTACAATGAGAAAGTGACATGTGGTACATTTTGATGGTAAAATTAAAAATATATAATAGATTTAAAATTTAATTATTTATTTCTTTTGGTGTAAGTTTATAACTGATAAAAAAATCAGTACATGCTAATTATTTTTATTTATTTATTTATTTCTGGGTTGGGGAGGGGGCGGGGGGTTGTTAGTTAGTAGACATTCATAATTTAGTATATAATATTCTATCTGAAGAATCCTTCCTAATCTTATCTTAAGGCACCTTAAGGATCATTCACATGGAATTTAAAGAAAACATCTAGCATAGAATAAGAGAAGAGAGACAAGGAATAATTATCAAAATAACTAACAGTGCATTCTTTCTGTACAATTTTGCCGCTATATTTATTGTAATAATAATCATATATTAATGTGATTTATGTCAAATATATTACACATTTTTTTTCATAATATCTCCTAAATCAATGATTAATTCACTATGAATCTAATTTGAATCGTCTAAACAGACGATTAAAGTAACTACTGGCCAACCAAATTAATTGTCACATATACTAAACATGATAACATTCAAAGTCAAACAAACCCGTTTAGCATCGAGTATATCTAAGATTGTCAAAACAAACTACATAATTATTTGGAATTAAGTAATCAAGTCATCGATGCCCTTTGTCTGCATAAGATGATGATGTACATGCACCAAATTATTAAAATAGATAACGAATATATATGATGCTAGATTTAAAATGTCTCTACCATACGCCATTCATATCTCTTGCTGAATATCAAATTAGACACGATCCACTTTTTTAAGGAAAAAGATTTTTATAAATAATTTCCATACCATGTTTATGATGTGAGTAATAAATAAAAGCGATTGCTGAGAGACATAATAAACTATCTTGGCTTATAGAGATTTCTCGGGCTTGTTAAAATTAAAGATGTATTATATAGAATTATAGATCATACAATTAGTACAAGTATTTATGAGCTGCGTAGTTAGCTATAATACTAGTTATCATGGATCTTAATTAGTTCATTAGGTGAGTAACTACTTCTATTTATGGAAAACTCCATATTTAGTATTTGGAAGGTGAAAAATTACCTCTCATAATTATAATCATAGAACATAAATTTATAAGAATAAAATATAGGATTATGGTGAATAATTTTCTTATTTTAGATTAACGTTTCTATAGATCAAGTATATTTGTGAGAGATTCCAACAATCAAATCAGTTGAAATACAAAAGATATAAAAATTAAAATTCAATGACATACTTTAAAAAGATGTTAAACCTTTTATTTATAATATTTAAAAGAAATAGATAAATTCGTATAAAATTTACTCAAAATTCTACGTGAATATAATTCATATTATACTCTATACAAGTCAGCATGTTTCCAGATATATTTTTGGATAAAAGATAGTACCATTTAGTTAATTAATAAGCTTGAATAAGGTTTGCAAATTTTTTTTACACAATGCAATACCTCATACCACATGAAGATCATTTGAGAGGAATTAAACAGATTCTAACCCATTATTATTACTATTGTTTTTGGCGGTGTTGCTACAAATCTCCTAAAATGACTTTAGCATCTCCTTATTCCTTCGTAATGGTGTTTTGTGACTTTCAATATGCAATTAATTTTACTCCATATTAAATACGTAGAAAAAAAATCAATTATCAAACGAATATGAAATTTAAATGTATAATTCTTGAATTTTTAGAGGTACGTTTTTAAATTTTAACTAATAAAAAAAATGAGTTCTACTGTTTTATTTATTAAAATATTTTTAATTATGCATATTCAATATAGGTAAATATAAAATGGTGGAATCGATTATTTAACGATAATATTAGAAAGACAATAATTTAAAGTTATTTTATTTTATTTAATTTACGTAAGTAATATTTATAATTACATATTTATTATATTTAATATTATTCGATTATTCTAATAATCAAAAAATACAAAATATAATAAATAATAATTAAAAATATAAAAAATAATTTTAAATTATTTTATATTAATTTTTTATATTTTTGCAAATATCTTTTATCAATGGACATTTAAAAAAGGATATCGTAATTAAGTGTGTGAGAGTGTCATATTCATAGCTATCAAAATCAGACTGAATTTACTGGTTTGATCGAAAATCGATGAACTCATTATAAAGTCGGTCCGACTGAGAAATCTGACCATAGAAGAAAAAAAAACTGATGTTTTTTTAACCTACTATCCCCCCCTAAACGATGTCAATTTGTTGGTTTTGAAAAAAATTCCTAACCTAAATGATCGAAGAATCCATTCATCTCTCTCAATCTCACTCAGCCTCGCCTTCTAGAGGCACTCTCTCACTGTCTCACACTAAAAAAAAATCATTGGGCACCGCCACTGCATGGTTGTTGTAATGATCACCGACTCCTTTGCCTTGTCTTGTCGGCTCTTGTGTGTCTCCATCACTGCGTCGTCGCCTCCGTTTATGGCTTTCCTACACTGCATCGTCGCGTCTTGTTGCTCGTGTGAGTTTGTCGTCGTCGTCGCGTCGTCGTTTAGTGTTGGTTACCGTCCCTGCTGCATCCCCTTCGCCAATCTTTGTTTTGATGTCGCTGCTGCATAGTTTGGTTTTTCTCATCTCTGCCCGCGTTCTTTCATCATCACCATCTATCATTGGTTCTGCTCCTTCTTCCTTCATTTTTTTATTTGGATCTCTGTTTTTTTTCTAGGTCTTTAATTTCATTTTTCACATTGCTGGAGCAATTAAAACGAGGTGAATGACTTGAAATTTGTCACTACTCACTAATTATAATAATTGTTTGTTATATGTCTAGTTTCTATTTTAGCTAAATGACTGTTGTGTTGAAATATATTAGGACATGATTGTGTTAGAAATATCTTTTCTCAACTGATGTTTGATGAAATGCTTCAATGCCACTATTTTTCATAATGTTTGTGTGCTTCATTTTTTTTTCTATCAGTCTTATGATTATAACGCTTATAATCTATTTGGTTTGAAGCTAAGGTTTGCAAAACCTAATAAATATTTTGTTAAATGCTCTTAGAAAAGGGTGAGTATGATCTTGTTCGAAGCTATATATGTTAAAAAATACTATATTTTATGACAGAATATCAAACATGAGTTTCTTTACAGAAACGTGTTTATCTTACTTCTTTTAATAACTATGTAAGTTTAATTTACAGCAAATAAATGTATCAAGTCAAGATGTGATTGGAAGTATCTTAATTTTAGGTATTTCAAATGTTAATAAATATATGTATTTTATTGAGGGAAGTGTTTCGGTTGAGGTCTTTCGGTGAAGTTTGGACTATTCTTGGAACTATAAGGGAATTGTTTGAGAGGTGGATCGGTAGGCATAAGCGAAAACAAGATCAGAAGAAGTGGCTTACAAGGTTCTTTGCAATGATTTGGAACATTTGAGTGGAACACAATGTTAGGATCTTCAATAACAAGGAAGCAGGTGTTGAGTTCGTAATCAGGAAGACGATTCTGAGCTACAAAGAATGGGCCAATAGTAATCCTTTTGATTGTTGATGACAATGCCGGAAATTTCAGGATTTTTATGTAATTTTATGTAGTGCTTCCGTTTGCTCCACATTATTGTGTTGAGCTTTCTTTGGTTCAAAAAAAATAAATATATGTATTTTAAATTTTAATTTTAAGTCTTTGACTATTTTTATTTTTTATTGAAAAAGTATAGGGTACCAATATATTATCTGCCAACTTATTGCCAATAATAATTAATTATTATATTTTAATTACAATTAGCATTGAATTGACCTAAATTAATAAAAAAATTTGAATTATAAGAATTTGTAACCGTGCCAAGGAGAGCTGCAACATGAATTTAGGAAGGTGTCACCCAACCCTCTTCCGCAGCAACCCCTCTGCGTTCTCCCTCACCCCGGCTTGCATCCTCTGCCTCCACCATTGCTGTCCCTGCACGACGTGCCAAGCATGCTTGCCCACATTACGCCTCTGCGATCGCCGCGTCGCATCCCCTCCGCCACTATCGTCTTCGTCATCAAGTCGTGGAGCTTTCACCACTATCGTCTTCACCGCCATGCGGAACCCCCTCCCTGTGAAGCTGCCGTTGCTGCATCGCGCCGTTAGTTGCACTGCTCAGAATGCGTGCAGTGATTCGCGTCTGCACCGCCGTTGCGGCATCCACCCCACCCACGATTCTCTGGGCAGTGCTGGTGCCATCTGCAACCAATTCCCATCGCCGCAATGCGTGCTTTGCATGCGCAATTTTCTCCTCTGCAGGACCACTGTGGCACCTTTCCTCTCACGATCTGCATTGCCACCGTCCACCATAGCGCGCTCCCTCTATCTCGTTTCTACCTTCTCAATTCGATCAAAGACATTTTCACTAGAAAATACATGTATAAGGAGACACATGTATCTATGAGACACATCTACAAAGACACTTCTATTAGACACATCCATAAAAAAGACACTTTCATTAGATACATTCCCAAAGACACTTCCATTAAATACAATCATAAATAAGAACTGACAGAAGTTGATAGAATCTTTGTTGGTTATATAGCAAAATTGTTTTTTATTTATTTGGAATCGATGACCAATTCGATTGTGACAACTATGTCACACCTCTCCGACAACAGTTTAAGAGACTGCTTAACAGTTAGTAATTAAGTACCTAATCATTGATTAAAAATTAACAATTTCAATGATTTTCGGATTCACGGGTTTTAATTACCAATTGCCACGGCTCATGCAAAAGAAAAGGACATCATTAAATGAGAGTAACTGCAAATTTTAAGGTTTCTTGACTTGAAAAGAAAAAAGACAAAATAATTACAGAAGTCAGAACAGGAAAAAAGAGTTGCGTATCATGAAGTGGATTCTGCAATAAAGCGATGGTAGCTGTCAAAGGCGGCGGCAGGGACAGCCACGGCAACCCTGACACTCTCCGTCTCATCCCTCACCGGAAGAAACAAGCAGTATCTATCCCAGCATATGGGCCCAACATGAATGGGCCGGCCCATAAACTCAACCCTCTCAAGGCCCAAACGAGACCACTGAGAAACTATGAGCACACCAACAGGGTCAGGACTCACCCTCCACTCGGACACCAACTCACTCACCCTCCTAACGTACTCTCCATCCACCCTCTCCTTGGCCCGTTTCACCAGGCCCGAACAGTACCCGATTCCTTTTTCTACAAGCTCCTTTGCACTGCTCTGTGCGCACCCAAGAACGAACGCGTTCCCGTAGTAACCCTCTGGAAGGTTCGGTTTCACCCGGTTCCGCACGTTAATGCTAAAGAGAATCTTCAGTTGCTGGTTTGGTGGAAAGCCCAATGCTCGGGCCCAGCTCCTCCACACATGGGCCGCTAGCACCTCAAAAGACGTGTACGATGATGACGACTCGCTCGAGTAACGGGCTACTCCCTTGAGCTCGTTGATGCGCCTCTTGTTGAACACAATGGAGGTGGGCCTGAGCCCGGTGGTGACCTTGTTCAAAAACCCGCAGAGATCGGGAACCCGTGCAAACTCAGGGTGGTTATACGTGTTAGCCCGCTCGTTCTTCTTTGACGGCGGGTTCATGATGTGGCGATCCCAGACGGGCTTGGGCTTCAGATCAGAATCGCGAGGGCCAAACCTTTGGGAAGCTAAATTAGCGAAGTAGTTGAGAAACTCAGCGCTTCCTATGCCATCGCAGAGGGCGTGGTTGATTCCGACGCCAACTGCGGCGGCTCCATCGGCAAGCCACGTGAGCTGAACGACGAGTGGCGGCGATCCTTTGAGAACGTCGGGAACATAGAGTGACAAGAGCTTCCTCCATTGTGTAACCGTTTTGGGAGCCTTCTCAAAATCATTGGCAGTGTAGACATCAGAGCAGGCGTCGATGAAGAGTGCGCCCTGTGCCCGGCAGACTACCTCGAGGCTGGGGACGTCCGGCCTGGAGCGAACTCGGCCGGCAAAGGGATAGTACGGAACGAGCGCCCTTGCCAATGCCGACTTCATACGTGACACGGTGGCAGGCTGGTCGAGGGCAGAGGATCGCCTGTAAACAAATAGATATTCAACGGTGAAGCGAAGAAAGAGTTGGGAGTCGAGAGCGGAGAGGTGGAGAATCCCAGTTGGTGTGGGGTCAGAAGGTGTGACGAGCACAGCTTCTTTGACGCGCACTGAGGTTGTTGCCATGTGATGAGATGATGATGCCTTTCCTTTGCTTAAGAATTCAAGATGGTGCTTTGCTGTGCCTATGATGTGGTATGTTATTAATTGTAGTGATGAGTGGTACAGACACCTATTTGTAAGGGGACCCCTGCCTCCTCCTTCTCTCTCTACTGCTTAACTGTCAAAGATTTGTGCCAAGATTCTCCGGGAATCGCTTTACCAAAAATAAAAGAAAAAAAAAATTCAATTATATCATCAAAACAAACAAAAATAGTAAATCCCTTTTCTTTCTCAGGCTCATTCCACTACTCTCAAATATCATGTACCACAAACCAAAATTTTTTCTTCTTTTCAGATACCTGTCTCACTCCCTGTCTACTCTACCTAGAAGAAGAATTATTATTATGGAAAAAACACACATTGAATTGCAAAAGGTGAAAACATCTAAGATAGCTAGCTTAGTATGCAGATATGTGCTTATATTACATGTGACAACTAGGTGAATACTGACTATATATATACCCCACTAAGTGATGGGATGAGTGTGATATATCTTGGATTCTTCTTTTGCACATTTTTGGAATAAGAAAAATTGATTCTCTAATATCCATTCATATATAATCATATAGACTTTGATTATGTTAATGTATAATATATTTTTTTTGTCCTTTGAGCATCTTTGTGTTTAATCAATTAATATATAAATGCCTAGAATTTCTACCCTGCATAAAAGTAGTATCTGTCGATTGATACAGGTTACTAATCTAATTAAGAGTATATGAAGCTAAGGTCAATCGAGTGCCCAAAAAAAAAGTTAGAAAAGGTTCCTGCAGTGGAGTGGACAGTATATATGTTGATATCTCATCACATCTATGGATCTTATGCGACATATTTTCACGTATATGTCATATGCATATGTCTAGAATATTAATCAATAACATATTATACTATACCAATGTTAGATTCTTTGCAATATAATGCTTCTACGATATTAGCATCTTGTCTCCACGTTTTCAATCTTTTACTGTCTTATCAATTACTGCCTTTATGATGCTAATCAAACTTTTATCAATAATATGTAACTCCATTAAGAATTCAAATTGAATTAAAATTTTAGAGATTATTAAAAAGAAAAAATCTAGGGGTCAGCAATTTTGTTAAATTCTGGCTAGCATGTAACCAGTAAAAAAAAGTGAGCTATTGGATGAAATCTCACACCAATCTCACACCATTAAAACTCATTGATGGCTATTTGATGGCTACAAATCACAAAAGTTGCTGACCCCTAACATTCCTCTATTAAAAATTTTAAATTGTTTATGTTAGAAATTATTAATTTATTTATGATATATATATATATATATATATATATATTACAAAATTAAGTTGTTTTAAATTAAGGGCAATTTACCTAAATAAAATGGTTGGGAGAAATCTTTACTCAAATGCGACAATTGCAATTTCTTTACTTTATTATGCATGGATTATGCATGAATAACGTGGGTAGAAACCGTGCTAGGTTCCACAGTTTATGAGAATTACAAACTATATCTATTTAAATTATAAATTACAAACTAATACAAATTTTATAATTTAAAAATATAATTATTTAAATAAAATTAAATTAATTAAAAATAAAAATATACTAATACAATTTAAATCGTATTAAAACGTAAACAAGTTTGCTGAGTCCATAAACAAATTTTACGTAAATAAATAAGTTTAGTCAATGTGATAGGTGAATTTTGTGCAAACTTTATGAAAACACAATAAAAAAATTAAATCCTAAAAAATAACATGATTTTTTTTAGAATTAAATTTTTTTATATTTTATAATAGAAATAAAAAATCTGATTAACATTGAATTGGTCCAATATTCTAGATAATTTTATTTTTTTAGTGTAATTCGAATTGCATCCCTTATAATTCGAATGAGTGTAGTTCGACCTACCATGGGTCAACCTGCATGCATAATTCGAATCAAATAGGTTCGAATTACGTACGAATTTTGGCTGCATATTTCGAATTGATCAACTTCGAATTACTGTTGGTTTGTAATTCGAATTAGTTTGATTCGAATTATATAAAAACACGCTTCTGGTTGATCCATGTTACATTTTTTGCTTTGGTTGAATCATGTCTCCTCCATTCTGGTTTAATAGTGTGATTTGCCCTTATTATTTAGCTCTCTTCCTCACTTACCATTGTAAAATACTTCTCTTCAACAGCTTGAATCTCACTCATATATATAGAATTTTTCTCTTCATAAACCGTGGCAAGTAACAAAGGTTTTTGCATTTGCATATCCTTTCATAAACCGTGGGAAGTAACAAGGTTTTATGATCAAAGTTCTCTTTACATAAACCGTGCTTAGTTACCACGGTTTATGCTCATCTTGGTTACTTCATAAACCGTGCTTACCTGCCACGGTTGATGTGTAAAAAGTAAAACGTAGTAACTTACCACGGTTTACATAATAATAAATGAGGACACGCAAGTAAAGGAATTGCAGTTGTCGCATTTGAGTAAAGATTTCTCCCAACCATTTTATTTAGGTAAATTGCCCTTAAATTAAATAATTTATATAATAGTGATCTTATTTATTATTATAAATAATGAATCAAATAATTTATTATTATTTTGATTTAGAATTAAATAAAAATAAAATTAGAGATACTATTTTATTTGGATTTTAGAATTTAATGAGTGCAACACTCAAATATAAATAATAACTTCAGAGTTTCGCTTTCTAATAATACATCAAAGTCACTTTTGTAATTTTTTTTCATAAGAAAAATTATGATTTAATTCTACCAGAGATATAGAAGACTTTGATTGAAAAATATCATAAAATCACACTATTTCAATCATGCTTATAAATTTAAGTATATTTTTACTTTCTAATATTTTTATTTAATAATTTAACATGGATAATTTTAGAATTAAAGAATCTAAAAAGCTCCAACAAGTGATATCAATATATCATAACCATTTATGATTGCACCATTAAAAAAACTTTAATTTTGGTTTATTGTTAACATTGGATCAGTTTTGTTGTTGAGATAAATACCAAGTGTTTATATCTTCATAACGATTAAAATTGCAAGTTTCTTTTTTTTTTTGAGTCGCTTGATCATTTATACAATAAAATTCTTATCTTTAAAGATGATTTAGTGTTCAAGGTTTTAATTAGATTAATAGTTTAATTCGTTCTTAAAAAATTATTTATTTTTTAAAGGTGGTTGTTTCGGTATGACGATAAATTTATACGTATTGATATAATAAAAATGTGGATAAATTAAAACACGATATATGGATTATATTTTTCACGTCAATAATTATTTTTTTTAAATACATATCATATTAATGATTTTACTAAATCATCCTTATATTTTAATAAAATTTAAAAATAAATTTTATTTAATTTTTATAAAAAAATTTAAAATTTTTTTTAGTATTGGACAAAAACAATCCTAATTATATTAATTTAATCAAAATTTAATTAGCTTTAATTTTATCATTTTAAATCTGAATCAATTTAAAAATCAAAACCAAAATATATTTCATCATCCTGATTCAATTATGAATAATGAAAAATTTGAGATTCAAACCCTAGAAGACGTTTTTGATCGTCTTTCAATCTCCCCTTTCAGCTTCAACAATCTCCCGCTATATCTTTCCTTCGATCATCGCGATGGTTCCAACGTCGTTACAAAAACCACCTTTTGATCGCTGTGGCCATCAACACCTTCAAAGCTCCAATCTTGTGGGCCAAATTCAAGAGACACATGGCGGCTCCATCAACATCACGAGAGCTGCTGCCAATGCTGCATTGGTGACATCGGAGAATAATCTTCCGGAGGGACATAACGGCGACGGTGGAATCAATTATAAATAATGAAATGTATTTTGGTTTTGATTTTTAAATTGATTCAGATTTAAAATTATAAAACTAAAATTAATTGAATTTTGATTAAATTAAAAGGATTAGGATTGTTTTTGTCCAATACCAAAAAAAAAATATTTAAATTTTTTTATAAAAATTAAATAAAATTCATTTTTTAATTTTATTAAAATATAAGGGTGATTTAGTAAAATCATTGATATGATATGTATTTAAAAAAGAAAAATAATTATTGACGTAGAAAATATAATCCACATGTCGTGTTTTAATTTGTCCACATTTTTATTATATCGGTACGTATAAATTTATCGTCGTACCGAAGCAAACACCTTTTTTAAATTAGTCCTCAAATAATATTTAGTCATGTTAGTCATTAAAAGATAAAACATAAATCAAATTGGTCCTTCCGATAGTTAAATGATGACGTGTCTTGTTAAGTGTCATATGGCATGATGATGACGTGATAAATTAATGCCACATGTCACACGTATTAGGTCAGTTACACATAGCATGTCACGTGTCACTTGACATGTAAAAAAGTTATTTATAATAAAAATAGTTCTTGAAAATCTAGACATTAGTTATTTCCATCCCTAAAATTTTAAAAATTAATCAAATTAGTCCTTATATATTTTTTTATTTTTCTTCGTAATATTAAATTTGAAATATTTTTTTATAGTATTAATTTCAATATTATTTTTTAGACCTTAATAAAACAAAATTTTCTTTACATAAAATAATAAAAATAATTAAATTATTATAAAATTATTTTGTCATTTATACTCTAAAAAGTTTACATTTTTAAATTGTAATTTTTTTATAGTAAATTTTTTTTAAATGAGTTTATCAAATTATTGTTGATTATATATTTAAAAATTTAATATTTTAAATATCACTAAATAATATATTACTTATTTTAAAATTTAAATCTTTCAAATTTTTTAAAATTATTATTTTTACTATTGTTTAATTTATATGGTAGAACTCAATGAGGAGAGCTATACCAGGGTCTTCGGGAAAAAGCTGAATTTGGTGGATGAGGTCACCAAGTCAAGAGAGAAGTATGAAGATTTGGAGGAGACTATAACTCAGGGATGCATGAATTAGTTGAGAACCTGAAGGCTTAGTTTTAAATTATAGCTCTCGAGGTAGACCTCTCCTTTATCAATTCTAATATGATCGTGGTTGATGGAAAAATCGTGGTTGATGGGTTGCTTTTTGCGCTTGAACGTGAGGTCCAGACTCCTTTTGTGGCAGCGTCCAACTTCTGTAGGTGCCGAGGTACTGCTGTTCGAGTTTCTTCTGAGGAGGTGGAGGTGGTACCTATAAAGGACTCTAATGCTTATTAAGTTAGCAAGGGTTTAAAGAATGTTTTTTTATAGATTGATGAGTCCTGAATATACTTGAGAGTATCAGTGTATTTATAGTTGGGTAGATAACCACCTTTTAGAGTAGTAGTTCCACCTTTGATAGTGGATGACCGTTTTCTTTTTCTAAAAAAGTTGTTGAGATCTTCCTTCTAGATAAATGGGAGATATCTTAAGAATTAGTTATTTGTTTAGATAAGTAGAGTTGAGTTGTTTGACATTGTGTCTGACCTCTATAAGATCGAGTAGTGTACTGGATGCCTCCAATACGGGTTGAGATATGGATCGGAAACTTGCAGGTTGAGACGGATGCCGGATTCTTTTACTGGAACGATGGGGGGGTGGTACCTGCAAAGACACCCCGATGCTCAAGTCAGAATGGATCTAAGAGGAGTAAGATGTGTGTGGAATGAATGAATACCTGGAGGGACCTGGGTCCTCTATTTATAGGTGATGGTAGTTATCTTATCTTATCTTGTTTGGCTAAGATAAGGGAGATGCTTGAATTCGAAAGTTGGTTAGGAGCTTTAATGGACTGGTTCCGGGCCTTCTAGATAGGCAGAGCGGGTCAGATCCCGGGTAGTCGGGTTCTGAGACCGTTCTGGGTGTAGGATCCGTGGGCTAGATCCATAACAGTTGCCCCCACAGCGGGAGAGCGAGTAAGGTCGGTCTGTCGCTGGAGGATACAGTTTTTGCCGTTTGTGGCCTTCTTCGGTTTCTCGGATCGTCGTTCGATGGATTTAGCAGGGGGAGATCGGCGTGTTGGTCCCGGGTTTTGAGGCTAAGTCGAGTTTCGCCTGGTCGTTTGATTTGACGCGACCCTTCTGTATCCTTGTGTCCGTTGCATTTTCTGAGGCGTGCTTGTCAGTTTCATTTTCCAAGAGAGCATTTATTGCGAGGGGACGTTTGGGTTGCTTTTCGATTTTACCCTTCACGCTCTGTTTGTTCCTTGGGGTATTTTTGTCCTTTTGTTGGTTTTTAAACCGTTTTGGTTCCTATTCTTCCTTCCCTCGTTCGTCTCATTTCTTGGTTTTTCTCTGTGATACTTCCTTCGCTTTCCCTTTTGCTCTGGTGTTGTTTTATCTCTCCGTGGTTGTGTTTCTGCTTCCCTACTTTAACACTCTTCAAGTTTACGTTTCACAATACCAGATTGGTTTCCTTTTGCCTTTTGTTACTCTGTGGTGTTTGTTTTCCTATTTTTGCCATGTATTGTTGCCTGCTGCTTTCTGGTACTGTGTTTTGGGTGGGGGTAGTGGTTTTACATTTTGGAGGGACTGAGCACCACTACGTGGATTGGTAGTAGGTGATAGGTTTTTTGTTATCCTTTCTGCTTCTGCGTAGTGTTAGTAGGCTGACGGTGGTGCTCCTCCTTGTTTTAGGTATGCATTGGTGAAGGAATGAGGGTGTGGGTGCTCCAATAGCTCCTTCCAGGGGTGTTCCCTCCCGCTATGCTTGGGTGACTAGCGGCGTTTGGGGGGTTCCATCACGGATGATGGAGGCGAATCTCCAAATGCTCCGTGATCAGAAGCGGTGATGCGGAGCGTCAGTATGAGCTCGCCCTCCCCGATGTTGATGAGAGGGTTTGCTACCTGAACCTCGATTCACCGACCGTCCCGGATTGGATGTGGGTCTATGAATCGATGTTCACTCGACTTGGCGTGCGGCTTCCGTTTTCGCCTTTTGTCTAGGCGTTGCTGAGTCAGTGTTCCGTAGCGCCGTCTCAGCTTCATCCGAATAGTTGGGCGGCTGTTCGTACGTTTGAGCTTGTGTGCGAATTTTTCGAGCTTCTGGTCTCCGTTCCCATTTTTCTCTTTCTTTTCTTATGTACCCTCCCGACCAAGGAGGGAAAGCATAAAAAGGATATATGTCATTTAGGGCTCAACCTCATCGGTGTTGACGAGAGTTATTTATGATGGATTGACTCCGTAGGATAAGGACATTGCCTCCGTCCTCTGGCATTTGTTCAGGGAACGACCATTGAATCCTCGAGATGTTATGGGGGACCCTATGGCTTTCCGGTCATATGTTGGTGTGTGGGTTTTTTTTCTTTAGCGTGTTGCCGAGTTTGGGACTTATGTTTTTTCTTTCCCTTTTCAGTTGAGATAGCTGGTGGCTTGACTTCGCTGGCGAGACTCAAGGCTGCTATGGATCGGGAGGAGGCATCTTCGGTTGCTCTTTCCACCCTGGGGTCTCAACAAGCCACGGACTCCCGGGTTATTTCGCAAGAGGTGATCTCGACTGGGGCGAGGGTTGAAGCTCGGGTTTCCCCGGGTCACGTGGACGCTCCCGAGGATGAGGTAGTTGTGGTTTCAGTGGCCGAGGCTTCTTGGAAGTGGAAGAGGCCCGAGGAGGTTAGTAGTGAAAATCTGGAGGAGGAGGGTACTGTGCCTTCTGTGATGGATCGGATCTTCGATGCTTCGGCGTTTATTGACCAGCATCTTATTCCCGGTACTGAGGGGTTTTTTATGACTGTGACGTGGCCTTCCAGGCCAAGTCTGTCTATCGCTCCCTCTACCGATCCGCTGTTATTGTTCGGAAGGCTGAGCTTATGATGGCCCAGGTCGGCCTTTTGGACAAGAAGTTTCGCCATTCCCAGGCTGAGGCGGCTAAGCTGAAGGAGCAGCTTGAGGCTGCGCAGGTGGCTAAGGAGAAGGCCATGAAGTCATCCTAGGAGGCGGGTACTGAGATCCTCCATCTGTCCGAGGTCGAGACTTCGCTGCTGTCTCAGCTGGGGTGGAGTGTAAGCGGGCTTCCAATGCCGAGTCTCGGGCTGCTGTGCTCCTTGATGAGGTGAATGTTTTGAAGGCTAAGGTTGCAGTCCTGGAGGTCGAGGCCGAGGGTTTGAAGAAGGAAAAGGTAGAGTTTCTGGCGGATGTGAAGGGTGCCATTGCTGCTACCGAGGAGACGATGAGGGCCCAGGTTTTAGTCCTTGCGCCGGGTGTGGACGTGTTCATGATGGGGGCGTTCAAGACTATCCGTGATGGCCAAATCATTGACCTCGTGTAGGCTTCTTTTTTCTTTTGATTATGTTTAGAACTTTTGTAATTTTGTTGATATTTTGGCCGTGTGGCCGTAAGTTATGACTCTGAACTTTTTAGGCCTGTTTAGGCCGTAAATTTGGCATGTTTGGTTTTAAGTATCTTTGAGCCGTGTATTGTGACTCTACTTGCGTTCCCGGTTTAGTCAGGAGGGACTGACTGTCGTGGGGTCGTGTAGTCATTTATTTCGTGGATATCCGTATATTAGGCCCTAGGGGTGATTGATGAGCGGATAATTTATACGCTTTTTGACATTGTTTTTAGTATGTTTTTAGTAGGATCTAGTTAATTTTAGGGATGTTTTTAATAGATTTTGTGTTAAATTCACATTTCTGGATTTTACTATGAGTTTGTGTGTTTTTCTGTGATTTCAGGTATTTTCTGGCTGAAATTGAGGGACTTGAGCAGAAATCAGATTCAGAGGTTGAAAAAGGACTGCTGATGCTGTTGGATTCTGACCTCCCTGCACTAAAAGTGGATTTTCTGGAGCTACAGAACTCGAAATGGCACGCTTCCAATTGCGTTGGAAAGTAGACATCCAGGGCTTTCCAGAAATATATAATAGTCCATACTTTGGCCAAGAATAGATGACGTAAACTGGCGTTCAACGTCAGCTTTCTACCCAGATCTGGCGTCCAGCGCCAGAAAAGGAGCCAAAACCAGAGTTGAACGCCCAAACTGGCACAAAAGCTGGCGTTCAACTCCAAGGAGGACCTCTACACGTGTAACAATCAAAGCCCAGCCCAAGCACACACCAAGTGGGCCCCGGAAGTGGATTTATGCATCAATTACTTACTCATGTAAACCCTAGTAGCTAGTTTATTATAAATAGGACCTTTTACTATTGTATTTGGCATCTTTGGATTACCTTATGATCCTTTGATCACGTTTTAGGGGGCTGGCCATCTCGGCCATGCCTGGACCTTTCACTTATGTATTTTCATACGGTAGAGTTTCTACACTCCATAGATTAAGGTGTGGAGCTCTGCTGTTCCTCAAAGATTAATGCAAGTACTACTGTTTTCTATTCAATTCTTCTTATTTCGCTTCTAAGATATCCATTCGCACCCAAGAACGTGATGAAGGAGATGATTATGTGTGACGCTCATCACCATTCTCCCCTATGAACGTGTGCCTGACAAACACTTCTGTTCTACATGAATTAAGCTAGAATGAGTATCTCTTAGATCTTCTAACCAGAATCTTCGTGGCGTAAGCTAGAATGATGGCGGCATTCAAGAGAATCCAGAAGGTCTAAACCTTGTCTGTGGTATTCTGAGTAGGATTCAATGATTGAATGACTGTGACGAGCTTCAAACTCGCGAGTGCTGGGCGTTAGTGACAGACGCAAAAGGAGGGTGAATCCTATTCCAGCATGATCGAGAACCGACAGATGAATAGCCGTGCCGTGACAGGGTGCGTGAGCATATTATTCACTGAGAGGAGGGGATGTAGCCACTGACAACGGTGATGCCCTTGCATACAGCCAGCCATGGAAAGGAGTAAGACCGATTGGATGAAGATAGCAGGAAAGCAGAGGTTCAGAGGAACGAAAAGCATCTCCATTCGCTTATCTGAAATTCTCACCAATGATTTACATAAGTATCTCTATCCCTATCTTATTATATAATATTCGAAAACTCCATGATTATTTTATATCCGCCTGACTGAGATTTACAAGGTGACCATAGCTTGCTTCATACCAACAATCTCCGTGGGATTCGACCCTTACTCACGTAAGGTATTACTTGGACGACCCAGTGCACTTGCTGGTTAGTTGTATCGAAGTTGTGACAATTATGAATTAAGATCAGAGCACCAAGCTTTGGAGCCATTACCAGGATTTGTTCGAGCCTGGAGATCACAATTTCGTGCACCAAGTTTTTGGCGCCGTTGCTGGGGATTGTTTGAGTTTGGACAACTGACGGTTCATCTTGTTGCTCAGATTAGGTAATTTTCTTTTTATTTTATTTTTCAAAACTTTTTCAAAAATCTTTCAAAAATATTTTCAAAAAATTTCTCTTGTTTTCGAAAAAAATAAAAATGTTTTCAAAAATTTATTCAAAATTTTTAAGAATGAATTCTAGTGTTTCATGAAGCATGTGAAGCCTGGCTGGCTGTAAAGTCATGTCTAAATTCTTTTGGACTGAGGCTTGCAATTTGTTATCAAAGAGCAATATACTCTCGTGTTAAAGGCTAAAGCTTGGCTGGCCATTGGCCATGTCTAGTGTTTTGGACTGGAGCTTTCATTGAAAGCTTGGCTGGCTAGTGAGCCATGTCTAATTCCTGGACTGAAGCTTTAGACTAACATGGCAAGATTCCTGGAATTCATATTAAAAATTTTGGAATCCTTATTTTTTCTTTTTCATATTATTTTCGAAAAAATCCAAAAAAAAATTAGAAAATCATAAAAATCAAAAATATTTTTGTGTTCTTATTTGAGTCTTGAGTCATATTATAAGTTTGGTGTCAATTGCATATGCATCTTGCATTTTTTCGAAAATTCATGCATTCATAGTGTTCTTCATGATCTTCAAGTTGTTCTTGGTAAGTCTTCTTGTTTGATCTTGATGATTTTTTGTTTTGTGTCTTTTATTGTTTTTCATATGCATTTTTCGTTTCTTAGAGTCTAAACATGAAATATTTCTAAGTTTGGTGTCTTGCATGTTTTCTTTGCATTAAAAATTTTTCAAAAATATGTTCTTGATGTTCATCATGACATTCATAGTGTTCTTGGTGTTCATCTTGACATTCATAGCATTCTTACATGCATTCATTGTTTTGATCTAAAAATTTCATGCATTGCATATTTTTCATGTTTTTCATAAAAATTTCAAAAATCAAAAAAATATCTTTCCCTTTTTCTCTCATCAAATTCGAAAATTTGGATTGACTTTTTCAAAAATTTTTAAAATCAAGTTGTTTCTTATGAGTCAAATCAAATTTTCAATTTGAAAATCTTATCTTTTTCAAAATCTTTTTCAAAAATCAAATCTTTTTCAAAATTCTTAGTTATTTTCGAAAATTTCAAAAAATATTTTTCAAAAATCTTTTTCTTATTTTTATACCAAATTTTCGAAAATAACATAATCAATTAATGTTTTGATTCAAAAATTTGAAGTTTGTTACTTGCTTGTTAAGAAAGATTCAAACTTTGAGTTCTAGAATCATATCTTGTGATTTCTTGTGAATCAAGTCATTGATTGTGATTTTAAAAATTCAAATCTTTTTCAAAAACTAATTTCTATCATATCTTTTCAAAAATATCTTCTTATCTTATCTTTTTCAAAAATATCTTTTCAAAATATCCTATCTAACCTCCTAACTTCTTATCTTTTCAAAATTTGTTTCAACTAACTAACTAACTTTTTGTTTGTTTCTTAACTTTTTCAAAACCACCTAACTAACTCTCTCTCTCTAATTTTCGAAAATATCTTCCCCCTTTTTTCAAAATTTCTTTTTAATTAACTAATTATTTTTATTTTTATTTTTGATTTCAAAAATTTTCGAAAATTTCTAACATTTTTCAAAAAAACCATTTTTCAAAAATCACTAACTCTTTTTCAAAACAATTTTCGAAAATTATCTCTCCCCCATCTCATTCTATTTATTCATTCATATCCTAACATCTCATCTCACCTCTCTTCCATCCTCACAGTTGTGTTTCTTCAATTATATTACATTCTGTGTCTCCCCCTCTTCTTCCACTCACACAGGGATCCCTATACTGTGGTATAAAGGATCTCCATTATTATTATTATTTTTTTGTGCCTTCTTCTTTGTCATATGAGCAGGAGCAAAGATAAGAGCATTCTTGTGGAAGCAGATCCAGAACCTGAAAGGACTCTGAAGAGAAAATTAAGAGAAGCTAAAATACAACAATCCAGAGATAACCTTACAGAAATTTTCGAACAGGCAGAGGAGATGGCAGCCGAAAATAATAATAATGTAAGGAAGATGCTTGGTGACTTTACTGCACCTAATTCCAATTTACATGGAAGAAGCATCTCCATTCCTGCTATTGGAGCAAACAACTTTGAGCTGAAACCTCAATTAGTTTCTCTGATGCAGCAGAACTGCAAGTTTCATGGACTTCCATCTGAAGATCCTTTTCAGTTCTTAACTAAATTCTTGCAGATATGTGATACTGTTAAGACTAATGGAGTAGATCCTGAAGTCTACAGGCTCATGCTTTTCCCCTTTGCTGTAAGAGACAGAGCTAGATTATGGTTGGATTCTCAACCCAAAGACAGCCTGAACTCTTGGGATAAGCTGGTCACGGCTTTCTTAGCCAAGTACTTTCCTCCTCAAAAGCTGAGCAAGCTTAGAGCTGATGTTCAAACCTTCAGACAGAAAGAAGGTGAATCCCTCTATGAAGCTTGGGAAAGATACAAACAGTTGACCAAAAAGTGTCCTTCTGACATGCTTTCAGAATGGACCATCCTGGATATATTCTATGATGGTTTATCTGAGCTATCAAAAATGTCACTGGACACTTCTGCAGGTGGATCCATTCACCTAAAGAAAACGCCTGCAGAAGCTCAAGAACTCATTGACATGGTTGCTAATAACCAGTTCATGTACACTTCTGAAAGGAATCCTGTGAGTAATGGGACGCCTATGAAGAAGGGAGTTCTTGAAGTTGATACTCTGAATGCCATATTGGCTCAGAACAAAATATTGACTCAGCAAGTCAATATGATTTCTCAGAGTCTGCATGGAATGCAAGCTGCATCCAACAGTACTCAAGAGGCATCTTCTGAAGAAGAAGCCTATGATCCTGAGAACCCTGCAATAGCAGAGGTAAATTACTTAGGTGAACCTTATGGAAACACCTATAACTCAACATGGAGAAATCATCCAAATTTCTCATGGAAGGATCAAAAGCCCCAACAAGGCTTTAATAATGGTGGAAGAAACAGGTTTAGCAATAGCAAACCTTGTCCATCATCAACTCAGCAACAGACAGAGAACTCTGAACAAAATGCTTCTAATTTAGCAAATCTAGTCTCTGATCTATCTAAGGCCACTGTAAGTTTCATGAATGAAACAAGATCTTCCATTAGAAATCTGGAAGCACAAGTGGGCCAGCTGAGTAAAAGGATCACTGAAATCCCTCCTAGTACTCTCCCAAGCAATACAGAAGAGAACCCAAAAGGAGAGTGCAAGGCCATTGACATAAGCGCCATGGCCGAACCAGTGAGGAGAGGAGAGGACGTGAATCCCAAGGAGGAAGACCTCCTGGGACGTCCAGTGATCAATAAGGAGCTTCCCTCTGGGGAATCAAAGGACTCTGAGACTCATCTAGAGACCATAGAGATTCCATTGAACCTCCTTATGCCCTTCATGAGCTCTGATGAGTATTCCTCTTCTGAAGAGAATGAGGATGTCACTGAAGAGCAAACTGCCAAGTTTCTTGGTGCAATCATGAAGCTGAATGCCAAATTGTTTGGCATTGATACTTGGGAAGTTGAACCTCCCTTGTTCATCAATGAACTAAGTGATCTGGATCAACTGACATTGCCTCAGAAGAGACAGGATCCTGAAAAGTTCATAACCCCTTGTACCATAGGCACCATGATCTTTAAAGCTCTGTGTGACCTTGGTTCAGGGATAAACCTCATGCCCCTCTCTGTAATAGAGAAACTGGGAATCTATGGGGTGCAAGCTGCTAAAATCTCACTAGAGATGGCAGACAGCTCAAGAAAACAGGCTTATGGACAAGTAGAAGATGTATTAGTAAAGGTTGAGGGCCTTTACATACCTACTGATTTCATAGTCCTGGATACTGGAAAGAAAGAGGATGAATCCATCATCCTAGGAAGACCTTTCCTGGCCACAGCAAGAGCTGTGATTGATGTTGACAGAGGTGAAATAGTCCTTCAATGGAATGAGAACTCCCTTGTATTCAAAACTCAAGGATCTCCCTCTGCAACCATGGAGAGGAAGCAGAAAAAGCTTCTCTCCAAGCAGAGTCAACCAGAGCCCCCACAGTCAAACTCTAAGTTTGGTGTTGGGAGGCCACAACCAAACTCTAGGTTTGGTGTTGAACTCCCATATCCAAACTCTAAGTTTGGTGTTGGAGAGTCTCAACAAAGCTCTGCACATCTGTGAGGCTCCATGAGAGCCCACTGTCAAGCTATTGACATTAAAGAAGCGCTTGTTGGGAGGCAACCCAATGTTTATCTAATTCTTATTTTTATTGTTTTTCATGTTTTCTTAGGTTCATGATCATGTGGAGTCACAAAATAAATAGAAAAATTGAAAACGGAATCAAAAACAGCAGAAGAAAAATCACACCCTGGAGGAGCATCTGTCTGGCATTCAAACGCCAGAACAGAGCATAGTTCTGGCGCTGAACGCCCAGAACAAGCATGATTCTGGCGTTCAACGCCAGAAATGGCAGTAAAGGGGCGTTGAACGCCCAAAATGGGCACCAACCTGGCGCTGAACGCCCAGAGTTGTGTGCAAGGGCATTTTGCATGCCTAAATTGGTGCAGGGATGTAAATGCCTTGACACCTCAGGATCTGTGGACCCCACAGGATCCCCACCTACCTTCACTCACTCTCTTCTCTCTTCTCAATCATCCTCTATTCCCAATAACCACTCATCCCTTCTGTCTTCCATTTACCACTCACACCCATACAACCACTACCTTCAAAATTCAACATCTCTCTCCCACCAAATCCCACCCATATGGCCGAATACACACCTCCATCCATCTCCTCCATATCCTCTTCTTCTTCTTCTATTCTTTCTTCTTTTGCTCGAGGGCGAGCAACATTCTAAGTTTGGTGTGGTAAAAGCATAGCTTTTTTGTTTTTTCCATAACCATTGATGGCACCTAAGGCCAGAGAAACCTCTAGAAAGAGGAAAGGGAAGACAAAAGCTTCCATCAAGGGTCTATAGCTCAGTGGTAGAACATTTGACTGCAAATCAAGAGATCCCTGAGATACCTCAAGGGATACATTTTCTTCCACACAATTATTGGAAGCAACTAAGGGTGGAACATCAAGAGCACTCCATCATCCTTCATGAAATCAGAGAAGATCTAAAAGCACTGAAGGAGGAGCAACAAAGGCAAGGAAGAGACATAGAAGAGCTCAAGGACATCATTGATTCCTCAAGAAGGAAATCCCACCATCACTAAGGTGGATTCATTCCTTGTTCTTAATTCTTCTACTTTTCGTTTTCCATGTTATGTGCTTATCTATGTTTGTGTCTTCATTACATGATCATTAGTAGTTAGTAACTTTGTCTTAAAGTTATAAATGTCCTATGAATCCATCACCTCTCTTAAATGAAAAATGTTTTAATTCAAAAGAACAAGAAGTACATGAGTTTCGAATTTATCCTTGAACTTAGTTTAATTATATTGATGTGGTGACAATGCTTCTTGTTTTCTGAATGTATGCTTGAACAGTGCATATGTCTTTTGAAGTTGTTGTTTAAGAATGTTAAATATGTTGGCTCTTGAAAGAATGATGACTAGGAGACATGTTATTTGATAATCTGAAAAATCATAAAAATGATTCTTGAAGCAAGAAAAAGCAGCAAAGAACAAAGCTTGCAGAAAAAAAAAATAGGCGAAAAAAAAAATAGAAAGAAAAAGAAAAAGCAAGCAGAAAAAGCCAAAGCTCTTAAAACCAAGAGGCAAGAGCAAAAAGCCAATAACCCTTAAAACCAAAAGGCAAGGGCAATTAAAAAGGACCCCAAGGCTTTGAGCATCAGTGGATAGGAGGGCCTAAAGGAATAAAATCCTAGTCTAAGCGGCTAAACCAAGCTGTCCCTAACCATGTGCTTGTGGCGTGTAGGTGTCAAGTGAAAACTTGAGACTGAGCGGTTAAAGTCAAGGTCCAAAGCAAAAAAAAAAAGAGTGTGCTTAAGAACCCTGGACACCTCTAATTGGGGACTTTAGCAAAGCTGAGTCACAATCTGAAAAGGTTCACCCAATTATGCGTCTGTGGCATTTATGCATCCGGTGGTAATACTGGAAAACAAAATGCTTAGGGCCAAGGCCAAGACTCATAAAGAAGCTATGTTCAAGAATCATCATACTGAACTAAGAGAGTCAATAACACTATTCGAAATCTGAAGTTCCTATAGATGCCAATCATTCTGAACCTCAATGGATAAAATGAGATGCCAAAACTATTCAAGAGGGAAAAAGCTATAAGTCCCGCTCATATGATTGAAGCTCTGTTTCATTGATAGTTTGGAATTTATAGTATATTCTATTCTTTTTATCCTATTTTGATTTTCAGTTGCTTGGGGACAAGCAACAATTTAAGTTTGGTGTTGTGATGAGCGGATAATTTATACGCTTTTTGACATTGTTTTTAGTAGGATCTAGTTACTTTTAGGGATGTTTTTAATAGATTTTGTGTTAAATTCACATTTCTGGACTTTACTATGAGTTTGTGTATTTTTCTGTGATTTCAGGTATTTTCTGGCTGAAATTGAGGGACTTGAGCAGAAATCAGATTCAGAGGTTGAAAAAGGACTGCTGATGCTGTTGGATTCTGACCTCCCTGCACTCAAAGTGGATTTTCTGGAGCTACAGAACTCGAAATGGCACGCTTCCAATTGCGTTGGAAAGTAGACATCCAGGGCTTTCCAGCAATATATAATAATCCATACTTTGGCCAAGAATAGACGACGTAAACTGGCGTTCAACGCCAGCTTTCTACCCAGATCTGGCGTCCAGCGCCAGAAAAGGAGCCAAAACCAGAGTTGAACGCCCAAACTGGCACAAAAGCTGGCGTTCAACTCCAAGGAGGACCTCTACACGTGTAACAATCAAAGCCCAGCCCAAGCACACACCAAGTGGGCCCCGGAAGTGGATTTATGCATCAATTACTTACTCATGTAAACCCTAGTAGCTAGTTTATTATAAATAGGACCTTTTACTATTGTATTTGGCATCTTTGGATTACCTTATGATCCTTTGATCACGTTTTAGGGGCTGGCCATCTCGGCCATGCCTGGACCTTTCACTTATGTATTTTCATACGGTAGAGTTTCTACACTCCATAGATTAAGGTGTGGAGCTCTGCTGTTCCTCAAAGATTAATGCAAGTACTACTGTTTTCTATTCAATTCTTATTATTTCGCTTCTAAGATATCCATTCGCACCCAAGAACGTGATGAAGGAGATGATTATGTGTGACGCTCATCACCATTCTCCCCTATGAACGCGTGCCTGACAAACACTTCTGTTCTACATGAATTAAGCTAGAATGAGTATCTCTTAGATCTCC
This sequence comes from Arachis hypogaea, assembly GCF_003086295.3. Classification (NCBI taxonomy): domain Eukaryota; kingdom Viridiplantae; phylum Streptophyta; class Magnoliopsida; order Fabales; family Fabaceae; genus Arachis; species Arachis hypogaea. Next base: position 30,881,195 of record NC_092055.1, read on the forward strand.
TAACCAGAATCTTCGTGGCGTAAGCTAGAATGATGGCGGCATTCAAGAGAATCCGGAAGGTCTAAACCTTGTCTGTGGTATTCCGAGTAGGATTCAATGATTGAATGACTGTGACGAGCTTCAAACTCGCGAGTGCTGGGCGTTAGTGACAGACGCAAAAGGAGGGTGAATCCTATTCCAGCATGATCGAGAACCGACAGATGAATAGCCGTGCCGTGACAGGGTGCGTGAGCATATTATTCACTGAGAGGAGGGGATGTAGCCACTGACAACGGTGATGCCCTTGCATACAGCCAGCCATGGAAAGGAGTAAGACCGATTGGATGAAGATAGCAGGAAAGCAGAGGTTCAGAGGAACGAAAAGCATCTCCATTCGCTTATCTAAAATTCTCACCAATGATTTACATAAGTATCTCTATCCCTATCTTATTATATAATATTCGAAAACTCCATGATTATTTTATATCCGCCTGACTGAGATTTACAAGGTGACCATAGCTTGCTTCATACCAATAATCTCCGTGGGATTCGACCCTAACTCACGTAAGGTATTACTTGGACGACCCAGTGCACTTGCTGGTTAGTTGTATCGAAGTTGTGACAATTATGAATTAAGATCAGAGCACCAAGCTTTGGAGCCATTACCAGGATTTGTTCGAGCCTGGAGATCACAATTTCGTGCACCAGTGATCAGTCTCCCAGTGGTGGCCGCGTGTTTATGCCGTTTTAATGTGGGGTTTGGGGGAGAGATGTGAGGCAATTATATGAATGTAAATGAAATTTTATTAAAGTTGGGCCTCGTTAAAACCCTCGTGGGGAAAGAGTACCTGAAAACAACTGACAATGAATCATAAATAAAAATAAAACGCAAATTTTGAGGGTATGGTGTACGCCTACGTGTAATATCGCCGCAAGTTGGCGGCATTCTAGGTTCTCAGGATCTCGGTTCCATTGAGCTTTTCGAGCTTGTAAGCCCCTTTCCCAACTTCTCCTTTTGACTTGGTATGGGCTTTCCCAATTGGGGGTGAGCTTTCCTTTTCCTGGCGTGGGAGTTCCTATGTCGTTTCATCGTAAGACTAAGTCATCGGGTGAGAAGTCTCTCCGTATCACACCGTGATTGTACCTTATCTTGATTTTTTGCTTTAAGGCTAGCTCTCGCATGTGGGTTATGGACTTGATTTCTTCTGTGAGGTCTCGCTCGGCGTCTTCGTCGTTGCCCCCGTTGGTTCTTCTTGTGCTGGGGTCCCCGACCTCGACAGGGACGATGGCCTCTATCCCGTACGTGAGGCGGAAAGGGGTCTCCCCGGTGGAGCTTTGGGGGGTGGTCTGATACGACCAGAGTACTGATCCGAGCTCGTCGGCCCAGAGTCCTTTGGCTTCGTCGAGTCATTTTTTGAGTCCTTTTACTATTATTTTGTTTGTCGATTCGACTTGTCCATTTTTCTGGGGGTGTTCTACCGAGTTGAAGCGTTGGGATATATGTAGTCCTTTTAGGAATTTCCTGAACTTTTTGTCAGCGAACAGGGTTCCGTTGTCCGAGATTATGACCTCTGGGATGCCAAACCGGGTTATGATATGTCTCCAGAGGAATTTGCGACATTGAGCTGCCGTGATAGAGGCCAGGGGTTCGGCTTCGACCCATTTGGTATAATAGTTTACTGCGACTATGATATACCAGAGTTGTCCTGGGGCCGTTGGGAAGGGGCCGACGAGGTCGATGCCTCAAGTTCCGAATGGCCGATCTGCCGTTATGATGTTGAGCTGGTGTAGGGCAACTTTGTGATAGTCTAAATTCCTTTGGCATTTGTCGCAGTTTTTGACTGTCTGTATTGAGTCTTTAATGATTGTGGGCCAGAAGTATCCGGCTCGGATGATTTTTTGGGCCAATGTCTTGCCTCCGATGTGATGGCCGCAGCAGCCCTCGTGGATTTCACGGAGTATGTACTCCGTGTCCCCGGGTTCGATGCATTTGAGCAGGGGTTGCAAAAATCCCCATTTGTATAGTTGTCTTGTTACGACAGTGTAATTTGCGGCTTCCCTTTTTATTTGATTTGCTTCTTTAGAGTCCTCGGGTAGCATTCCATCGAGGAGATATTGAAGGATAGGGAAGGTCCATGATTCCTGGTTGGAAACTGATAGGGTGGTGTCAGCCCGTGCTGATACGGACGGCGTCTTGATGACTTCCTGAATTAGCGACCGGTTACCTTGTCCTGGCTTGGTGCTGGCCAGTTTCGAGAGTAGGTCTGGCCTGGCATTTCGTTCTCTGGGGACATACCGTATGGTTACACAATCGAATTTTTCCTTTAGCTTGTTTACTTTGGTGAGGTATTGTTGGAGTAGGGGGTCTCGTGTTTAGTAGTCTCCGTTAACTTAGGAGCTGACTACCTGTGAGTCGCTGCATACCTCTAGGATTTTTGCCCCGACCCCTCTGGCTAGGATTAGGTCGGCTAATAGAGCCTCGTATTCTGCTTGGTTGTTGGAGACCGGGAATTCGTACCGAACGGATTGTTCGATTATGACCCCGTTTTGGCTTTCGAGTATCACTCCAGCTCCTCCAGAGGTGGTGTTCGATGAGCCGTCTACGAGTAGCTTCCAAGTTTCGAGGGTGGGATTTCCCGGTGTCATCTCGGTGATAAAATCTGCCAGGACTTGTGCTTTGATCGCATTCTGGGGTTCGAATTTTATTTCGAACTGGGATAGTTCGATGGACCATGCGAGCATCCTCCCCGCTAGGTCGGGCTTTTGTAGGACTTGCCTGACTGCTTGGTCGGTACAAATCGTAATGGGGTGGGCCTGGAAATATTTTCGGAGACGCTGGGAGGCCGTGAGGAGTGTGAAGGCGAGTTTTTCAAGGCGTGAATAGCACGTTTCCATGTCCTGTAAGACTTTGCTTCTGAAGTAGATGGGTCGCTGGGCCTTATTCTCATCTTCTCGGATAAGGGCTGCTGCTAGTGCTTCTTCCGTTACGGAGAGATATAGGTAAATGGTCTCTTCGGTTTGGGGTTTGGTGAGAACTGGGGGTTCTGCTAGGACTTTTTTGAAATGTTGGAATGTCTCTTCGTATTCTACTTCCCAGTTGAAGGGGGTTCCTTTCTTCATCAGTTTGAAGAAAGGGATCGCCTTTTGCGCTGATGTCCCTAGAAAACGGGATAGTACGGTAAGTCGGCCGGTAAGCTTCTGGATGTTTGAGATTTTTTGGGCTTGCGTGATCATGAAACTGAGGAACTTTCCTGCTTCTATCCTGAAGGCGCATTTTGTCGGGTTGAGACGCATTTGGTGTCTTCTTAGGGTGTTCATTATAAGCTCGAGGTCGCTGATGAGTTGCTCGCCGGATTCGGTCTTGGCGAGCATGTCATCTATGTAGACTTCCAGCTTGGTCTTAGACAGGTTTTGAAAAATCTTGTTGACGAGCCTTTGGTAGGTGGCTCCGGTGTTTTTTAGGCCGAAGGGCATGACTGTGTAGCAGCATGTGCCGTCGGGAGTGATGAAGGCCGTCTTCTTCTCGTCAGGTCGGTGCATGGGTATCTGGTTGTATCCTGAATACGCATCCATGAAACTAAGATACTGGTGGCCGGATGCAGCGTCTACCAGCCCGTCAGTATTTGGTAGGGGGAAGGCGTCTTTTGGACAGGCTTTATTCAGGTCCGTGTAGTCGATGCACATCCGCCACTTCCCATTAGCCTTTTTGACTAGCACAACGTTAGCCAGCCAGGTCATATAGGGCAGTTCCCTGATAAAGTCTGCTTCGAGGAGGCCTTTAACCTGTTTTTTGACTACGGCTGCTCTGTCGGAAGACATTTTTCGTCTCCTCTGTGCCACAAGTTTAGCCTTGGGGTCTACGGCGAGTCAGTGAGACATTAGATCGGGATCTATTCCCGGCATATCGACAAGTGTGAATGCAAACAAGTCCCTGCTTTTTCTTAGGAAGCGTGAGAGATCCTCTTTAAGGTCGTATGGGAGGTTCTTGTTGATGAAAGTATATTCTTCTTTAGTTTGCCCTATTTGCAATTTCTCCATGTCTCCTTCTAGTTCCGGCCTAGGTTGTCCGTCTTGTCGGGCGTCCAGGTCAACTAAGAATATGCCGGCCGCGTTGTGGGATTTCTTTCGTAGGGCTAAGCTGGCGTTGTCGCATTCTATTGTGATCTCCCAGTCACCGTGAATGGTTCTGATGGAGCCATCCTCTACTGTGAACTTCATGAGAAGGTATTTGGTGAAGATGACGGCGGAGAGGTCGTTAATTGTTTTTCTTTCGAGGATGACGTTGTAGGTGGTGGAGTCTTTGAGTACTACGAACTCGGATAGGATTGTCTTCCTTTGGTTTCCTGTTCCTATCGTGAGGGGGAGGACGATGGAGCCATTTGGTTTGAGGAAGTTGTCTTGGAGTCCGGTGACTCCGTTGCGGTGTGTCTGTAGATTGTCGTTGCGGAGTCCGAGTTTGTCGAAGGCTCCTCTGAAGAGGATGTTAGAGTCTGCTCCTGTATCCACCAGTATTCTTCTGACTAGTCCGGTTCCGATCTTTGCCGAGATGACAAAAGGGGCGTCTTCCACCGAGGTGCCGTGTTGGCAGTCTTCGGGAAAGAATGTTATTGCTCTACCGGTGGTGGTGGTCGGTGTTTGGTCTCTAACTGCCAGGATTTTGAGATCTTGTACTCGGAGACAGAGGTCTTGGATTATTTGAGCTGCTTTTTCTCCCAGGTTTTCGTTAATCGGTATCTCGAGACCATTCTCCTTGTTTTGCACTGGGGTCTGGCGAATAGTGCTTGCTATCCTTCCATGGGTTGTGGTTTCTTGGTGTTCGGGAGTCGGGTTCCTTGTTCGAGAGTTATCGTGGTGGCTCGGGAATTGCTCCTCGAATCCGTCCGCCATTCCGTCTAAACGTTGCGAGTCCCCACAGACGGCGCCAATGTACTGGATGCCTCCGGTACGGGTTGAGAGATGGACCGGAAACTTGCGGGTTGAGACGGATGCCGGATTCTCTGACTGGAACGATGGGGGTGGTACCTGTAAAGACACTCCGACGCTCAAGTCGGAATGGATCTAAGAGGAGTAAGATGTGTGTGGAATGAATGAATACCTGGAGGGACCTAGGTCCTCTATTTATATGTGATGGTAGTTATCTTATCTTATCTTGTTTGGCTAAGATAAGGGAGATGCTTAAATTCGAAAGTTGATTAGGAGCTTTAATGAGCCGGTTCTGGGCCTTCTAGATAGGCAGAGCGGGTCGGACCCAGGTAACCGAATTCCGAGACCGTTTCAGGTATAGAATCCGTGAGCCAAATCCGTAACAAGTAAATATAGATGAAACCAACTCTCTTAGATGGACTTTTATTCATTTTAGGTCTGGCTATATTTTTGACAGGATATGAACACATGTGATGTTCATAAGTCCGAATTTGTTTTCAATATGTTAGAAAACAATGGTTCTCAATATATATATAACAATAAGCATTTACTTTATACATATATAACACGTAAGATGTATATATCTTACTTGTGTTATTATTCACTTTTTGTGATAACCTTCTTTGTGCTATTATTAATAGTGTATTTTTGGGTTTGTGTTTTGGCTCCTATTATATTGGTTTAATTATTCTGTTGGTCTCTATAATTTTGTGAAATTTTTAATTAGGTTTTTATACTTTTTTTCTTTTTAATTTGATTCTTACACCAAAATTTTTTTTCAATTAAGTCTCTCTTAGTAGTAATTGACTTAATTTTATAGGGACCTAACTAAAAAAAAAAGAATTGGTACAATGGACCTAAATAAAAGAAAAAAAAAGTGTAGAGATCCAATTAAAAAAAAATTGGTACAAGAATTTAATTAAAAGAAAAAAAAGTATAAAGATCTAATTAAAAATTTTACGAAACTATAGGAACCAGCAGAGTAATTAAACCTATTATATTCATAGGGATTAAGTTATCGTCATCAATTATTTTGTATTTAATTGAAAATTAGTAATTTTGCATATGTAAATATATGGTTGTTATATATCGTGTCTTATCATTTTAATAGTCAAATTTGTGTTTTCAAATTCGCCAATTTTGATGGGGTAGGTGGTGATCCCCCAGTCCCAGTTAATCTATTCCTAAACACTTGGGTATGAGATTTCGAAGCTGTGAGTGGGGATTCCCCTGCAGAGAGTCGGATGAGGGGAGACCTTCACGTCCGGTCATTCGGTCAATAAGGCATTCAGAGGAAGAGGCTATTGAGCTTGCTCCTTCGTACTAGTGTAGTGGCTTAGCTGCTTCGGTCGCCGGCTCCCCTGTCATCAGGTCACCAACTTCCTTGACCTTCCGGAGCTTGGTGCACGGTTGAATGAGGTATTCAGGGGCGCGCTTCTTTCAGAGACTTAGTTATCTGCAAAACATCGGGATGCTAGGAATGGTCAGCCTGCCAAGTCAGTTTATTTATTTATTTTTATTTTTTACACAAAAAGAATGAATACTACAATAATGTATATTACAAAAGTTAAAAATTAAAATGTCTAAACACACTTTTTTCACGTTTTTATTCCTTTTTTTTTAATTTTCTTATTTAATTTGTTTTTTATTATTTATATATTTATTTATTTTATTATGTACTCTCATATATATGTGATATAACTTGTTGCTTAAAACAAATATGACTCTTATTTTAATCCAAAATTCTATTGCAAATATTGTTGTTTTAAAATATTTTGATATTTGAAATTATGTTGTAACTGTTATCTTTTATGCTTTATAGTAATTTTAAAGCAAATATTAGGATAAAGTACCTAAACAAATAGAATGACATTCAATATTATATGAATGTTCCAAAACAAAGCACCTTACATGCATATAGTAAATCGAATGGAGTAGATTCGATTTAGCTGCAACTATAGTAAATCGAATGAAATAGATTCGATTTAAGGGAGATACTAGTAAATCGAATGAAGTAGTTTCGATTTAATAGTTTTCATGCCCATGGTAAATTGAATCCATCAAATTTGATTTATACAATGTGCGGCCCTAGGTAAATCGAAGCTAGTTGTTTTGAATAATGGCAAGCTCTATAAAAGAGTTCGAATTGTGTAGATACGAATTGCAACCACATTTAACCTAAACACTAACCACACTATAGATAGAATTCTCTGAGGAAATCTTGAAAACTCCGAATATGGAGGACGACCCGGATCGTATCTATCACTTGGACAGAGTCACCCATATTACTGGTAGCATCAACGAAGATGTAAGTAATTGAATTTTTTTAGTTAGATTAAAAATGTTACCAATATTTATTGAGTAGTATTTAACTATAAATGTTAGATCGCTTAGTGAGTACAAATTTCGTTAGAAATTTTAAATTAGAAATGTTGGTGATAGTAGTGACCTAACCTAAGGTTTATTTTATGAATTACAAATGTTAGTGTTAGTTGAACATAGATTGAGTGAGGATTTGGTTTCTATTAATAAGATTAGATTAGAATAAGATGTATGTTTTTAGATTGGACCTTAACATTTTGGGATAATGTTGTCATCAATTTTGTTAAAAAGTTCTTAATATAATGTAAGATCATAATTTTATTAACATTTTTACCATAATTGCAGCTGATCCGATGTATTACAAGCATGAGGAGGTAGCATGGTATGCTTCTTGAGAGCGGATCATACCATACATGTAGATTGCCGGGTTGTATACTCTTGCGAGGCTTAACGACTATTGGTTTAGGCTGGATGAGCCGTTAGTTATTGCTTTCATGGACAGATGATATCTGGAGACGCATACTTTTCATATACCATTCGGGGAGTGAACCATTATGTTACAAGATGTAGCATACCAGCTAGGTCTTCCTATTGACGGTGAGTACGTTAATGGATGTCTGACATACTTCAAGATGTACATTGAGGGCTGTCGACCTCCATGGACTTAGTTCGAGGACCTTTGGGTGGGTTACCTCCACCAGATTGTATTGACAAGTTCACTATGCAGTGCACATGGATGTAGGATATATTTAGTGAGCTGCTTGATGGTACAAATGAGGAGACTGTGAGACAGTATGCGAGGGTGTACATCATGATGTTGTTGTTGACTCAGTTGTTTGGGGACAAGTCTGGGACACGTCTTCACATCCGGTGGCTGCCTTATGTAGCTAGGCTAGAGGACTTAGGCAGATATAGTTGGGGGTCTGCGCGCTTTCATGGCTATATCGATATATATGCTGTGTTACAAACAAGCACGTCGTTAAGTTGGCTAGTCTGTTAGAGCTACTTCAGTCATGGATCTTTTGGCATTTTTCAGGTTTCGTTAAGTTGGCCGTTGGCCTCGAGGTACTTATGTTTCTTATGTCGATTAATAATCATTCGATTACTTTGCTACTATTACACTAATGTATTCGATGGCAGGTGGTCGGGATATCAGCCCACATTGGGTGAGAAAGGGCCTAGAGTGGCGTATTGGAGGTTGAGGATAGACTTAATGCAGGTGGGGGATGTAAATGTTCATGCCACTTCAATTAAGAGTTTGTACCGTTGAGGATTATGTTGTTAATTTATGACCTTTGACACTATTTTTCTTTAACATTTCACATGGATGCCTTATAGCTCACCCGAAGTTATTCAAGTTGTGCATCCTAAGATACTAGAACCTCGACAAACAATGTTATGGAGAGCGGTGACTGTATTGATATACTTTGTGGTGATAGAGTAGCATCAGGTGGATAGGGTGCTACCACAGCTGGGGGGTACAACATCGACCTCGTTCAGCTCTGGACATAGATTTCTTGATGGCAAAGGATCGCAGGAGGTGACCGTTGGTTTCCTAGCACCTTACAGTCTTGACACCTCCACTAGAATAATAGAGCCCAACATGTTCTCCTGTTTGATGTCGTCCAAAATCCTGGTCCATCACAGTTATACTTAGAGTGGTGGTATGTGCACGGGCATAGGTTCTTGTTGTCAGAGCTCTTTCTTGGAGGCCCCCGAGCTGTTTCGATTCTAGCAGAGGTTGCACAAAGAGGTCCAGGACAGGCACCTCCCATGGATCAAGTCCCTGATGTCCCAGACAGGCATCGTGTTGAGCCGCGTAAGTACACGAGCAAGTGAGCGTAAGTGGAGGTGGATCGAGGATGAGATTATTGCTATGGAGGGGAGAGGTCGACCCCTTAGACGAGGTGTGGGTCATTTTGGGCATGGAGATAGAGGTAATCATAGAGGTAGAGACGGTGCTAATGGCGGCGGCGGTGGTGGTGGTGATGAAGGAGGGGATGTGTATTTTGTTGGCGGCTTAAGTGCTTATACACTAGGAGGGAGCAGCCAAACATATATGAGCCCGACTCTGTTGTTTGGGGTATTGTTAGTCCTGGGGGTTAGATACGTACTTTGGATGTTCACAATTCTTTGATAATTTACGTGTGATGCTACTGGAAGATGATATGGAGCGTGTTAGATCTCATGTCACCGGGTCCCAGCCATACATTACAGTAGATCTGAATGAGCCGCTGACTGAACCAGTATATGATCCTTTTGCATTAGGTAAGACGCCCTCCTCCGCGGTTGCTGCAGATCCCCCAGCACCTCCTACCCCAGATGAAGATGAGGATAAGGTACCGTTAGTACAGAGAGCGTAAAGGATTAGGTGCCCTAGGTGTTGTTTTACAAAGTCCCACCTGTTCTGAGTACTTATGTGTCACATTTAGTATGACTTATTTTGTTTGAATATTTGGTATGATGTGTTTTGTTAGTATATTTTGTACTTTGCTTTTGAATGGACTTCTTAATATGTGGTACTTATGTTGTTTGGGACTTATGTTTTAATGAACAATTTGCGACTAATGTAGCAGAGAAACAATATTTCACATTCTCACATCAAACTTAAACAGAACAAAATCCAATTGAAAATTACATGCACATCGAACTAAAGAATAACACGAGATGACAATATACAGTAAATTAAACATTAAGAAGACATACATATTACATGAAAAACATCTACGCATTGCTCCCAGAAGTAGAACCCATGTTGACTCCTCCCTATTGATAGGGGGCAAACGGGCCGAAACCCGCTGAGCCAACCAGTGTAACCAGCCAAAATAGGCGGGCTGGCTGAAAATTTGAAACCGCCAAATTTAAAAAGTCTGCCTAACCTGCACCGCCTAATCCATGGGCTTTGATAGGATAGGGCGGGCTTCCCTAGTGAGCCTGGTATTTTTTTGGTCAGGGTCATTTCTATAAATTTTTATAATGTTATTGATCTACAAGAGGATGAAGATGATAATTAAAGATGTTCTAAGTTATATTTTGGATTATGTTTTATGTCTAATTGATTATAAACTTGAAGATGTTTAATTATATATTTTGGACAATGTTTGTTTTGCTTTGGACAATGTTGGTTTTATTATTTTGTGTCAAAAAACTTGGTTTATGATTATGTTTATTATATATTCATAATTATAAAGACTTCAATGTTTGTGAATTTAAAAATTATAATTTTTTATGTTTATAAATTATAAATTTATTGAAATAGTTGTGAAATTATATATATTGTTTAATATTTAATGGTTTATATAAAAAGAGATTTGGTGGGTTTGGCCCGCCAGCCTGCCGTAAGGCTGGACAGAGGAGAAATTCAAGACCGCCTCACTAGGCAGGGCAAAGTAGGGCATGCTTCTCCATTTGCGACCCCTACCTGTGGACACCTCCTCCGAGTATGGACAGACTGTCTGCAAACTCCACATCGCTTGCGTCTATTTGGATCCACCTTATCCATGTTAGCTTGGATTCTAGTAGTCCTCGGACACCCTTCAGATGCACGTCTCTTGGTTGGATTAGGTATGACTGTGGGACCATCATATGGTGGCCAAAAACCTTCTAGGATAGGAAGATTGAATCTCATTTTGTATACATTAAACATGATACACCTCATGGACATAGGTTGTCAACTCAGACGTGAGTATGCACAGCAAATCCATTGCATGTCGACATGGATAATGAAGTGCTTGGAAGTACCCACAATCGTATGTTTGATCTTTCAGTGACATTCAGTAAGAGTCAATTGAGAAGTTACCAGTCGGAGTAGTCTCTGCCATATTAAACTCAGAATTATCTCTATTATACAAGGTCACTGTGAAACACCTTGATGCCTTTAAATTAGCTTCTGTTGTCTTCATAAGACGTTGACTGAATTGCTACCCTATTCCTAATTGAACCTCTGCTTCTCTTTCCTTACGAACAAAGAGTTCGGCCAAGGCCAATCTCACATATGTAGACTTCACTAATGAACAAAGTGGAAGGTTCCTTACACCTTTTAGGATGGAGTTAACAGACTCGGAGATATTAGTTGTTATATGCCCGAATCTACGGCCTTCATCCCGGTGCTAAGTCCATTTTTCATACTCATTCTTGTTAGCCCAATTGCACATTTTAGGATCTTCACTTTGGAGAATGTCAAACTAGTAGTCAAACTCGACTTCAGTCTTCGCGTAAGCTGCATTTAACAAAACCACCTTGCATCCTTGCCTTTAAAACTGAGGGAGAAATTCACGACAACGTGTTGAATACAATAGGCACGATGGGCACTAGGCAGAAACCATCCGCCATCAAGAGCCTCCAATGAAACCTTGATTCCATTGTACCTATCCGATATGACTAGTATACCCGGCTGAGGCGTTATGTGCTACCGAAGGTAAGATAAAAAAATGACCACAACTCCGCATTCTCACCCTCTACAAGTGCGAAAGCAATGAAAATGATATTAGAATTATCATCCTGATCAATTGCAACCATCAAAGTACTCCCATATTTGTCATACAAGTGGGTCTCATCAATACTAACCAGCGACTTATAATGCCTAAAGGCCTTGATACATGGTGGGAATGTCCAAAAGAGCCGATAAACTTAGTACCCAATTTGGCACCTTATTGTATGACTCTTACCAATCCCTATAAATTTGCACAACATCCTTTTGCTTAGCCAACCAAACCCTCCTGTAAGTCGGTCTAAATCCAAAGTGTGCCTCAGTCGCATGCTGTAGTACCTTGATCGACACAGTCGTATCAGCTCTAATCATAGGAAGGATGAAAGGAAATATAACATGATAATCAAGCTTCCTGTGATCATTGGATATCGACGTGGTCAAGCATGTGTGAGGTCTATTATACCTTCTTACCTCCCAAATACCCTTTCGCTGGCGAACAATAATCCGAATTAAATATTGGCAATCATTTCCAAACTCTTTATACTTTCCATGGTACTTAACATGATATAATTTCAACACTCTGTACTCAACCCTGGATTCTATAAGTCTTCACACTTAAGACGACTTTCTCGTTATTTTAAAACTGCTGACTAACTTGGAACTCAGCTATACATGCTGTATCCTGTGTATCTCTGGCCCTAAATTCAGATTGTACATCCGGGAACCCCTGCTGTGCCATGGCCTCCAGGCTAGAGTGGAAAAGTGCAGGGGATATTATTGACTTTCTGAACTCGATGCTCCACCACCCCCAACTGGAATACTTCTCCCTAGATTATCATCTTTATCCTCATTAATCATGGCGGATTCCATATCATCGTCATCCCACAATACATCTTTGATGCATCTGGTTCTTCACCCTCCCTTGAAACCAGGACCATAACAAGAGTATCCACCATTATAATAGCAGGCTAACCAAAAAATCGATTATCACCTATTTCTCCATCGCTATCATGATTGAGATTAGTTGCAAAGGATGAAGATGCTGCTAAAACTACCCCGGGTGCCAAGATAGGCACAAATGAAGAGCCACCGACATGCATTAAACTAGAAGCTCCTAACATTGCTATAGATTGAGGATTTTGATTCTATCCTTCTGAACTATAGACCACATCTCTAAACTTGGTCAATAGCTCATAGGTCTTTACCTCGGAAGACTGGCAACGATAGTAAAACAAAACTTGCAAATCTTTGTCATTGTCTATTACAAAGGAGTCATATTTCACACCAACTCGTACAACAGAAATCAAAATTCTATAAAATAACTTTTCTACCCGTTTCATGCTAGGCAGTCCCTAAATTTGGATTATAATATTCTGAAACTCAACAAAACTCATAGAAGGTTTGATAAAAAGACACTCAACGGATCCTTATCAGCAAATTTTATTCCCTTTCGCATTTTTTTCTTAATCGTACCTCTGTAGTGCACAAGAACTAAAAAACTCTCCTCACTAGCCATTGTGAATGACACTCTAATGAAGATTCAGTGTTCTGCTCATATTTATATACCTTATACTCGTACCATAAATTGAATTAATTTAATTTGATTTGTGTTAGCTCATCGTGTTAAGTAAATCGAATCTATTAGACTCGATTTACTTGCTTTTGGTTAAGTGTAGTGAATCAAACCAATTGGTTTTGAATTACTTATTAAGTGTCGTTCTCTTATAAATCGAATCTGTTTCATTCGATTTACTACCAATGCATGTAAATCGAATCTATTTTATTCGATTTACTATAACTACAGATAAATCAAATATACTCCATTCAATTTACATGGAGTGTGATAAATCGAGTTTAGTAGCTTCGATTTACATAGAGTGAGCATTGAATTTGAACATGCATGTAAGGTGTTTTCTTTTAGGACATTCATGTAATATTGAATGTCATTCTATTTGTTTAGGTGGTTTACCTTGAATAACATAATGGGCAACCTTATTGATGATGAGAATTTAGAAAAAATTATAAAAAAAAGTTGTTACATTTTGATTATTTTTAGCTATGTTTGAATTATGAGTAGATTTTCACTTATTATTTTTTATTCGATTAATTTTACTCTTTTTTTTTCTAAAAGAAACGATTCCAAGAAACAAGGGCAACAAAAAGGTGGCCATTGTCCGAGGAAAAACTGCACTTACTACCTTGGGGGCTTGCATAAGACAAAAGATAAACAAATCCCTAGTTTGTCAAACTGAGGAAGAGCCATTACAGCTTCATCTCCTCTCAATGTCCTCGTTTTGGTCTCTTTCTCAAAAATTTTGGTTTTTTTTTTCCATATAGTCTCTCACTTTGCTCCTTCTCACCAACCCGCTAACCCACTATAAAGTAGGTCTTGGCGGGACATATAGCTCACTTTAACACTCCTATTTTTTAATAAGCTAAAACTTAATTTGATATAAATTTTTAAAGAGATATTTGGTAAATAAAAAAGTTCAAATACTTCCGCTTGCAATTTTTTTTGAAGTTAGAAGTGCTTTTGAATTACCTTTGAAAATTTTTTTTAAAATTAGTTTGTACTTATCAAAATTAAAAAGTCCAGTATAACTGTTTTAGAATATTTCTTTAAGCCCATTATTACTAAGAACCGGTTTGTTGATCATGTGTTGTCTCGAATTTCAAGACATTACACCTTAGAAATATAAACCACAATAATAATTTCTTATCAATCTACTTAATTTTTAATCACTCAATGTTATGAGTTGAACAGTAACATTATAACCATTATTTTTCTCTTAAAGAGAAAGTTACAATATTGACTATATTTAGATTTAAGAACATCTTATGAAGAAGATATACCATATACCACAATAAAGTATCAAGTAATTCATGAGAAGAGTAACTCATTTTTCTAGATCAACTTATATGACATATGCATTATTCCAAATACGTGCATTTATGTATGATTTCTAACTTAATGCCTCTTGCAACCTATGCTAGTTAACTTGAGCATAGGAGTCCTTGCAAATATACCTCCAATTGAGAATGACAAATTTAGAACATTGAAAATTCAGAATCGGAGAATTGTGACAAATTTGTATCTCCAACCTACTATCTACAATTTTATTTAGATAGCTCGTCAACTCGAAAAGCCACAAACATACACTTCTGAACAATAACTTTATATATTAATACATATCCAAATTTACTTTTATCTTTATGTCTATTATAGTTTTTTTAAATTTTAAAAGTTATTTTACTAAACATAATTGTTGTTACTTATACTTATTAAAATTTATTTTAGTCTAATTTATCAAATATAGATACTACAATTTTTTAAAAATACTATCTTTCAAAAACCAAACTTTAATAAGCTATTTTTGAAAATAATAATTTTACCAAACTAAACTTAAATGTCTAGCTCTTCGTAGGACTCTCCAAAATTAATAACTGCTTAAGGGGATATGGTTGGAAAAAAAATTATATTTCTAAAAATTTATATTAAAACTCTTATATTGAAATAGTTTACAATTTAAAATGTCCAAAAATGTAAAAAATTTTCATGAATTACGCTAGTAGATATATCCTATGTTTTGTTAGTTTTTCCAAGAAATTTTTCTTAACTTTTGTACACTATTATGAAGACTTTTGAGTATATAAGAAATCTTACTCATCCCTTCTTGGCTAAAATTATCAAATATTTACTAGACTCAGTCTTTTTAGGGTGTTAATGGATCGGATAATATCCACAGATCTGTGGTATTTATTTGTATCCGTTTTGGAATTTACGGATATTACCAATCCATAAAATGATCTGCACTCTAGTATATACATTAGTTTAACCTTGCGAACCCTAGTTTCTCTAATACCTCTCCCAAAAACAAGGGCACCTCTATCAGACTACGTCTCACCCATAACCCGAGATCAGTCACCCCACTCCTACCCTCTTCTCAGACTTGACCTAAGCCACATCGGAGATTACTTGTCGCTGCTGTAAAACCCGTAAAATTAGTAAATAATTAGCAAATAAATTAATTATGATTTAAAAAAATTAGAAAATTAAATTTTAAAGTTTAGAATGGAAGAAATAATTAAAATACAAATTTTGATACTAATTTTAAAGATTTTGGCCCAAAATTAGGCTGAACGGGCCAAACCGGATCCAAGGCCCAATCCATTTCAGCCCACGCTTAAATGAACTTCAGCATTTCCTCCCCTTCCTTAATGAAACACGTTGGAAACTTTGGGGGAAAAAGAACATTGATTCTAAACCCTTGTTCTTCATTCAATTTGCCAAATCTTCTAATCTGGGGCTCCGATTGACGAGCCGTCTGACGAACGAATTTTTGCTAGTAAAGAATTCACAATAAATTTCCATTGCAAGTATAGTTTCTAAACCAACAATAATCCTTTTCATACAAAAATTTGGTTGACACTAAAACAAACCCAATAAAATTAAATCGAAGTATTTAAATCTCGGGTCGTCTCTCAAGGATTTGCAGGGAAGTGTAGTTATTATTGGTTATGGGAAAAGTATCTTTTTGGGTTTTTGAAATAAGGAACAAGGAAATAAAATGGCAAGAAATTAAATTAATAACTAAGAAAACTCTTGGCAAGGTGTGAAAATTAGAAGTTTTATCCTAGTTATCCTTATCAATTGTGATGAGAATTGTCCATTGCTCCCATTTAGTTAACCTCTAACTATGAAGAAAAGTCAAGTGGATGAATCAATTTGATTCCTCAAGTCCTAGTCAACTCCTAAGGAAAAACTAGCTTTAGAGGGATCCAAATCAACTAGCAACTTTCAATTATCAATCAACAGAGGAGTTTGATAACTCAAGAGTCTCTAATTACTTAACCAAAGCCAAGAATATAAAAATCTAATTTAAAACCCTCCCAAGAACTTTTATCAAACACTTGGAAGGCACAACATAAAAGCATAGAAAAATAATAAGAGATAATAAAATCCAAACAACCAATTGTAAGCATCAATGATAACAAATAATAGAAGAAGTAATAAACATGAAATACCTCAAATTGCATTAAATAGAAAATCAAATCTAACATGAGAATTCATGAACCAAATAGCAACATAAAGTAATCAACAAAGGAAATAAATAAACTAGAATGCTAGAACAAATAAAAGTAGAAGAGAAACTAAATTAAACTAAGATAGGATGCTGATATTAAGAAGAGCTAAACCTAAGAATCCTAAAACCTAGAGAGAGGAGAGAGCCTCTCTCATTAGAAAACTATATCTAAACCTAAAATTATGTGAATGAATGTTGTATGAATGAATTCCCAAATCATTCTACCACTCTGCAACCTCTATTCTGTGTTCTCGGGCTTGGAACTGGAAAGAAATCGCCCCCAGCACTTTCTGCAATTTCTAGACGTGGCACATGTCACGCGTATGCGTCGTCCACGCGTATGCGTTGCTTGAGAAAAATCCTTGTCACAAGTACGCGTCGCTTGTCTTCTGCGCTAGTCACGCGTACACGTCGTCCACGCGTACGCATCGCTGCCAGCTTCTCAAAACTTCATTTTCTCGTGTAACTTCCACTTTTGCATGTTTTCTTTCCATCTTCTAAGCCATTCCTGCCCTATAAAGCCTAAAAACACTTAACACACAGATTACGGCATCGAATGGTAATACAGGGTAATTAAAATTGACAGTTTAAAGGCCTAAGAAACATGTTTTCAACTATATCACAGAATTAGGAAGGATTTGTAAAACCATGCAAATTATATGAATAAGTGTGCAAAGAATTGATAAAAACTGCTTAATTTAGCACAAGATAAACCATAAAATAGTGGTTTATCAATCTCCCCACACTTAAACATTTGCATGTCCTCATGCTAAGCTCAAGAGAACCAAAAGAGTGAAGGAAAAATGGTGGAACTTATGCAATACTAAGCTCAATGCATATGGTTTTTCTGGTCTCACATGAGTATGCACCTAAATTCTCAATATTCAAATAAAGTAGAGACATAACACATTCCTATTAACCCAGGTTCCCACAATTTCCCACACTTAGTTAACACACTATCTTAAGCTAACCAAAGATTCAGATCAGGTAATTAATTGTTTTTTCGCTTAAGGCTAGTGATGTGGTAATATAAAGAACAAATGGGGATTAAAAGGCTCAAAGTTGCAAACAAAGATAATTGAAATGGTAGGCTATTTGGGATAAGTAAGATAATAACAAATGATGGCCTCAATCATATGTATGCATGTAAATACACTAAACAATGGTCATATAGAATGGAACAAACTATAGATTGCAATTATAGGGAAGAAAACACACAAAAATAAAATATTATGGTTAAATAATGTAACCATATAATTAAGCTCAAAAACTCACGGGTTGTGTGTTCTTAGCTCAAGACCATATTCCAACTATATATGTATCATGCATGTTTCAAAAAGTTTTAACTCAAATCAATGTGAATCTTTAATTGCCTGTTTCTAAGAAAAAGATACATTCCTTGAAAATTTCACCAATTGACCAATATTTATTATTATTATTATTATATATATATATATATATACTAAATGAGATGTTGTGATTATGAAAAGCTAAAATATTTTAGTTTATCCCTATTTTCAATCAAACCAAATGCTCATATGCAAAAGGATAAACTAAGCTCAATAATTCACATTGTTCCATATCACAACTAATAAACTAAAAGTGCAATTCAAGCTAAATATCTAAGATATATACAAAATGTAACAAGGTAAAAATAAACAGAAGTACAATAAAATAGAAATGTGCAAGTACTAAAAGAAAAATAAAATAAAATAAAGCAAAATAGGATAAAAGTCTGAAATGGTTCACCAAAATATAATCCACCGGAGACGGCGACCTCCCCACACTTAAATCACGGCATCGTCCTCGATGCTCTTAGTCAAGCTGGGTGTGAAGGGTCATCGCCTACTGAAGGGTGTGCCGCTGGCTCTGTCGGCGGTGGCTGTGCTGGTGCTTGAGGCTCTGCAGGCTGCTCAGGCTGAGTCTCCTCGTGCTGTGCCTGCTGCTGGTCCTCCTCCTGGTCATCCTCCTCCTCAGAGTGCTCCGAGAGTGTGTCAGGCTCGGAGGGGATGTCAGTACGCCCAATAGTCACAATTAGTTTCAGATGGGCATAGCGTCGCTTGTTGCGACGCTCAGACTGTTCATAACGCCGCTGATTGCGGCGTTCCATCTGATCAAGGCGCTCAAAAAGGCAGTGCACAAGATGGTAGACTGGCTGAGAAGCGGATGATGGTGCTGCGGAAGCAGGTGGTGTTGTAGGTGCTGAAGGTGCTGCTGAGGACATCAGTAGAGGTAATAACAGTAAGTGGTCTGTGGCCTAGAGGTCTGAACTGCTTGCCGTGCAGAATAAGCTTCTTGCAATCGGCAATCGGTGGTCTATCATCCTCTGGCTCCCAAGGCACCTCAGCTTGACGAGCCATTTGGGTGATCAAATAAGGAAAAGGCAGGGTGCCTCTGACATGAACTCTAGACATGTACTTTCTGATGAATCTTGGAAGGTATAGGTCCTTTCCTTCCATGACGCACTAAATAAGGATGATCATGGCAGCTGGCACTTCTGACTCGTGGGTACTAGGCATAACATAATTACTCAGTATCTGTTGCCACAGTCTAGCCTTATCATTGAGATAGATAATCTTGATACCCCTTGGAGTGACCTTTGACTTTCCTATAACCCACGGAATATCAGGATCAATGGCTATGATACGCCGTACAGCATCCCAATCAAAATTCATGAATCTAATAGACTCCTCGGCCTTTTGATAACCATCTGTATCATCTGTTTTAGGCTGGAAGTGGAGGTTATCCTCTATCGCCTCCTCAGTGACTAAAATATGCTTTCTCCTAAGTTGCAATGCATCAAGGGTCGTCCTAAAATAGTTAGAATAGAACTCATGGGCCCATGATGCGTTTACCTCTGCCAGATCTCTTTCAAAAAATACCCAACATCTCTGTTTGATCTGCTCTTCAGTGTACTTCCTTAATTCGGTTGGTATTTTGAGCGTCCTTTCCAAGTAGAGGTGCCGTGTGTCTCGAAAGATCGGAAACTTGAGTTCATAGTAAAGATTGGCAAATTTGACTGGGTCATTAGCAGGCACAAGTTGATCAGTAAAGTTCTTTTCGCGCCAAGATTCATCTGATAGGATATCTGATAGAGCAACGGAGGACTGTCCTCTCTTCCTCTTACCGGAACTGGCCTTAGCCTTGCCTTTTTCTTTCGGATCAGTCATCTGATGAGCGGATAATTTATACACTTTTTGGTATTATTTTTAGTATGTTTTTAGTATATTTTAATTAGTTTTTATTATATTTTTATTAGTTTGTATTTAAAATTTACTTTTCTGGACTTTACTATGAGTTTGAGTATTTTTTTATGATTTTAGGTATTTTCTGGATGAAATTGAGGGACCTAAGCCAAAATCTGATTCAGAGGCTGAAAAAGGACTGTAGATGCTGTTGGATTCTGACCTCCCTACACTCGAAGTGTATTTTCTGGAGCTACAAAAGCCCAATTGGCGCGCTCTCAATTGCGTTGGAAAGTAGACATCCTGGGCTTTCCAGAAATATATAATAGTTCATACTTTGCTCGAGATTTGATGGCCCAAATAGGCGTTCCAATTCAGCTCAAGAATTCTGGCGTTTAACGCCGGAACTGGCACAAAAGCTGGAGTTAAACGCCCAAACTGGCACAAAAGCTGGCGTTTAACTCCAAGAAAAGTCTCTACACATGGAAGCTTCAATGCTCAGCCCAAGCACACACCAAGTGGGCCCGGAAGAAGATTTCTGTATTAATTACTGATTTCTGTAAACCCTAGGCTACTAGTTTTCTATAAATAGGACATTTTGCTATTGTATTAGGGGATCTTTGGACGTTTAGCCCCTAGACCTTGGAGGCTGGCCATTCGGCCATGCTTACACCATTATCACTTTTGTATTTTCAACGGTGGAGTTTCTACACACCATAGATTAAGGTGTGGAGCTCTGCTGTTCTTCATGAATTAATACAAAGTACTATTGTTTTTATATTCAACTCAAGTCTATTTCTTCTCCAAGATATTCATTTGCACCCAAGAACATGACAAATGTGATGATTATGTGACACTCATCACCATTCTCACCTATGAACGCGTGACTGACAACCACTTCCGTTCTACATGCAAACAAGCTTGAATGTGTATCTCTTGGGTTTCTAATCTAAGATTGGAACCTTCGTGGTATAGGCTAGAATTATTGGTGGCCATTCCTGAGATCCGGAACGTCTAAACCTTGTCTGTGGTATTCTGAGTAGGATCTGGAAAGGGATGACTGTGACGAGCTTCAAACTCGCAATTGTTGGGTGTGTGACAGACGCAAAAGGATCAATGGATCCTATTCCAACATGATCGAGAACCGACAGATGATTAGCCGTGTGGTGGCAGCGCATTTGGAACATTTTCACTGAGAGGACGGGAAGTAGCCATTGACAACGGTGATGCCCAACATAAAGCTTGCCATGGAAAGGAGTATGAATGATTGGAAGAAGGCAATAGGAAAGCAGAGGTTCAGGAGGAACAAAGCATCTTCATACGCTTATCTGAAATTCCTACCAATGAATTACATAAGTATCTCTATCTTTACTTTATGTTTTATTTATCTTTTAATTATCTATTCTCCATTACCATCTGAATTCGCCTGACTGAGATTTACAAGGTAACCATAGCTTGCTTCAAGCCGACAGTCTCCGTGGGATCGACCCTTACTCACGTAAGGTATTACTTGGATGACTCAGTACACTTGCTGGTTAGTTGTGCGGAATTGTGACAAAGTGTGATTCACGTTTGAGAGCTCCAAGTCCTTTGGCACCATTGTTGATGATCACAATTTCGTGCACCAACATCCTGAAAAATAGAAATCCCAGGATACAGATTATCAAATAAAGCAGAGGAAGGAAAAGCAGGTAAGAAGCAAGCAGATAGGAAACTAGAAACAAAAGGAGATTGAGACACACTCATGAGTTGACTTAAAGAAATAAACTCTTGGAATGCAATAAAACAAGATTTAGACAATAATCAGAATAAAAACCAAGAATTCCTGCAATAATAGTGAGAAGCTTGTTTGTTAAGCAACAACAATTATCATGCCTTAAAAGGAACCTAAAAGAGTTAGTTTAAAACTAAAAGAAAAGTTAGAAAGTCAATGAAGTCAAGAGTTAGAAAAGTAGGTTAGAATTAGTGGCATGGTAATGTAGTTCCTAACTAAAAGAAGTTCCAAAAGATCGAAGAACAAGCAAGCTCACATTCAAGGATACAATGCAAATCATTGATGATAAAACATGTAATGAAAGAAGCATAACAAAGAATTAAAATCATCAATAATGCATTTCAAGTAGAAAGGGAACCAAAAGGAATGGAAATGCTAACCCATCACCCCATGAATTGGCTTTGGTTGAAACCAAATAAATCACAATTTAAAAGTACTAAAGTCAATTCATGAGTGGAAGTTGGGTAAATTAGTTTGCAGAAAAATTTGGGCAACATTCTGGCAGTAATGTGAGCGTTTTCGAAGTAAATAAATAGCAGCAAAGCAACAAATTAAGCTTGATTTCAAACAGAATCAGCAACTCATATGAATCTCAGAACAAGTTGTGCAAAACCAGCAAATAAAATGTCATATAAATGAAAGGGTGTATTTTCAGATATGAGCAGAAATTTCAATCCATATAAACTCAAGGCAAATTATAAACCAAAGCAGCATCAAAACACTGAGTTAATCAACAGCAAGCACGGTTGAGTTCAAACACTGAAGTGCAGAATTGAAATGGGAATTGAAATGGAGCAACTGATGATTCAAAGTAAATTTCAGAAAAAACAGCAACATGAACCATTCAATAAGCTAGCAATTTCAATCAGCAGTAACAATTTCAAACTCATGAATTTCAATATATGTCAATTAGCATGAAGAACAAGGAAATTCATGTGACTCAGGCATCATCAAGCAGAATAGAACAGCTGGCTATGTCCCAAACTCAATCAATCAATTTGGATTTTCTATGAATTCATTAACAATTAAAAATACCAAAACCATATGTAAATTCATAGGGAATAAGCAAATGAGCCAATAAAATAGCAATAAGCAATGATGCCATAACCAATTAAGCACATGCAGCATGCTTTCTTTGAGCAATGAACAAAATAATGGCTGAACCATGGCACTAATTCAGCAAAAATTGCTCAAAAAGAGGATATGCAGTCAGCCTTCCTTTATTAAATTCAGCAACCAATCATTAATAAGGAATATAGATTCAAGGTATTAGGCTCCACTGAATCCACAAAGAAGATCAAATCGCAACGAGAATTCAACAGCGATAACAAGTCAGATTTGGAATCCATCAAAATCATACATCAAGAATCCAATATCAATGAACCAAATCAACTCAGATAAGAACTTAGCAATTTCAGATAATACTCAGCAGCATCAATAAACCAGTTTAGCACAAAAGTAAATAAATGAAACATTAACATAACATTAATAACGATTTAAACCTAATTAACAGCATCAAGCAAATTAATTTAGCAAAGGGTCAAATCATCAGCACAACCAAGAGGAATTAGCCATTCCCAAACAGCAAGAACAGGACAATTATCAGACCTAAATCTACTAATCACATCCTAACTACCTAACCACCTAAAATTAACTAAGAACATGCATCTCTAACTATCCTAATTCTAACAAAATTGAAACTAAGCTATCTAACTTAATTGAATAGAAGAGGAATTGAAAGGCAGAGATGGAAGTAGGGGAACTTGGGGCAGGCAAAAATGGTAGAAGAAGTGAGTTGAGGGGTGGAGCAAAGTAATGCCAGTTCAGAGGTGGCAACGGCACAGCAGCGCAGTGGTGTCTACGGCGGTGCTTGGTGAAGGTGGGAAGGAGGAGAAGAGAGAAGGAGAATAAGAAGGGAGGGAGGCGGCGGCTCGGGGTAATCACCGGACTTGAGCGGTGATGGGACGTTGATGGTGGTGAGTGGCAAAGGTTGATGATGGTGTTGATGGAGGTTTGGAGGGAAAGAGGAGAAATTGGAACGTTGAGGGAGAAGGGATTGGGCGACGCGAATGGGCTAAGGTTCTCACGTCAAGGGTTAATGAAATCAAATCCACGCATACGTGTGGATCACGCTTGAGCGTGGAAAAGCTGAATGTGCATTGACGCGTAAGCGTCATAGACGCGAACGCGTGAAGGGAGCTTAATGAAGATGACGAGTACGTGTGAAGCACGCATACACGTCGACCGAAATTGTGCTAAACGCACAATTCCAGGGTCGTTTTCGCGCAACTCTTTGTTTAAGTTGAATGGGGCAACATTTGCGTGCGATGCGTACGCGTTAGGCACGCCCACGCGTGGTGTACTAGAATTGAAGATGACGTGGACGCATCGTGGACGCGTGCGCGTGGGTCAAATTATGCGTTTTGCACACCAGCCGCACGATTCCATCACAACTTTCTGTTTGTTGGATGGGAGAGCCAAATTGCTATCGACGCCCATGCATGGCTTGCGCGCACGCGTGGGTTGCCCCCTTTTTTTATATGCAGAATACAGGTGATGATGCAAAAATTATGAATGGATACTGATAAAAATAAAATAAAATAAAACTAAGAATAAAAATGAAAGATCATACCATGGTGGGTTGTCTTCCACCTAGCACTTTTAGTTAAAGTCCTTAAATTGGACATTTGGTGAGCTCCTTGTCATGGTGGCTTATGCTTGAACTCTTCCTTGAATCTCCACCAATGTTTGTAATTCCAATATCCTCCGGGATCTCACACTAGTGGCATAAAGCCTTCAAGCAAATTAAAGCAATTGACAAGACCCCAAGAGTGTTGATTGTTAGAATGAATTCCGGGGTCCCAAACCTTGCTTTTGCACCCATCTTCGAGTTGATCATCGTTGTTCCAACCGGGTGGCAAGCAATCTGAATTCTCACTAAGGCATCCAAACAACTTCTTAGACCCATTCAATCGAGCTCTATACCAATCCTTGTACTTCAACTTGGAGCATACAACCATATTGAACCTTGCATGACAACTCCAACCACTAACCATGTTCCTCTTACTCTTAACGCCACGAAGAGCTCTAAGTTGACCATCTGTCTCAAGTAAACCATATTCAAGTGGAATGAGAAAGCTAAGGGATATGAATTTTACCCACTTGAATGTTGTGAAGGATGATGGTGACTTAGGCGGAGAGGTCTCCAACAACTTTGGCAAGGTGATTTCAAGCTCTACTCCCTTGTGCTCTTCTTTGACAACTTCCACCTCTTTGCAAGCTTCTTCAATTTCAACCTCTTCCTCTTGGTAGCTTTCTTCCAATTCAATCTCTTCTTTATTGCTTACCAAGGGCATGTGAGGTTGTGCTTCTTCTTCTTTAATCTCCATGTCTAGTCCAATGGGAGATGATTCAATTGTAGATAAGGCTTCATCAATGCTTGAATCCATCTCTTGATCAACCTCTTCAAAGTCTTCAACCATGAGATGCCTTGGAGGTTGTACACCCTCCTCAGCATCAATTTCAAGCTTCTTGGAGGGAGTTTCTATGACTGGAGGTTCCCATGGAGGTTTCGCATCTCCTAAGTCTTCAACCACTTCCTCCCCTTCAAAAATTTCGGCTTTCTCTGCTTGCTCTAGTAAAAAATCCAACTCCTCCTTGATGACCTCCACCTCTTGAAAACTTTCTTTAAGAGTCTCTCCTACCTCTACCTTTTGGGTCTCCTCTTACTTTTCTTGAAGTATGTATGCGTGAACCCGCTCCATTACGTCCTTAAGACAATCCCTTCTCTCTTGTTCCATGTCAATAGCATAATTTGGATTATGTTGCTCTTGGATTGATGGACATGGGTGAAAATGAAGTGCACTAGAGTTTGAGGATTGAGTATTAGGAATAAAGGATGATTTCACACAAGATATAAGAGCTTGGAGAGTAGAGGTGAAACCGGTGAGAGCAGAGGTAAGTGTGGTTTGAAGCTCCTGTTGTCATTGGCGAATAACACTAAAGGTATCATCTATGGGAGCTTGGAGTGGATAGGGGGGTTCATTTGTTGAGAGAAAGGGCTCATAATGGGAAGGTGGTTCTTCTTGGTAAGGATATAGAGATGGTGAATATTGAGGTGGTGGTTCTGGGTATGGTTCATATGGTTCGTATGGTAGTTGGTGTGATGGATAAGGGTTAGGGTCATATGGAGGTGAATGGTGGAAAGGGGCTTGTGAGTATGGTGGTTCAAAGCTATGTTGAGGAGGGGGGTCATAGGCATATGGTGGTGGTTGTTGACAAGTACAATAAGGACTACCACATCCATTAGATTGATATGCATTAGGATTGGAGTTATACCTATATGAGACCGGAGGAGGTTGTTGCTGAAAGGGTCGATCAAATCCTTGTGGCCCCTCCCATCTTTGATTGTTCCAACCTTGATGCATGTTCTCATTATAGCTTTCATTCCCTACAACATGATTTGAACCAAACTCATAGCCAAAGGGGTGAGAATTCATAGTAGCAAGTAAAAGCAAAAACTAATAAGAATTAATGAAAATAGACTCCTAAAACTAGAAATACTAACAAAGAAACGAAAAAGCAAAATTATTCACAATATTCATGATAACCAATAATAAGGCATACGTTTGCAACTCCCTGACAACGGCGCCATTTTGACGAACAGATTTTTGCTAGTAAAGAATTCACAATAAATTTCCGTTGCAAGTATAGTTTATAAACTAACAATAATCCTTTTCATACAAAAATTTGGTTGTCACCAAAACAAAGCCAATAAAATTAAACCGAAGTATTTAAACCTCGGGTCGTCTCTAAAGGAATTGCAGGGAAATGTAGTTATTATTGGTTATGGGAAAAGTATCTTTTTGGGTTTTTGAAATAAGGAACAAGGAAATAAAATGGCAAGAAATTAAATTAATAACTAAGAAAACTCTTGGCAAGGTGTGAAAATTAGAAGTCCTATCCTAGTTATCCTTATCAATTGTGATGAGAATTGTCCATTGCTCCTACTTAGTTAACCTCTAACTATGAAGAAAAGTCAAGTGGATGAATCAATTTGATTCCTCAAGTCCTAGTCAACTCCTAAGGAAAGACTAGCTTTAGAGGGATCCAAATCAACTAGCAACTTTCAATTATCAATCAACAGAGGAGTTTGATAACTCAAGAGTCTCTAATTACTCAACCAAAGCCAAGAACATAAAAATCTAATTTAAATCCCTCCCAAGTATTTTATCAAACACTTGGAAGGTACAACATAAAAGCATAGAAAAACAATAAGAGATAATAAAATCCAAACAACCAATTGTAAGCATCAATGATAACAAATAATAGAAGAAGTAATAAACATAAAATACCTCAAATTGCATTAAATATAAAATCAAATCTAACATGAGAATTCATGAACCAAATAGCAACATAAAGTAATCAACAAAGGAAATAAATAAACTAGAATTCTAGAACAAATAAAAGTAGAAGAGAAACTAAATTAAACTAAGATAGGATGCTGAAATTAAGAAGAGCTAAACCTAAGAATCCTAAAACCTAGAGAGAGGAGAGAGCCTCTCTCACTAGAAAACTACATCTAAACCTAAAATTATGTGAATGAATGTTGTATGAATGAATTCCCCAATCATTCCCCCACTCTGCAGCCTCTATTCTGTGTTCTCGGGCTTGGAACTGGGCTAGAAAGGAGCCCAGAAATTGCCCCCAGCGCTTTCTGCAATTTCTGCACGTGGCGCATGTCACGCGTACGCGTCGTCCACACGTACGCGTCGCTTGAGAAAAATCCTTGTCACGCATACACGTCGCTTGTCTTCTGCGCTAGTCACACGTAAGCGTCATCCACGCGTACACGTCGCTGCCAACTTCTTAAAACTTCATTTTCTTGCGTTCCTTTCACTTTTGTATGTTTCCTTTCCATCCTCTAAGCTATTCCTGCCCTATAAAGCCTGAAAACACTTAACACACAGATTACGACATCGAATGGTAATAAAGGGTAATTAAAATTGACAGTTTAAAGGCCTAGGAAACATGTTTTCAACTATTTCACAGAATTAAGAAGGATTTGTAAAACCATGCAAATTATATGAATAAGTGTGCAAAGAATTGATAAAAATCTCTTAATTTAGCACAAGATAAACCATAATGTCCACGCGTACGCGTCGCTGCCAGCTTCTCAAAACTTCATTTTCTCGCGTTCCTTCCACTTTTGCATGTTTCCTTTCCATCCTCTAAGTCATTCCTGCCCTATAAAGCCTGAAAACACTTAACACACAGATTACGGCATCGAATGGTAATAAAGGGTAATTAAAATTGACAGTTTAAAGGCCTAGAAAACATGTTTTCAACTATATCACAGAATTAGGAAGGATTTGTAAAACCATGCAAATTATATGAATAAGTGTGCAAAGAATTGATAAAAACCGCTCAATTTAGCACAAGATAAACCATAAAATAGTGGTTTATCACCGTCAGCGGCCACGCGTTCATCTTAAAACCCTCTACAAAATTCATAGAGCAATTTGGTAAGTACCTTACTATTTTTTGCTTATACACTCTCTCCTAATTTCGAAAATTGAGATTTTGATTTTTAGAAATTATGTGTATTTGGTGTTTAGGATTAAATTAACCTTGAGGGCTTGCCAGGTCTTGTCCTAAGTTTCCATTGGTAAGGTGAGAAACCTCTAAGTCTTGTGAATCTGTAATAATTATGAACCCTAATTTGATTTCGAGTGATAGTATTTGGTATTAGATTGGATTATATGTGTTGAAACTAAGTTGGTCGTGTTGAAAGCTTGATTTTGGGACTTTGGAGGCCGGGTCTTCTGTTTTGGTGTTCATGCCTTGGGCATTGGTGGAACGGTGGTATTTGTGGCGTTCCAAGCTTAGGGAGGAATAAGCCAAGGTATGATTTTGATTTTGGCTAGATGACTATAGGATAAGTTATATGACTTATATCATTTGAAAAGATTGAGGATTAGTCACTTGTTGTTAAAATTAGTTGAGTGAGTGACCGAAATGTATGATGAATAATTGATGATGAATTGTGTTGAATAATGATGTTGATGAAAATGTGTGATGAATGATGATGACATTGAGTTATGATGATGATATTTGAAGTGAATAATGATTATGTGTCGTCTTGGTTGAGAATGCTTGGAAACATTAATGAGAGTTATGTAATGATGATGCATAATGTTTGTGAGCATTGGGGTTGTGATAACTGTGAAATATTGGGTTATGTATTGAGGTTTTGGTAAAATTGAGGATGGGTGATTTTTGATAAAAACCTAATTTTTTTAACCAACTTCAGTGGACCATAACTTGAGCTTTGGATTTTCGATTTCAATGAAAACTATTTCAAATCTAAGATAATGTCAAGAGCTTTAAAACAGTTTAAAGTTTGTGAAAATCAGAGTTTTGTAGAGAAAGTTATGAACGTCGAAAGTTAGGTGTATAAAATTAATTTTTAATGACTTAGCAACTTTTTGAGAAAAAGGAGGAGTCACGTACGTGAGCATGCACACGTGACATAGGATTGGGCACTGCGCAGGTGTCCCACATATGCGGAGCAAGGCCTGTGTACGCGGAGGTCCCAATTTTGAAGGCTTGCGTACGCGAGCACCGATATTTGACGCGAGGAAATAATGTTGTTTTCCTGACTCGAGTACGCAGACCTGGGGTCACGTACGCTAGATGCCCGTTTTCACACTCCCACGTACACGGGCACAGTCTCATGTACGCGGAACCCCTATTTGGTGAAAATATGATTTTGAAAGTTTAGCCAATCTTCTCGTATTCCAAACCTCTGTAACTATCCTATAAGGTCCGTTACCTAGTTTTTAAGCCTAGGAAGGAGAGTGAACCTATAGAAAAGGGTTGTGAAGTAGCGAAATTTACTTGAGAAGGGTGAAGAAGGTGATATATGGTATGAATGACGAATGATTTAATGTGAAATATTTGAGGAGTTGTGGAAATGTTATGAATATACGAATGATGAATAAGATATGAATGAGATTGATATTGATACTAACATTGATGATTTATGATTCAATGATTACATGATATATGTGTTTTGGGATTTTTGAGACATTCATTGACCTTCTGTACGTAAGATGTGACCGGACACTTTAATTTCCCGTGTTCTCCCATGGGCATGCACTTATATATAAATTGAACTTGGGGTGTTGTCTCCCCCATGTCAGCTTGAGATTCTTTTCATGGATATTTTTGAGCTTGGGGTATTGTCTCTCCCATGTCAGCTTGGGATTCTTTCCATGGTTAATTTTGAGCTTGGAGATGCACGTACAGAAGGACTGTCAACAGTTAGCTACCAAGACATATCAGGCTGGCTATGTAACCGACAGATGATATGATCAGCCATAGGGTATGTATACATCATATGCATCTGTGTGTTTTATTTGTGTGTGATTACTTTAGTTTGCCTAACTGATTATCCTTGTTTACCTGCTATTTGTTCTTATTGCTGTAGTTATATTCTACCTGTGATTTCTATTTCTGTATTGTATGTCTGTGCAACTGAGAGACCCATCGTATGGCGGAGGCGAGACGAGGATCAACATGTTGAATTTGCCACTTATCAGTTAGTGAGGGAAGTACAATTCTGGTGGAAGGGGACCCAACGTCTTCTATAGCATGGCAGTGCTGCGATGCTGTGGGATGCTTTCTGACTTTAATTCTAAAGAAATATTTTTCTAACTTTGTCAAGACGATAAAAGAGCTTGAATTACTACAATTGAAGTAGGGTTCAATGTCAGTAGCCGAGTACACAAATAAATTTGAGCAGCTGTATCGGTTTTTTAAGATCTGTTAGGGTGCTCTAGAAGGCTTTGAAGAATGGAATTGAATTAAATACAAAGGTAGACTTCAGAGCGACATTCTAAGTACTATGGACCCAATGGAGATCAGAACCTTCTTGGAACTGGTAAACAAAAGTAGAATTACTGAAAATTGTATGAGGAAGGCGGCGTCAAATAAAGGCGACCCAGCCTTTGCTAGGGGAGATCAAGGGAGGAATTTCGCGCCTAGAGGTTTACATTTCAAGCGAGACAACATTACTCCACAACAACATCAGAGTCAGAATAACTTTTGGAGGTTCAATAATAATAACCACCAGGGGAGAGGCAAAGGAAAACAAGCTCAGTTTCTGCCCAATGACTTGACTTGTAGGAGGTATGGAAGATACCACCCGAACACTCCGTGTAGAGCCGGTTGGAGAGTATGTTATTACTGTGAGAAAGAGGGGCATTTGTCCTAGAATTTTCCGAAAAAGAAGAGTCAAGAAGCAAGAAGAGCTCAGCAGGTGGGACGCGTGTACCCCATGGCGACAGATGGTACTGAGGGCACAAATGCTCCAATTAAAGGTAATTGCGAACTATTAATTAAATTTTTGACTGCCTTGCATGATAATGATATGTAGTATTCCTCGTAATATGTTATCGAGTTGTGAGGATTGTGATTTCCAAGTGAACAATCGATTGATAACTTCAAACTGGTGAGATAGAATGACGTGTGGTTAGCCTAGATGGAATGACTAGGTTCTTGGAGAATAATAATAAGAGTGATGCAGTAGAAGCGGATTGAACAATTTGAGCATACAATCTGAGTCATATATTAGAGATCAGGAGTGTTGAGAATTGTGCAAGACTATTACTTAGAACCCAGTGATGGTGAACTACGAGGATGAGGCATGACACGAATTTAACCATTAACTGCTAATCAGTTGGGTGTTGAGAGAGGGAGTAAGTAGTGATAGAATAAATGTCGAGGACCGGATCATTCTCGATTCACTTATGTGCAAGGACACGATTAGAATTGTAGAACTTTGGAGCTAGATGGAGTGAGTAATAGAAGACGAAATCCGTTCAATCAAGTGTTTCCGGTATGAAGCATCATTTATGTCGGAGGAAAAGGAAGATAACAACAGGAGGATTTATACGAGAGGGAGTGCGTCAACGAATCTTCACGAGTCGACCCAGCTTCTCTTTGGGATTTATGTTGAAAATTCTATCCTAAATTTCTTCTTGAACAATGAATTGATCAACTTCCCAATCCTATTTCTTACTTGCGTGAATCTCGTTTCTGCTGGAATGAGTCTAAACTTGTCCTGGTGTAATCATGTAAATTCTTGAATCTTAAGGGCTTACTGCGAGTGAAGTGGCTCTCCTTCGCAAACTTGTGTTCCTTGGACATCAGCTGAGATTTATTCAATTCGATATGTTTTGTTCTCTCTCTATCCAAGTTTGATTTCAATTCCTTCCTCGGTGGGCACCTTAATTCATTTCTTGTACATTTTTGCTAATCTCTAAGACTTGCTACAATCACCATATAAGACATCCCTTTTATCTTCCAGCGAATACCGTTTGTGTAGTTCAATCACGGGGGCTTAATATCTTTTCAAAAATTAACTCTAGCTTAGATTAGCATCATGTATAATTCCTAAACATAACCATCAAAATGCTAGTTCCTTAATATCTTTCCACGCGTTAGGATGCACTATTGTTTGGATGCCTAAGTGCGAAAAAGTTTTCAAACCTTGAGAGAAAAGAGTGACCTCTGTGCCAAAATTCATGGTACCTGAACCTGAGGAATTATTCGGAGTTTCTACAATGCATTATCATAAGATTTAGGATGTGAGTAGATGCAACATCATGATGCCGTGACGACGCCTTAGTAGAAAGACTTTGAGAAGTAATCGAAGGATTTAATACCGCTAGGTAATCGTGAATCGAATGGCAAGTCTACTTACTTTTTTCCTATCAAAGAAAACTATACATCGAAGGAATTGACGAGACTATACATCAAGAAAATAGTAAGATTGCACAGTATGTTAATCACCCTTGCATTGAAATGACCTCGAAGGATTAGGTGAGACAATGGAGAGAAGATTAAAAGAATTCGAGTTGAGATTCTAACTGCCCAGAGCCAACTGAAGAGTTGTGTGGATAAGAGATGAAAAGACCTAAATTGTTTGAAGAAGGAAGTTATGGGTACTTAAAAGTTACTTCAACAAATTAAGGTCGGTGAGCAATCGAGACTAAGGGAATAAGACCGGGATGTATTGAACTATTTGTAGTATTAAGATGGATTAGGGGCTGGAATGAAAGAACATACCTGAGAACTTGAACCTGAGAGGAGAAACGACTACTGCACCTATCTTCAGATAATTGAACTTGAATTTTGGGGACAAAATCCCTAATTAGGTGGATAAGATGTAAAACCCGTAAAACTAGTAAATAATTAGTCAATAAATTAATTATTATTTAAAAAAATTAAAAAATTAAATTTTATAGTTTAGAATGGAAGAAATAATTAAAGTACGAATTTTGACATTAATTTTAAAGGTTTTGGCCTAAAATTGGGCCGAACCGGTTAAATCGGGCCCAAACCGGGCCCAACCCATTTCTCCCACACTTAAATGAACTTCAGCATTTCCTCCCCTCCCTTAATAAAACACGCTGGGAACTTTGGGAGAAGAAGAACATTGATTCCAAACCCTTGTTCTTCATTCAATTTGCCATATCTTCTAATCTAGACCTCCGATTGACGAGCTGTCAGCGGCCACGCGTTCGTCTTGAAACCCTCTACAAAACCCATAGAAAAATTTGGTAAGTATCTCACTATTTCTTGCTCAGCCACTCTCCTAATTTTGCAAATTGAGATTTTGATTTTTGAGAGATTATGTGATTTTGGTGTTTAGGATCAAATTAACCTTGAGCTTGCTAGGTCTTGTCCCAAGTTTTCATTGGTAAGGTGAGAAACCTCTAACTCTTGTGAATCCATAATAACTATGAACCCTAAGTTGATTTCGAGTGATAGTATTTGGTATTAGATTGGATTATATGTGTTGAAACTAAGTTGGTGGTGTTGAAAGCTTGATTTTGGGACTTTGGAGGCTGGGTCTTCTGTTTTTGTGAGCGATTCATGCCTTGAGTGTTGGTAGAATGGTAACATTTTTGGCGTTCCAAGCTTAGGGAGGAATTGGCCAAGGTATAGTTTTGGTTTCTCGTAAATAATTTATAATGTTTCGTGAAAACTTAGGCTGAATGACTATAGGATAAGTTGTATGATATAGAAAGATTGAGGATTAGTGAATTATTGTTAGAATTAGTTGAGTGAGTGATCAAAATTTATGATGAATGATCGATGATGAATCGTGTTGAATAATGATGTTGATAAAATTGTGGGATGAATGATGATGATATTGAGTTATGATGATGAGATTTGAAATGAATAATGATTATGTGTGGTTTTGGTTGAGAATGCTTAGAGGCATTAATGAGACTTAGGTATTGATAATGAATAATGTTTGTGAGCATTAGGATTGTGATAGCTGTGAAATATTGGGTTATGTATTGAGGTTTTGGTAAAATTGAGGATTGCTGATTTTTTATAAAAACTTGATTTTTAACCAACTTTGGTGGATCATAACTTGAGTTTCGAATTTTGGAGTTGAATGAAAATTATTTCAAATTAAAGATAATTTCAAGAGCTTCAAAATGATTTAAAGTTTGTGAAAATCAGAGTTTTGTAGAGAAAGCTATGAACGTTGGAAGTTAGGTGTATAAAACTAATTTTTAATGACTTAGCAGCTTTTTGAGAAAAAGGAGGAGGCACGTACGCAGGTACGCAAACGCGACGCGTGGATTGGGCACTGCCCAGGTGTCCCGCGTACATGGAGCAAGGCCTGTGTATGCGGAGGTCCCAATTTTGAAGGCTTGCGTACGCGAGCACCTGCACGCGACGCAAGGAAGTAATGCTGTTTTCCTGACTCGCGTACGCGGACCAGGGGTCACGTATGCGAGATACCCGTTTTCACACTCCTGCGTATGCGAGCACGGTCTCACGTACGTGGAACTCCTGTTTGGCAAAAATGTGATTTTTAAAGATTAGCCAATCTTCTTGCTTTCCAAACTTCTGTAACTATCCTATAAGGTTTGTTACCTAGTTTTTAAGCCTGGGAAGGAGAGTGAACCTATAGAAGAGGTTTGTGAAGTAGAGAAATTGACTTGAGAAGGGTGAAAAAGGTGATATATGGTATGAATGATGAATGATTTAATATGAAATATTTGAGGAGGTGCGAAAATGTTATGAATATACGAATGATGAATAAGATATGAATGAGATTGATATTGATATTGACGTTGATGATTTATGATTGACTGATTACATGATATATGTGTTTTGAGATTTCTAAGACATTTGTTGACCCCCTGTACGAAAGATGTGACCGGGCACTTTAACTTCTCGGGTTTTTCCATTGGCATGCACTTATATATAAATTGAGCTTGGGGTGTTGTCTCTCCCATGTCAGCTTGGGATTCTTCCCAGGGATATTTTTGAGCTTGGGGTGTTGTTTCCCCATGTCAGCTTCAGATTCTTCTCATGGTTAATTTTAAGCTTGGGGATGCGTGTACAGAGGGATTGTCCACAGTTAGCTACCAAGACATGTCAGGCTGGCTATGTAACTGACAGATGATATCATCAGCCATAGGGCATGCATACATCATATGCATTTGTGTGTTTTGTTTTTGTGTGATTGCTTTGGTTTGCCTAACTGATTACCCCAATTTACCTGCTATTTGTTCTAATTGCTATAGTTGCATTCTACCTGTAATTTCTATGTCTGTATTGTATGTCTGTACAACTGAGAGACGCCTCGTATGGCGGAGGCGGACGAGGGTGGTTCCACCGGTGATTCGGAGGGCTGGAGGAGAGTGAGATTGAAGTATTAAGTAGTATTTGGTTTAGAACCTGAGAACCTTAGACGTTTTACCTTATTTGTGATTTAGTTTATTCTTTAAGTTTAATTCTGAGTGTCAGAGTTCTAGGATTGCTTCTAGCTTTTCCGGGACCTTATTTTATGTAGGCACCATTACCATGCTGAGAATCTCCTGTTCTCATTCCATACAAATGTTGTTTTCAGATGTAGGTTGAGAGGCACCTTGTTGAGCGTTTGGAGTTCTGAGCAAGCGAAGTCTAGCTTTTGGGTGGTTATATTTTTGGCTGTTGTTATGTATTTAAATTTGTAGACTCTCCTATATATATATATATATATATATATATATATATATATATATATATATATATATATATATATATATATATCAAATGAAAGTAGGAATGTTATTATATCATTGATAAACCTCAGCTCCAGAGATTAAACATGAACAGTAAACTTAAACATGAACAGTATATATATATATATATATATATATATATATATATATATATATATATATATATATATATATATATATATATATAGTGTTCGTCCCTTTTAGAGGTCGACGTGGAGAAACAGGTTTTCTGTTTTCTGTTTTGGCATACTTTGGGTTGTATATCTATACCTATGTATGTAAATATTTTTTGGCCCGTCTCGATGTTGCAAGTCGAGTCTGAAGCTTGATATTTTGTTATTTTGGCTCTATCCTTTATATATTTCATGTCTGATCCTTAGCTGTTTGCTGGTTTACGTTTTCGAGTGTGACGTGTTTTTCTTTTGCAATTTTTGCTTAAACTTTTTCTTCGAGGCTCCTAGATACAACTTTCTTCAACTATATCTATACATATATTTTATTTTTAGAGGTCATAATACCTCACCACCTCTATTTTACGAACTTAAGTGTAAAACTTTATGTGGTAGAGTGTTACAGCTGCTGCCTTCACCTCACTGACGTTCCTTTTCATTGACGTTCTTCTTGTCTTCGACAACACTTCTTCTTCATCCCTTCCTCGCATTCCTCGCGTTTTTCACTGCCTCATCTATTATTGTGGTTCACCATTGACTGTGGTTCTTCTCTCGTCCATCGTAGCGCCATCCCTCCTATGATCTCGCCGCATCGCATCTGTGATCTCGCCATATCACGCATTTGGAATCGCTACATGGCTGTTGCTGCTATTGTTGGATCTCCAGAGCTGCTTGGTGTCTTCCGTTCTCCTCCTCTAGTTCTACGTGGTGGCTATATTCTGGTCTTCTGTTCTTGCCTGCAGTGCTTCATGTATTTGTTTTTTTTCTTTAAATTTAGATAAAAAGGTGTTATACTGGAAAACTTATTACTGGTTCAAGTTGATTCGATATAAAAAACGTTAGTTCTAAATGTTATATGTTCTTTAATTCTTGTCTGTAGAGGTTTAATTTTTAAAAACAAATTCAATAATTTTACTTGTTCAGTTTCTGAGATACTGCTGTCTACTGTTTGAGAAATGAATGGTTGCTAAACAGGTTAAAAAAAGGTTGAAAGAAGATGTTTTATTGAATTTTTTTATAGAAATAAGAATTTTTTTATTTTTGCAGATATATCCGATATTCTATCCGATCCTATACACAAAAGTGTAGATCAGATCCGAACAAAAGAAATACAAATATTATATTCGATAAATTTAACGTGAATCGAATTGAAATTTCGGCCATATCTAATTTGATCCATATACATTCCTAAGCTTTTCCTCTTAATTAACTAAGGTTCACAAATATTCCATTATATTTTATGAGAGATAACTAATAATAATTCCTCAAATATCATATACTATAAAATCGCAATATAAAATGTTGCAAAGCAAAATCTTTAGTAGTAACATGTCACCATAAGATGCGGTGCATATATCTTTTACATAAACTACAACAATATGCAAATGGTTTGAAGATGCATGGTACACACCAACTTTAAGATGAATATTTCGGGGAAAGATATCGATCATATCTCAACTTTATTCGAAGTGAGCAAAATATCTACCCAGGGATGACATGGGTATTAATCTTTATTTTCCTATGTACCCTATTATTTAGATACATTAATTTTTCAATAAATCTAAAAAATGGAAGTGATAGTTATTTTAAAATAACAAGTATTATTTATTGACTGAATCTGAGTTAAGGAAAAATTAATTCTCTAACAAAATCGTTAATTATTTTCACTACAACAATATAGATTATTTTTTAGGGTTATAATGTGTAAAAAAAAATTAAAATTTGTCAAAAAAAATAAATTTTGACACTATTTTAACTATGAAAATATGTTAATAAAAGTTTTGTCAAAAATAGTGTTTTTAACATATAAGTGATTGTGAAAAAAAATTAAATCTTATTTTGATAAATATTGACTGTCAAGAATAATTTGTTAGAAAATTTTGAGAACATATTTTCTGTGATACTTATTAATTGTCAAAAATACTATTTATTTTGACACTTATTGACTATAAAATATTCTCAACAAAAAATTTTAACAAAGAATGAGATGAGATCTTGAAACTAAAGAATAACTTGAGATTTTGAAGATAAAGAATGAGTAGTATAATCCTAAACTGAGAGCAGTGTGATGTCAAAATTAACAGAGCCAAAGAAGAAGAAAAATAGTGGAGTAAATTGAAAACAAACGAGTGTCAAAATTGATGAGTAATTTTCTACGGTCAAATTATTCATCAAGAAAACATAGAAAATTTGACATTTATGATATTTGTCAAAAATATATATTAATTTTGACATTTAATTATGGTGTTAAAAAATAAAGTGTTAAAATAACTCTATTTTCTTGTAGTGTTTGGACTTCTTTTTATTTTTTTAAAATAAACAAAGTTTGGATGAAGAAAATCTAAATTCCTAAAACATAATGCGATATAAATGATACAATTTTTGTAAGAAATTATATAAAAAAAATGTTATATATGAATACTTAAACTTAGTTGTTATATTTAGAGAAATATCAGAGGACCACCATAATTTATTGTTTTTAGTCATCAACTCAATTTTTTTAGTTTAGT
Organism: Arachis hypogaea; assembly: GCF_003086295.3. Classification (NCBI taxonomy): domain Eukaryota; kingdom Viridiplantae; phylum Streptophyta; class Magnoliopsida; order Fabales; family Fabaceae; genus Arachis; species Arachis hypogaea. Next base: position 30,919,670 of record NC_092055.1, read on the forward strand.
AATCTAGCAACGTATTTTAGCCTACACTTTTAAATTCTAATGACCCTCTAACATTTTTCATATATTTATTTACATGCATGTTTTACACATTTTTTTAAGTGATCAACCATTAAAATAATTAAATTTTACACAATTGAATAATCAATTTTGTTCCTAACATTTGAAATAACTTTTAATTTTATCTTTATCGTCAATTTTTTGCCGATCAATAGCTAGTAATTTTTTTTTCCAATTTTAACCTTCTATCGTCTAATCCTAATCAATTTCAACCCCTCCAAATCTTTCACCTCACCACTATTATCACATCCACCACTGCCACATGCACTCCTATACCCCTTCAACTCACCCTTGCCATCACAACAACATTTTTTACTCACCACCAAACTCACTCTCATTATAGTAACAACTACCAAATCACCACTAGAGTCATTCCCATCACACCTCACCCAAATTTCCACTCTCACACACAATAACAACCTCTATTTTTTTTTATTTTCAAAAAAATAAATAAACAAGCATGACAAAGAGAAATAGAGAACAGAAAAAGGAGAAAGATAGGCACAACTAGAGGCGGAATGAAAAAGGTGGACGAAAGCAAAATAAAGGTGGGGGGATGGCAAACCAGAGGCGGAGGTGGAGAGGGGGACGAGGGTGAATCAGAGACAGAGGGGAGGGTGAACCACAGGTGGGGGCAGATGGGATTGACGAGCAAAAATCCGAGGTAAAGGGGAAGATAAAGACAAATCCAAGAAAAGGCGAACCACAGGCAGAGGTGGAGGGTAGGACATGGGCGAACCAGAAGAGGAAGGGAGGACAAAGGGGGTGGGTGGTACGGCACATAGGTGGCAGGAATCTGCAGGAAGAGAGGTAGTAGTGATGAGAGTGATGGTGAGAGAGCGGGAGTGGGGGTTGGAGTGATGGAGGTGGTGGGGCATTTGGGGTTGTTGGCGGCTTAGAGATTAGGATTAGGCATTTATTAAAGGCGAAATTGGAAAAAAATTTGATTAAATGTTGACTGAAAAAAATTTGACGATAAGGATAAAATTAAAACTATTTAAAACATTAGGAAAAAAATTGAATCAAATTAAAGATTATGGGAAATTTTGAAAAATTTCGAAACGTTAGAGACAAATAGCATACTTTACTCTTGTAAGTATGAGTGTGTGGTCATTCCATATTCCAATAAACATTTAAAGTGATTATCCAAATTAGTTCTCAAAGAATTTCAGATCAGATACTTTAGTCTCTAATATTTTATTCATTAGAAATTTTTGAGAGTTTTTTTCGTAAGATAATTAGTCCTTCTATCATTCTCCATCAAAATTTAATATTCATATTAGACAAATAAGTCCCTAATAAATTTTGATATAAAATAATTGGGTTCCAAAAAATATTACGACAAAACAAATTAGTCCTTCTTTAAAATGACGGAGGAACCAATCTGTTTGACCGAAGTAATTTTCGGGGATTTATAAAAAATAAAAATTTATTGGGGACTAAAACGTCCAATTTAAAATTTTTTAGGGACCAATTTGAGTATTTATTCATATATTTTGAATCGTTCTTTTGCTTGTAAAAATACACGATTTTATATTTCTATTCCCTCATTTCATCACACTTCTGCTGTTGGGGTAGGTGGAGTAGCAATTGCACAAATATTCCAAAAAATTACAAACTTGCCAAAATTGAGAGTTTGCCAACAAATCACATCTTATGAAGAAAAAATAGCCCAGAACGTCGATTTCATGTGGCCTAGTGCAAACCCGACGTGAACCCAAAGCTCAATTCACATTGAAGAAGGATGGAACCTTAGGTCCCCCCTCCATGTTTGTCTTTCAATTAGCCTTTTACTTTTTTTGTCTCTTAAGTCTGAAATCATAGTCTAAGTGTTGGTGGTTCGACGATTCTTTATATCTCTTACTCTCTCCTTTAGTTTGACCTTCTCTTTTTCTCTTATCGTTGCCAGAGCAGCAAGTTGGCTATCCTTGCCGTCATTAGAGCAGCGTGGGTGATTTGGTCACACTACTATTTTCTCCTCTCTTAGATGTTATTGTCCACGTTGTTAGACTTCTACTCTTTATTTGAGTCTGCTCTATTAATTTTTTACAATTTTCTTTGTTAAATTTATTTTGAATTTGATTTGCTATTGTAAACCCCAGGGAAATGGTAAATAATTAAGTAATGAATTATCTGAGAGCAAAAAGGATTAGAAAATAAAAAATTTATAGTTTGAAAAAATAAAAATAATTAGGATACGAATTAAAACACTAATCTTAAAGGTTTTAGTCCAAAATTAAGCGAACCGGCTAAAATAATTGAACCAGACCCATGTTAGGCCCAACTCCAAGGCTTAAAAGCCTCAAACTCAGCTATTTCAGTAACATCACCATTTGAGAGAGGGAGGGGCGGATTGATAGAGAGAAGGGAGAGCAAACCCTAACCTTCATCAACTTCAAATCACCATAACTTTTGCTCCAGAGCTCCGATTGACAAGCTGTTTGTAGCCACGCATTCGTCTTGGATCCCTCTTTAATTTTATCTAAGTATTGTGGTAAGAAATCTTGAACTTCTTGCCCATTTCTTTGTTCTCTTTCAATTTGCATTTTTGGATTGAGTTATTGAGAAATTTCAGTTTTTCAATGTTTAGGGAAGGTTCAACCTTGAGTTTTGATGGATTTCAGTCCAAGGTTGCGTGAGATACGATAAGGAAGCTCAAACCCTTCATTATCCATGATTTTAAGTCAAGTTCTAGTATGAATGTTGAGTTACTATTGTGATTAGATTGTGTGAATTATCTTGGCTAGTTTGGAATTGGCTTTGGCATTGATTTGGTGTAGAGTTGAGTTGCGAATCGAAGTGGTGAGAATTTGATGGAGGTTGCTATTGCCGAAAAAGAGTTTTCTAGAGGTTGAGACAGCCGTCAACGAAAGTACAGGTCTTAATTTCGGATAAGCACCATGTAACACTATGTGAAAATCTAGGTTAATTGCCTTAGAATAGCATTGAATAATGTATGTTGATGATGGAGTGTGATTATGTGAATTAGATGTTTAATGAGTTCGATATAATGGTATGAATAAAAATTTGATGTGTATAATTGACTTGGTGTGGTATGATTGCCTATATTGGACTGGATGCTGAGATAGGGTGAGATATCCCCTATATGGTAAGTTCGGGTAAGTTTGATGGAGTGGAATAAGTAAATTTGGTGTGATTTGTGATTGTGATTATGATATTGAATTTGGTATTTAATATGTGAAAGGTGTTTGACTTGAATAATTATTGAGATTGATGAGTAATGAATGAAAGGGGTGAGGAAGGATTGAAATGGAGAAAAAGGGTTTTTGGTTTCAAAAGAAAAGATTTAGTTATATGAGTGGATTGTTAACTTGATTATTGATAGAAAACTTGTGAAATTGGAATTATTATGTTAGAACTTACTTGATTAGGTGTTGAATGGATATAAGATGGTGAATGAGTGTTGAGATGTATAGAAGTGGTTTTGGAATGGGTTGAAAATGAATTAAATTAAGTTTTGGTGAAAAATTGGCTATTTGGTGAAATTGGTAAAAATATAATTTTGACCAACTTTGATATGCCATAACTTGGTGCTTGAAGCTTGGATTTGTGTAAAATTTATGTTAAATTGAAGCTAATGAGAAGAGCTTTAAAATGGTTTAAGAATGGAAGAAAATAAAAATTCGTAGAGAAAGTTATGAGAGTTTGAAATTAAGTATAAAAATCTGAAATATGAGAGTTTGTAGAAAAACTAAAAATCTTGGTATGTGTGCGCACACACATGGTTGTGCACTCGCACCGGGCAGAGTGAGTAAAGAGACTCATGCATACGCACGAGGGATGTGTCCATGCACGCCCAGGAATTTTTTTAAGTTGTGCATACGCACAGGGGTCATTCGTACGTACAAGCTAGGAAGCCCTTCTGATTTGTGTGTACGCACAAGGGTGATGCATGCGCACAAGTCCTGTTTTCTCAATTAAACTCTATTCTTTACTGTTTGGCCTTCCGGAAAGCTTGTAACCTTTCGTGACCCCCAATTAAGGTCCGATGCCTAATTTTTGGAATTTGGAATGAGTGTGAATATATGGAATGGATTAAATTAAATTATTCCTGGATAAACGCTTGGTTAAACCGGATGTCATGGTTGCGGAGATGGTGATTCGTCCCGCTCGCGGTGAGGACGATGGTATTATCCCACTCACGAGAGAATAAAATGGGTAAATTGATAGAGAATTAGGGTTAATGTGTTAAATCACTTATGAGATTACTAAAAGACATTAACAATGATTGATTATGGCCTGAATGGCTAGATTGGCAAGGTACGGGTGTTATCCCGCTTGTGTACTAATTCAATTTTACTTTGGCACCTACACTAGGTAAGGACAAAGGTCTCATCCCACTTGTTCCATGGTTGTGGTGTAGATGTGGGGAGAGAGGTTTATCCCGTTGACTGTGAAGATGGTGGTATTATCTTACTCACGAGACGAAGGAATTGATAAACTGATCGAGAATGTGGTTAATGAACTTAATGATTTCAAAAACTGATTAAAAACTTTATTGTGAACTGATGTTTGCTCGTGGCAAGGACGGTGGTGAATCCTGCTTGCACACTGAGCTGAGTTATGTCATGGCAAGGATGGTGGTTAATTTCGCTTGTTCGTGATTTTTCGGGTAAGGACGATGGTTAATCCTGCTTGCTTGAGATTTTACTACAATGGCAAGGACGCTGGTTAATCCCACTTGTGCATTGACTGACATTTGTTCCGGACAAGGTTGGTTAGTTAATCCCGCTTGTTTAAGGTACCTGGTAAAGATGTTAGTTAATCCCGTTTACTCAGGGTTTAATGTGATAGGCAAGGATAGTAGTTAATCTCGCTTGCACATTGACTAACATTTGTTCCGGACAAGGACGGTTGGTTAATCCTGCTTGTTCGAAGTACACGGTAAGGGCAGTTTGTTAATCTTGCTTACTCGTGGTCCAATGCGATAGGCAAGGACTGTGGTTAATCCCGCTTACGTGTTTCAGGCAAGGATGGTTGGCGAATCCCGCTTACTTGTGAAACCTATGGGTAAGGACGATTGGTGAATCCCGCTTACCCAAGTTGGGTCTGGCAACATAATCAATGCGTGAGCTCATGGCCAGTAGGACAGGCATGCATTATTTGTATTTGGGTGTGTTGCTTGGGTGTGCATCTTGTATTTGGCTTGCCTTGTTGAATAGTTGTATCTATATGCTATTTGACCTAATTGCTTTATATGTTCTCTCTACTTGTGTATGCTTTGAATTATTTTGTATGTGTTTGAACAACTAAGAGATCCCTTATGCTGGTGGTGGTGATGCTGAGGGTTGTTCTTGATGCAATGTGTTAATAAGGATTGATGATGATGAATTTGATTGATATTGAGTTGTCTGAATAGATGCAAGGGTTGTGGCCTTGTCTCATTTGCTCCGGATTGATATTTGAGCTCCCTGGGTAGATGCAAGGGTTGTGGTTCGCCGCACTTGCTCCAGGTAGAGACTAAATATTAAGAATAAATCTATACCATTGGAATTGAGTATTGACATATAATTACTGAATTTGGGCAATTATGATATAGAGAGAGATGATGACTTGTATCGGGAAGAACTGAGATTTTGAAATCACTAGTATGATTCAGACTTAGTTTGATTTTTCCTGTTTGAATTTAGAAAGGACCCTAGGCTTGAATCTGGTGTATTTTGGAGTTTAGGGTTGCCTATCGGGTTCAGATCTTTTTACATAGTCTCTTTTTGGAATTATTACCCTAGTGGGAACTTTCAGATTCTCACCCGTTGTCGGATTTTGTTTCCAGATTCAGGACATGACACACTTTGTTGAGCGTGCCGGACTCTCTCGGGACGCGAAGACTCCTTTACATTTTGTACCTTGTGCTTATTATATTTACAGTCTCCACTTTTGATTGTTTAGTTTGCGACATTAATTTAAGGTAGATATTCACATATAGTTATCTTTATGTGAAGTTGATAGTTGAGAATCATTAGATGATTTGATATGTTTTGACTATGTTATCATTTAATATTTTTCAACTATCAACTTCATATGAAGACAACTGTATATAAGTTTTCACCTTAATTTAATTTAATATTATTGTATAAACTTATGAATTATAAACTTGTGTTGTGAGTTGTGACTTATTATGATTGATGAGTAGAACTTGTTTTTATTTATGTCAATTATATGTAATTTGGTTTATCTGAAACTTATAAAACTTATTTTATGCTATCAAATTTTTTATATTTTTATGAATAAATATTCAAATTGGTTCTCAAAATGTTCTAAATTTGATGCTTTGGTCCTCGATAAATATTTAATCAATATATAAGTCATCGAGAATTATTCTCATTAAATAGATTGGTATCTTCGTCATTTTGAAGGAGGATTAATTTATTTTATAATAATCTTTTTTAGGACTCAATTTTCTTATAATAAAATTTGTTAGGGACTTAGTTGTCTAACACGTATTAAAAATTGAGTAATATCCCAAAACAGTCTCTAAAAAAATTTTAGTCGGACAATTTAGTTCTCAATAAATCTTAATCACGAAATTAGTCTCAAACTTCTATTTCATTAGACAAATAAGGCCCTACATGATATTGATTGTCTTTATAGAGAGACTAATCTTAAAAGAAAAAGTATAGGAAATCAAAAATGAATCTGACAACTATTGACAACAATAATTATTTATTACTTTTAAACTAAAATTAGGAAGGTATTGATATCAATTAATTAGATATTTGAAAATTAGGATTGTAACTGCTGGGAGTGTTTGCAACGTGAAGTAACAAGAGTTACACTACCTCCAATCCTCTATTACCTTCTCCGGTCATCAACAGCATCCTCGAACTTCTCTCATTGGAACGCCGCGCACACCGTTCGACACATCACATTGTTCCTCCTTCACCACTGTCGTCTTCACCACCACGCGGACCGCTAGGAGTGTTTGCAACGTGAAGCAACAACAGTCACGCTACCTCCAATCCTCTATTACCTTCTCCGGTCATCAACAGCGTCCTCGAACTTGCGCCCTCACTAGAACGCTGAAAGAGAACTGAAGATTGATGGTTTAGAAGTTATAGTAAACTCTCGTTGCAAGTATAGTTACTAAACCAAGCAATCAACCTTTCTTACAAAAGTTTTGGTTGTCACAAGTAACAAACCCCTAAATAAATTGATAACCGAGTATTTAAACCTCGGGTCGTCTTCTCAAGGAACTGCAGGGAAGTATGTTCTTATTATTGGTTATGAAGATTGTTAATTGGGGTTGTGAAGATGAGGAACAAGTAATTTAAATTGCAATTAAAATAAGTAAAAGACTGTAAAATGAGTAAATAACTGTAAAACACACTTTTGGCAAGGTATGAGAAATTGGAAGTCCTATCCTAGTTACCCTTATCAATGATGATGAAAATTGAATCTTAAATCCACTCAGTTAACCTTTGCTAGAGCAAGGGAAGGTCAAGTGACTAATTAGTTTGATCCTCAAATCCTAGTTAATCCCTAAGGAAGATTGGGATTATTGAAGTTCAATTCAATTAGCAAAGATAACGATTATCGATCGTGTTGAGTTTGATAACTCCTGAGTTACTGATTTCTTAACCAAGACCAAAAGGAGAAAAATAAATCTACTGGAATAAAAATGTCTTCAGATTGGAAGCAACAGTAATATAAATAAAAGAAAGCAATAATAAACTGAAATACCTCAAATAACATTAATTCAAAAGAATAATCTGTAACATAGAAGAATTCATAAACTAAATCGAGAAGATAAATAAAAAGGAATATTGAACCTGATAAAAAAAGATAATCCTGAAAGCAAAAGAAATCCTAATTCTAAATCCTAAAAGAGAGAGGAGAGAACCTCTCCCTCAAAACTACATCTAATTCATGAATACTAACTAATTGGAGACTCTCCTCTGAATGGATGCATTCTTCCACTTCATAACCTCTGATCTGTGCCTTCTGGACTTGGATTTGGGCCAAAAAGGGCTTCAAAAATCGCTGGGAGCATTTTCTGTAATTTCTGGTGCGTGGCCTCTGTCACGTGTCCGCGTGGGTCACGCGGTCGCGTCATTTGGAGTTTTCCTTGTCATGCGGTCGCTTCATTCATGCGTCCGCGTCAATCACGCGGTCGCGTCACTGCCATTTTGCGCTGGCATGCGATCGCGTCGCTGCCAGTTTCTTCAAAAACTCCGTTTTATGCTTTTCTTCCAATTTTGTATGTTTCCTTTCCATCTTTTAAGTCATTCCTGCCTTAGAAGATCTGAAATTACTCAACACACGAATCATGGCATCGAATGGTAATAAAGGGAAATTAAAATAATTACTTTTAAAGCATAGGAAACATGTTTTTCACATACATCACATAATAAGGAAGGGAAAGTAAAACCATGCAATTAACATGAATAAGTGAGTGAAGGATTGAATAAATCGTTTAAATTAGGCACAAAATATATCATAAAATATGGGTTTATCAACCTCCCCACACTTAAACAATAGCATGTCATCATGCTAAATCCAAGATAAAGAGTAAGGTAAGGTTGAAGTGGTGGAATCTCATGCAATACAATTTATCCTAAATGCAACTATCTAAATGAATCATGCAATTCTAATTTTTATTCACTTGTATATAAAACTTACATGTAGTCAAATTAATTCACATTCTCAAGGAATCATATATGCATAGCCAAACCTTAGATAATGATAAAGCACTTTTACAATTGAGATGGGAAAGAAAAATATTTTACAAACTTGCAAGACAATTAATAATTTAAGCATAGATATATGTTGATGAGCAATTGAACCCTTACTGGATTTTGTGTTTACTCTCTAGTCACTCAGTGTTTATTGGGTTAATCACTCTATTCTTCTTTTTATTCTTACTTTCTATAACTTTGTTCTTCATCTAACCAATCAACAATTACAGAATATAGGCATACAAAAATCATGAGGTCTTTAATCAAGGTTGTAATGGGGCCAAGGTAAAGGTAAGGGTATATGTATAAGGCTAAGTGAGCTAATAAGTGAATCCTTGTTTAGTCTAAGATCTCACCTAACATACATATTTTGTAAAGCAAAGCTTCTTTACCTATTTTCCCATATTTTTCCCACTTTTTATGTTACATGCTCATGCATTAGTTTTAATTTTGACCTATGTGCATTTTCTTTATCTTGCATTTGGGGAGTTCTTTTGTATCCCCTTTATTCAAATACTGAAAATTTTTTTTTTGATGCACATGGTAATTTAATTATTTTGATTTCACATGAGCATGCTTCCCAAAATTTTTATTTTGAATTATTTTATTCCTTTTAACTTTCTACCCTTTGTTTTTATCATCCATGTTCCCAATAGGTTTCCCACACTTTAAACAATACACTTTCTATCTTAAGCTAACCAAGGATTCAACTTGGGATTTTTATTTTGTTTTTCTGCTTAAGGCTAGTAATGTGGTTATAAAATAAGAGGGGAATTAAAGGCTCAAGGGGGCTAACAAGGGTGATGTAAAAGGTAGGCTAATTTGGGAATAGTGAGCTAGAATCAAACAATGGCCTCAATCACTTTCTTGGTATGTATCTATATTCTATAATCGGACATATAGATTAAAACAAAGTAAAGAACATCAGAATAAAAAAGAAGGGCGGAACACACAGGAATAAAATATTATGGTTTAAATGTAACCATACAATTAAGCTCAAAACTCACAGGCTGTGTGTTCTCTAACTCAAAAATCATATATCAGTTATATATGTCATGCAAGTAAAAATTAAGAGTTCCCATTATTCTCAATGTAATTCTTAAGGTGGCTTTAAAGTTTTAGTGTTTCTCCTTGATGAAATGTTGTTAACTAACTAACATGCAATGCTATATATACAAGGTGTGGGTTGTTTTTATTCTGTTCAAGTCTCTAGTTTACTTCTTTTTTATTTTTTTCAATTTAAACAAAGTTATCTTATGCTAAAAAGGGTAAATTATACTAATTAATCCACATTTTCTATAACTAATAAGTTAGAATTGCAACTAAACTAACTAGCTAAAATATGAACTAAGGTGCAAAATGCAGAAATAGAGTAAAAATACATGAAAATAGCAATGTATAAGTACTGAGAAAATAAAAATAAAAATAAAGAGAAAAATACAGAGAAATAGTCAAAATAAAAGGGTTTGTAGTGGTTCACCAAAAAATACGCCAGAGATGGCGACCTCCCCACACTTAAAATGAAGCATCGTCCCTGATGCTCACTCAAGCAGGGTGTGAAGGGGTGTCATCACTGGAAGGGTGGGTAGCTGGGAAAGGGGAAAGGTAATAGGGGGAAAGGGGAGTTAAGGGGGAAGGAAGGGAAGGGGGTGTAGGTGGTGGTGGGTGGTGCGGCTGGGACGGGACGGCGGCGGTGGGTGTGGCGGTCGCGGAGGGGGGCAGTGGTGGCTGGAAGTTGGTGGAGATTGGTTGGAGAGAGAGAGGAAGGAGGAGGGCTGGGGGGGCGCGAATGGGTAGGGTTCGCGTGACTGGGGGGTTAGTAGATTTAAATCCACGCGATCGCGTGGGGCACGCGGTCGCGTGGCTGGGGTGGATTAAGGGTTGACGCGATCGCGTGAGTGATGCAATTGCATGGAATGGGTAAAGGGGTGAATGGCGCAGTTGCGTGAGGCATGCGACCGCGTCGCTGGAAATTGTGCTAAACGCACAATTTCAGCGTCGTTTCAGCGCAACTCTCTGTCTCCTTTGGGATGGTGTGCAATCCATGCGACGCAATCGCGTCACTCACGCTGTCGCGTGGGATTGGTGTTGTGCAAGTGACGCGATCGCGTGGATGGTGATGTGCATAAACTTGATATGCTACGATTTAGGAAATTGCACGATCGGCAAAAATTCCGTCCGGCAAGTGCACCGGTTATCGTCAAGTAAAAACTCACAATAGAGTGAGGTCGAATCCCACAAGGATTGGTTGAGTGAGCAATTCGGATTAGAAGTGTGTTCTAGTTGAGCGGAATCAAGATTTAGATGAGAATTGCGGAATGTAAAATTGCATGAATTAAAGAGCGAGAAGCTAAATTGTTGAAATTAAAAGGGATGGGGGTGATTGCATGAATTTAATTGCAGAATGTAAAGAGAAAGTGGTAAATCAGAAATGGGGAGTTCATTGGGTGTTAGGAGATATTGAGATCTCCGAATCAAAACAACTTTTATCCCTTCCTCAACCAATGCATTCATTGAATTTTGCTTGGCAATCTTATATGATTGGATCCCAATCCCTTGGCTCACCAATTCTCTCTAAAAACAAACAAATTCCCAATCCCTTGGTTTAAATGTTCATAAGAAGAGATGATGCTCGATCACTGATTATACCACACAGTTTCATGAACCACAATTTGGTAGGATTACATGTCACAATATCCATCCAAACCCCAATCCAATTCACTGTGAGAAAGTTTCTCTAGCATGAATCCTCCATTCCTTTCCGAAGGTTCCGAAGGATTCCAATTATGGGTAGTTTCTTTCCCAAGACAACTACCCAATGGAATTAGATCGAGAAGCTTTCTAACAAAATTCAAGAGAAAAGATTGAAGAAGAAGATAAAACTATTATTGATTCATTGAATTACAATAGAGCTCCCTAACCCAATGAAAGGGGTTTAGTGAGTCATAACTCTGAATTCAATTACAAAACTAAAAGAAAATGATCCAAAGTTCTCTCCGTGTCCCCCCGAGTGCGAGTGCCAACCAACTTAAATTCTATCCTATTTATACACTTTCTAAATTGAGCTTCTGTTGTGTTTCTTGGGCTTTGAGGCCTTTCCCTGATTTCCTTTTGCTTTGGGTTTATGATCCATAATCCTGATGAGGCTGCTGATCCAATTCTGTAACATTCATTGAGCCAACTTAGTGATAATCAAGTAATGACACATGACTCAACAATTTGAAATTCCAGACTCATCAATTCTTCAGGCCCAATCCCATAAACCATGATATTCAATTGGGTTTCATACCATAATACGTTTAAGTTAATGTTTGTGCTCAAATGCTAACTTAAACTTCAATATATTTGGCCCAGAAATCCTTTCAAAAAGTGGCGTTTAAGTTGAAGTTTAAGTTTTAGTTTAAGGTTAAACTGAAACTTAAACGTGGAAATGGAAGAAAGCAACCCAGGAGTGTGAAATGTCGAACACGTTTAAGCTTCAGTTTAAGGTTAAACTGAAGCTTAAACGTGGAAATGAAGAAAGCAACCCTGGAGGAGCAATTGGGTTGAACACGTTTAAGCTTCAGTTTAAGGTTAAACTGAAGCTTAAACGTGGAAATGAGAAAGCAACCCTGGAGGAGAGAAATAGTCGAACACGTTTAAGCTCCAGTTTAACCTTAAACTGGAGCTTAAACGTGGAAATGCTCCTGGTGCCTTTCTTACTTCTGGCGTTTAACCTCCAGTTTAAGGTTAAACTGGAGGTTAAACGTGGAAATGCTTCCTGGTGAGAGATTGTGTCGAACACGTTTAAGCTCCAGTTTAAGGTTAAACTGGAGCTTAAACGTGGAAATGCTCCCTTGGTGAAATTCTCATTCTGGCGTTTAACTTCCAGTTTAAGGTTAAACTGGAGGTTAAACGCCAGTTCCAGCATTTCTTAGCCTTCATGATTCTGGCGTTTAAGCTCCAGTTTAGGCTTAAACTGGAACTTAAACTCCACATGTGATATTCAAGCTTCCTTTATTGATTTTGTTGCTTCCTTGCCTAGCCTCTTCTTCCCTGAAATCATCCAAACAATTGCATCAAAGTCTTGCAAAATTTCATGAGAAATCTTCCATTCATAGCATTCAAGTAATATAACTAAAAACTCATGGAATTTGCATCAAAATCATACTGTTTGGATGGTTCATTGCTTTGTTATTCATTTAACCATTCTTGGTTACTTTAAGCTCAAGAAAATGCATAAAACAACTAAAACTAACAAAAAAATGCTAGTGAAACTAGCCTAAGATGCCTTGGCATCACAACACCAAACTTAATACTTGCTTGTCCCTAAGCAAGTCCTGAGTTATTTGAGAAGAAAGTATGAAACAGAAAGCAATTACATTGGCTATATTAGCAAGAATTTGAAGTTCATCAAAAGGGTTTTATGCAGAAAGTTGCAGCATCACTTTTTCATTCTTATCAGGTAAGATTATCACTTTTTCATTGCATCCATCAAACACTGCTATGGCCTCTTGTTATTCTTATGTCCTTGGCACTTTTCTCTTCTTTGTTTTTCTTTTCTTTTTCTTAGAGCTCCTTTGCTCCTTGTTTGCTTAGTGTCATGTGTTGCACAAGCCTTTGGCATTTTCTTTTTCTTATCAGTGCACTACACATATCCACTCCAGGCATTTTAGTTCACATTTCTTCTTGAGACATTGGTGCCCAGCACCTCTTTGTGTGACTAAATGTTTTGTATTTAGGTTGCTCTTGATAATGGACTTTTGGTTGATAATCCCGGGTTAGTTAACCCAAGTTACCAAGTGTTGAAACACTCCTCAGAACCTATTCATCCAAGCATATCCTTAATACATAAACACCACAGACATTTGTCTCAGAAGTTCAAACTATTGGTGCCTAGCTTATTTTCTCAATTTTTTTGCTTTTTGGTTGCCCTTTTTCAGTGGCTTTTTCTTCTTCTTTTTCTTTCTTTTTCATGGCCAAAGACATTTATTCATCAAGATCCATAGACAGTTTTCAATTTCTACACAAAAATTGATAATTCTACACTCTATTTCCAGTGATCTGACTAAACAATCAAGCATGCATACCACCACTTAATTCTACTTGATTTGTCACTAATTGAGCCAAGTTACTTTTGTTCAAACTTTTCTTTTATTTTTGGAAACAGAACAAGCATGGCAAGCATTTGTTTAAGAAGGTGAAGTTATATCCAAACATCTAGGCATTCACTTTATTCAAAGCAGTAAACAGACAAACATACTAGAAATTTCACATAAAACTTAAATGACTTAAAATGAAAGAAAGCTCATAAAGGCACTTCACAAACTATTATTTGATTATTAAGGAACAAGACCACCTCTCATTTGTTGCTTGGTTCTTCTTGACTCTTGGGGTCCTGTTTCTTCTTGCTTCTTGTCTCTCTTTGACCACTTGTACTTCCTTTGTCTTTTCTATCCATTCTTATCCTTCCTTTTGTACCTGCACAAACAAACAACTTTGATATCATTTTTTTCGGTCCATGTGAATAATGAATAGTACTTGTACATGTTTTTCCTTCTTTTTGAATTGTAAATCAATGATTGACTTCCTGAGCTTATAGCCGTGACTCTTGTATTTATGCACACTTATTACTGAACACCAAACTTAGTGTTTGGTAATGTCTCCTGATGACATGAAATCCATGTTGGTTGTCCTTAATGAATGTGCATAATTCTAATAAATCATAGTCACTTTGGCTCTTTGATCCTAAACACTTTTACTACCTAAAGTAATCGAAATCAAAGTATTAAAACATGCAAATGGTATACTTGTCATGAATTTCTAAATCCAGAGGAACTTCTTGCTTTTCATTAACTGTGTTCAAAGAGGAACACCAAACTTAATGTTTGGTTGTGCACTTTGAATGAAAGATTGAATACAATTTGAATAAAATTTGGGGTGCCTTCAGGCACACCAAACTTAGAGACCAATTGCATTTTACATGCAATGTTTAGTGCACTCTTTCAACAGTTGTCCTGAGGATTCAAGTTCATGCATAAGAAACCATGCTTTATTAGATGCAAAGCAAAACAATAACGAGTAAGGATACTAAAACATGGGTTGCCTCCCATGAAGCGCTTCTTTAACGTCACTAGCTTGACGGTTGTCCCTTGTTAGGGTGGATTGTAGTGCTTGATGTCTTCTCCTCTCACTATGAAAACGTCCCCATTTGATTCCTTCATGACTTCTAAATGTTCCATAGAAAGAACTTTCCTGATTGTGAACACTTGAGGGAGCTGGGAAGGAATGGTTTTGAGGCCAGGTGGGATTGGCAGATAATGACTTGATATCACTTTATCTCCCGGAGAGAAACCTTCAGTGGGAATTTTCTTGTTTCTCCACCCTCTTGGCAATTTCTTTACAATTCTTCCCTTTCTCTTGAGGATTTCTTCATTGACCCTTATGCCAGGAGGATCCTTCTGATCTGTTTCTATTGATTCTTGTGGCTTTAACTCTTGCAATTCTTGTTTGCCTTCCAAGGACTGTTTCAGAATTTCAGCTGCTGGATTGCTTTCCTCCAAACACAGATGGCTACTATCATCCTTAGGCTTTTCAGGTTCTGGTTCAGGCTCAGATGCAGGTTTGAAAACATTGAAAATGAGATGTTCATCATGTATTCTCAGAATTAGCTCTCCTTGTTCTACATCTATGAGCGCTCTAGCAGTGACTAGAAATGGCCTTCCTAGAATGATAGGGTGTAGGTAGCTTTCCTCCATGTCCAAAATGACAGTCTGTGGGGAAGAAATAATTTCCCACTTTCACCAGCACATTCTCAACTACCCTTTCAGCTTGCTTCTGAGTTTTGTCAGCCAGTTGTATGATTACATCAGTGGATCTCACCTCATTCAGTTGTAGCCTCTTCATAAGAGTCAGAGGCATCACATTTATGCTAGCTCCTAGATCACAGAATCCTTTGTCAATTTTTGTTTCCCCTATGATGCAGGGGATATGAAAACTTCCTGGGTCTGTTTTCTTAGAGACTATGTCCTTCTTGATGAGGGCACTGCATTCTTTGTTCATTATTATAGTTTGTCCTCCATTCAAAACTCTTTTCTTGCTCAGCAATTCCTTTAAATACTTGATATGTGTAGGCATCTGCTGGAGAATCTCAAGGAAGGGAATATTGATATGGAGAGACTTAAATGTCTCTAAAAACCTTGAATAGGTTTTCCCTTTTTCACCTCCTCCTAACCTCTGAGGAAATGGTGCTTTTGGTTGGTATGTTTCTAGCATGCCTTTTTGCAGTTCCTTGGCTTGCTCAGTTTCACTTTCCTGCTTAGCTTCTTCCACACCTTCCTTCAAGATTTCTGGCTCCTGTTCTGAGGGTCTGATTCCTTCTTCTTCTGAGACTTCCTTCAATATGGTGATGGCCTTGCATTCTTCCCATCTCACTCCCTTTTGTTCCCCTTTAGGATTCTTTTCTGTGTCACTAGGGAACACTGCAGTTGACTTGGGAGCCTGTTGAGATAGCTCTCCTACTTGAGACTCCATCCTCTTGAGTTTTTCACCATGGTTCCTTAAGGTAGATCTCACATCATCCCTAAAGCTTTTCAACTCACTTATGTCCTGACCCATGTTTGCCAGCATTCCTTCTATCCTGTTTAATTGATCTTGAAATTGTTGGTTCGGATTAGGTTGGGTAGGTTGATTATTTTGGCCATGATATGGTGGTTGAGAGTAAGTGTTTTGTGTGGTTTGGTATGATCTTTGGTTAGATTTTTGGTATGTGGAATTGTTATGTTGGTTGTGGTTGTAAGGTTTGTGGTTTTGTGGTTGGGTTTGTTGGTTCCCCCACCCAAAGTTTGGGTGATTTTTCCATCCTGGGTTGTAAGTGTTGGAATGTGGATCATATGATTGCCTTTGTTGGTTTCCCACATAGTTGGCCTCTTCCCAATCACCTCCTTCAGTGCTTACTTCCTCTTGATCTTGTGTGTATATTGCAGCCACTTGCTTTGTTTCTAATTTCCTGGTGAGCTCTGCTAGTTGCTTGGCAAACACCTTGTTTTGGGCTAAAATTGTATCAACATGGTTCAGCTCCATGACTCCCTTAGTGTTGTGTCTCTCTGAAGTATAGTAGTACTCATTCTCAGCCACTGTCTCAATCACTTCAATGGCTTCTTCCACAGTCTTTTTCCTGTTCAATGAACCTCCTGATGAATGGTTTACAGCCTTCCTTGATTCATAAGAAAGTCCATCATAGAAAATATGCAATTGCACCCAGTCATGGAACATGTCTGGTGGGCATTTCCTTGTCAAATCCTTGAATCTCTCCCATGCCTCGTAGAGAGTTTCACCATCTTGTTGTCTAAAAGTCTGAACCTCAGATCGAAGCCTATTGACCTTTTGTGGGGAGTAGAAACGTGCCAGAAACTTGCTTTCCACCTCATCCCAGGTTGTTAGGCTCCCCCTTGGGAATGATTCCAGCCACTTAGCTGCCTTGTCCCTAAGTGAAAATGGGAACAAGAGCAGTTTATAGGTATCTTCCTGGACTCCATTGGACTTCACAGTGTCGCAAATTCTCAGGAATTTTGTGAGATGTTGGTTTGGATCTTCATTAGCACTCCCACCAAATGAACAATGATCCTCCACAAGTGATATTAGCTGTGGTTTGAGTTCAAAATTGTTGGCCTGAATGGGTGGTTTCTGAATGCTGCTACCACAATTCCCAGAGGTTGGGTTTATGTATGAACCAAGAACCCTCCTCTCGGGAATGGCATTGTTTCCATCAGCTCTC
This sequence comes from Arachis hypogaea, assembly GCF_003086295.3. NCBI lineage: Eukaryota > Viridiplantae > Streptophyta > Magnoliopsida > Fabales > Fabaceae > Arachis > Arachis hypogaea. The sequence goes on from NC_092055.1 coordinate 30,937,178, forward strand.
TCATGGTTGTGAACTTCTCTATCCATGTTGAGATCTAGAGCTTCCTCAAAATTGTCCTCAGATTCTCCTTCAGATTCTTCTTCTCCCAGTACTCTCTTCCCTCTTGCTTCCCTTCTAAGTTTATGAAGGGTCCGCTCTGGTTCGGTATAATGAGGAGTTGATGTCTCTCCTCTCCTACCTGTCATACAAGAACACAGCACAGGCACCAAACAAGTGAAATACTCTTGGTTAATGGAAGAGTATGGTTAGAGCAGTTGAGGAATTAATTCAAATAGTTAGTGAGTCAGTGAGTTAGTTGCTTGAATTTAAAGGCATAAAGAAAGAAAACAAGTAACAGAGTGCAGAAATTAAAATTCAACAAGTAACTTGAACTGAATTAACAAAGCAAGAAAAATGCTCAATCTAGTTAACTTCCAATTTGAGAATTGTCAATCGAAAACCAATCCCCGGCAACGGCGCCATAAACTTGATGTGCATAAACTTGATATGCTACGATTTAGGAAATTGCACGATCGGCAAAAATTCCTTCCGGCAAGTGCACCGGTTATCGTCAAGTAAAAACTCACAATAGAGTGAGGTCGAATCCCACAAGGATTGGTTGAGTGAGAAATTCGGATTAGAAGTGTGTTCTAGTTGAGCGGAATCAAGATTTAGATGAGAATTGCGGAATGTAAAATTGCATGAATTAAAGAGCGAGAAGCTAAATTGCTGAAATTAAAAGGGATGGGGGTGATTGCATGAATTTAATTGCAGAATGTAAAGAGAAAGTGGTAAATCAGAAATGGGGAGTTCATTGGGTGTTAGGGGATATTGAGATCTCCGAATCAAAACAACTTTTATCCCTTCCTCAACCAATGCATTCATTGAATTTTGCTTGGCAATCTTATATGATTGGATCCCAATCCCTTGGCTCACCAATTCTCTCTAAAAACAAACAAATTCCCAATCCCTTGGTTTAAATGTTCATAAGAAGAGATGATGCTCGATCACTGATTATACCACACAGTTTCATGAACCACAATTTGGTAGGATTACATGTCACAATATCCATCCAAACCCCAATCCAATTCACTGTGAGAAAGTTTCTCTAGCATGAATCCTCCATTCCTTTCCGAAGGTTCCGAAGGATTCCAATTATGGGTAGTTTCTTTCCCAAGACAACTACCCAATGGAATTAGATCGAGAAGCTTTCTAACAAAATTCAAGAGAAAAGATTGAAGAAGAAGATAAAACTATTATTGATTCATTGAATTACAATAGAGCTCCCTAACCCAATGAAAAAGGTTTAGTGAGTCATAGCTCTGAATTCAATTACAAAACTAAAAGAAAATGATCCAAAGTTCTCTCCGTGTCCCCCCGAGTGCGAGTGCCAACCAACTTAAATTCTATCCTATTTATACACTTTCTAAATTGAGCTTCTGTTGTGTTTCTTGGGCTTTGAGGCCTTTCCCTGATTTCCTTTTGCTTTGGGTTTATGATCCATAATCCTGATGAGGCTGCTGATCCAATTCTGTAACATTCATTGAGCCAACTTAGTGATAATCAAGTAATGACACATGACTCAACAATTTGAAATTCCAGACTCATCAATTCTTCAGGCCCAATCCCATAAACCATGATATTCAATTGGGTTTCATACCATAATACGTTTAAGTTAATGTTTGTGCTCAAATGCTAACTTAAACTTCAATATATTTGGCCCAGAAATCCTTTCAAAAAGTGGCGTTTAAGTTGAAGTTTAAGTTTTAGTTTAAGGTTAAACTGAAACTTAAACGTGGAAATGGAAGAAAGCAACCCAGGAGTGTGAAATGTCGAACACGTTTAAGCTTCAGTTTAAGGTTAAACTGAAGCTTAAACGTGGAAATGAAGAAAGCAACCCTGGAGGAGCAATTGGGTCGAACACGTTTAAGCTTCAGTTTAAGGTTAAACTGAAGCTTAAACGTGGAAATGAGAAAGCAACCCTGGAGGAGAGAAATAGTCGAACACGTTTAAGCTCCAGTTTAACCTTAAACTGGAGCTTAAACGTGGAAATGCTCCTGGTGCCTTTCTTACTTCTGGCGTTTAACCTCCAGTTTAAGGTTAAACTGGAGGTTAAACGTAGAAATGCTTCCTGGTGAGAGATTGTGTCGAACACGTTTAAGCTCCAGTTTAAGGTTAAACTGGAGCTTAAACGTGGAAATGCTCCCTTGGTGAAATTCTCATTCTGGCGTTTAACTTCCAGTTTAAGGTTAAACTGGAGGTTAAACGCCAGTTCCAGCATTTCTTAGCCTTCATGATTCTGGCGTTTAAGCTCCAGTTTAGGCTTAAACTGGAACTTAAACTCCACATGTGATATTCAAGCTTCCTTTATTTATTTTGTTGCTTCCTTGCCTAGCCTCTTCTTCCCTGAAATCATCCAAACAATTGCATCAAAGTCTTGCAAAATTTCATGAGAAATCTTCCATTCATAGCATTCAAGTAATATAACTAAAAACTCATGGAATTTGCATCAAAATCATACTGTTTGGATGGTTCATTGCTTTGTTATTCATTTAACCATTCTTGGTTACTTTAAGCTCAAGAAAATGCATAAAACAACTAAAACTAACAAAAAAATGCTAGTGAAACTAGCCTAAGATGCCTTGGCATCAGATGGCGCGATCACGTGGGTCGTTTTGTGCAAAACACACAATGGCCGCACGATTCCAGCCTAACTCTCTGGACGTTGGGGATTTACGCCGATCTCCAGATCACGCGGCCGCGTGAATGATGCGGACGCGTGGGGAGTGTTTTTCGCAGGTGATGCGATCGCATGAGTGATGCGGTCGCGTCGCGCACCCCTTTTTTTTATGCAGGTATGCAATTATGCAGTATGCAATGCGAATGAATAATATTCAGGTTCAATTGAAAAGGATAATAAAAATAAATAACACGAAATAAAACTGAAAAAAAAGGAACGACCATACCATGGTGGGTTGTCTCCCACCTAGCACTTTTAGTTAAAGTCCTTAAGTTGGACATTGGATGAGCTTCCTGTTATGGCGGCTTATGCTTAAATTCATCCAGAAATCTCCACCAACGCTTGGAATGCCAACAGCCTCCGGGGTCCCAAACTAGGCATGTAAAGTTTCTGAGCAGCTTCAAACAAATTCTCAGGCTCCCAGGGTGACGAATGTTAGAACAGATTCCAGGATCCCAAACCTTGCTTTTAAATCCGCCTTCGTCTTGATCTATATTTTTCCATCCGGGCAGTTTAGAAAGTATATTTTCACCAAGATGACCAAACGTTTTCCGAGATCCGTTTGATTGATCATGATGCTAATCCGTGCACTTCGAATTGAAGCGTGGAACCTTATTGAACCTTGTGCACCAGCTCTGAGTGCGAGCCATTTCCCTCTTACTCTTAAAGCCGCAAAGAGCTCTAAGCTGGCCATCTGTTTCAAGCAAACCATATTCAAGTGGGAAAATAAAGTTAAAGGTTAAGGATTGTACCCATTTGAAGCTTGTATTAGGTGGTAATGGCCTTGGGATAGGTGTTTCTAGTGGTTCTGTAATTTCTACTCCCTTGTGCTCTTCTGTGAATTTCTTCACTTCCTTGTAGACTTTTTCAATTGCATCCATGTCCTTATCAAAGCCTTCTATGTCTTCCTCGTCACTTAAGTCATAAACGGGAGGTTGAGAGAAATCTACCTCCGCATCATCTTCGTATTCACTTGGGGAGGATTCTTCGATCTCAGAGAATTCACTTGCTGATGCAAGTTCACTACTGGGAGAACTTGACTTGAGATTATCATCATCAAGGAAACTTGCTTCTTGGAGTATTCCGTCTAGTTCCTCATAAAAGACTAGCCTTGGGGGTTGTGTACTATCCTCCTTAGCATCAATTGTAATGTCCTTGACAGAATTCTCTACAACTCTGGATTCCCATGGAGGCTCAGCGTCTCCTAGGTCTTCAACTAACTCTTCTTCTTGTATAATGACAGCTTCCTCTACTTGTTCCAGTACAAAGTCATGCCCTGTTCTGTCCACTGGAGTTTCTAGTATCTCCTTCATGCTACGCTCATCATTAGATTGTCCACACGGAGTTGTGGGAGGTCCTTGAATGTTCGAACGTCTAGAAGATAATTGACTTATTGCTTGCTCCAGTTGATAAAGGGTTGTTTAAAGTTGATCTACTGTTTTCTTGAGGCGAACCTCTGATTCTCGGGGTGATGGATTTGGACGTGGTACATTGGGAAGTGGTGGTGTTTGGGAGTAATTGGATTGGAATCGGGGTAAATGAGGATCATATGGTGGCGAATGGTGAAAAGGAGCTTGTGAGTGTGGTGGTTCGAAGTTGTGTTGAGAGGATGGTCTATAGGCATGGGGTGGGACTTGTTGGTAGTTACAAGGTTGTCCACCATATCTATCAGCTTGGTACATATTGTAGAATGGTCTTTGTCGATGATATCTTGGAGGGTGTTGTTGCCTAAAGGGTTGATCAGATCCTCTTGGCTCCATCCATCTTTGATTGCTCTGACCTTGATGCATGTTCCTGTTATAACTTTCACTCCTTTCAACAATATTAGAACCAAACTCAAAGCGAGAGGGGTGAGGATTCATAGTAGCTAATGGAAATAAAAAGAGAAAAATAAAGATAAATAAACAAGTAAAAGAAAAGTATTTACAATAACCAATAATAAGGCACACAATTGCAGTTCCCCGACAACGGCGCCATTTTGAAAGAGAACTGAAGATTGATGGTTTAGAAGTTATAGTAAACTCTCGTTGCAAGTATAGTTACTAAACCAAGCAATTAACCTTTCTTACAAAAGTTTTGGTTGTCACAAGTAAACAACCCCTAAATAAATTGATAACCGAGTATTTAAACCTCGGATCGTCTTCTCAAGGAACTGCAGGGAAGTATGTTCTTATTATTGGTTATGAAGATTGTAAATTGGGGTTGTGAAGATGAGGAAAAAGTAATTTAAATTGCAATTAAAATAAGTAAAAGAATGTAAAATGAGTAAATAACTGTAAAACACACTTTTGGCAAGGTATGAGAAATTGGAAGTCCTATCATAGTTACCCTTATCAATGATGATGAAAATTGAATCTTAATTCCACTCAGTTAACCTTTGCTAGAGCAAGGGAAGGTCAAGTGACTAATTAGTTTGATCCTCAAATCCTAGTTAATCCCTAAGGAAAGATTGGGATTATTGAAGTTCAATTCAATTAGCAAAGATAACGATTATCGATCACGTTGAGTTTGATAACTCCTGAGTTACTGATTTCTTAACCAAGACCAAAAGGGGAAAAATAAATCTACTGGAATAAAAATGTCTTCAGATTGGAAGCAACAATAATATAAATAAAAGAAAGCAATAATAAATTGAAATACCTCAAATAACATTAATTCAAAAGAATAATCTGTAACATAGAAGAATTCATAAACTAAATCGAGAAGATAAATAAAAAGGAATATTGAACCTGATAAAAAGAGATAATCCTGAAAGCAAAAGAAATCCTAATTCTAAATCCTAAAAGAGAGAGGAGAGAACCTCTCCCTCAAAATTACATCTAATTCATGAATACTAACTAATTGGAGACTCTCCTCTGAATGGATGCATTCTCCCACTTCATAACCTCTGATCTATGCCTTCTGGACTTGGATTTGGGCCAAAAAGGGCTTCAGAAATCGCTGGGAGCGTTTTCTGTAATTTCTGGTGCGTGGCCTCTGTCACGTGTCCGCATAGGTCACGCGGTCGCGTCATTTGGAGTTTTCCTTGTCACGCGGTTGCTTCATTCATGCGTCCGCGTCATATACGTTTCGCTTATGGCGCGCAGTCGCGTCAATCACGCGGTCGCGTCACTGCCATTTCGCGCTGGCATGCGATCGCGTCACCCATGCGATCGCGTCGCTGCCAGTTTCTTCAAAAACTACGTTTTATGCTTTCCTTCCAATTTTGTATGTTTCTTTTCCATCCTTTAAGTCATTCCTGCCTTAGAAGATCTGAAATTACTCAACACACGAATCACGGCATCGAATGGTAATAAAGGAAAATTAAAATAATTACTTTTAAAGCATAGGAAACATGTTTTTCACATACATCACATAATAAGGAAGGGAAAGTAAAACCATGCAATTAACATGAATAAGTGAGTGAAAGAATTAAATAAATCATTTAAATTAGGCACAAAATATATCATAAAATATGGGTTTATCAAACGCCGTGGACACCGTTCGACGCACTATCGTCTTTGTTGTCACGTCGTTCCTCCTTCATCACCGTCGTCTTCACCGCCACGCAGAACCTCCTCCCCGTGGAGCTGCCGCTACTGCGTCGCGCTGTTAGTTGTACTGCTCAAAATGCGTGCGGTGGTTCGCGTCTGTGCCGCCGCCGTGGCCTCCACCCCGACGATCCTCTGGGCAGTGCCGGTGCCCTCTGCAACCAATCCCCGTCGCCGCAACGCGCGCTTTATAAGCACAATTTTCTCCTCTACAGGACAACCACGGCACCTTGATAAACTATTATTTTATGGTTTATATTGTGTTTAATTATGTGGTTTTATCATATCTTTACCCACTTATTCATTAAATTAGCATGTATTTATAATTCCTTCCCAAAATTACACCATGGTTGAAAAACTTGCTTCCTAGAGACTTTTTATTATGTATTTTAATTTTTCTTTATTCCATTTGATACCGTGATCTGTGTGTTAAGTGTTTCAGGCTTTATAGGGCATGAATGACTTGGAAATTGGAAAGGAGGCTTGCAAAAATGGAAGGAACACAAGAAATTAAGGAGATGACCAGCGAGAAGCGATGCGGACGCATGGCTCACACGACTGCGTGAATTAGAGGGAATTGCAGAGACGCGCTCGCGTGCCTGACGCGAACGCGCGAACTGAATACCGCACAAGCGACGCGAAGGCGAGGACGACGCGCACGCGTGGCAAGGCAAGACGCTGGATGACGCAAACGCGTGGACGACGTGATCGCGTCAGGTGCGCGATCTGCAGAATCTGCAGAATTCGCTGAGGGCAATTTTGGGCCCTGTTTTGACCCATTTTTGGCCCAGAATAGTAGAATAGAGCTAGGGAATATGAGGAGATAGAACACAGCATTCATTCAGCAATAATTTTAGTTTTCAGATCTGATTTCACCTCTCCTCTAGGTTTTCTCTCCACACATTGATAGTTTTTAGGATTTCGTTTTTATTGCTTTTTGTATTAGGATATTGAGAAGAGTTATTACCTCCGCCAAGACTTCATTATTCTAGTTTGTTTCCTTACTTGTCTCTTACTCTTCCATGTCCTCAATTTATTCAGATTACTATTGGATTATTTTTAGAATTTATTAATACAAGAACTATTTTTATTTTAATTGATCTTTTTGATTATCATTTATCATGTCTTTCTTTATTTCCCTTTCTTATGTTGTGAAGTTTACATTCATAATGAGCGAGTAGTTCCATAACTTGATTGGGAGTTGATTGAAAGGAAAACCTTGAGTTGGAACGCTCAAGAGAAAAATTGCAATTGGGTTTATTGTTGGATTTCCCTCTAGTCATTGACACTAATCCTTCCCAAGGGAGAAGATTAGGACTTATGAATAGGAATTACCTTCCAACTTGCTTGACATTCCTTTACATAGTAAAGCCTAACTAAGCAGACAACCTTCAATTATCAATTAATCTTGAGAGTGCTCCAACAAGAATAGGGCTTCTGACTAATCTACTCCCGGTCAAGATTTTTATTTAAAATTACATAAATTCTCTAATTTAATTTCCTGTTTATCAACTCAAACCATTTTTGAAAACATCTGATTAATAAAATAGCACATCTTTCTGCAACTCGTTGGGAGACGACCTGGGACTCATACTCCCAGTATTTTAATTCTAATTTTGTGACAACCCTTCTAAATTGATAAACGGATTTTCGGTTGGTTTAGAACTGTACTTGCAACGTATCTCTTATAATAATTTCTTAACTCGCCAATTTCCGCGACGTCAATTTTTGGCGCCGTTGCTGGGGAGTTGCAATAGAGTGCTAAGTTATTGATTGGAATTTATTTTTTTGCATTTTATTTTATTTTGCTACTATGAGCTGCATGTTTCTTTCGTTAAATGACGCGTTCACTTTCTGATCCAAGCTTGCCAGTATTTGATCCTGAGATTGAAAGAACTATCTCACGAATAAGGTAAGTTCGGCGTCGGTTAGTCCTCTCCGAGGGCGAATCTGAAGCGTCACTTGAGGAAGAAACAAGCTCCCTTTCTGCTGATTTGGTTGATTTATGTGCAGGTGACATGGCAGCACCTAGGAGAATTACTATCCAGGTGGCCGGAGCCCCCGATTTTACAATGCAACCATTTCAAGCGCATCACCCAGCAGTGGCTACAGATTTTGAAATAAAGACTACACTGCTCACCTTGATGCCTAAGTTTCATGGCTTACCTGCTCAAGAGCCTATCAAGCACCTTAGAGATTTCCAAGCAGCCTGTTCTACTGTCAGGCGTGATGGTGCAGATGAAACTTCTATTTTGTTAAAAGCTTTCTCATTATCTCTTGAGGGAAAGGCGAGAGAGTGGTACTACACTCAACCCACAGCAACTGTTTCTGACTGGGATACGCTTAGAAGAGAATTTTTGAAAAAATTCTTTCCAGCTGAAGTTACTGATAAACTGAGGAAAGACATTTTCATGATTGTTCAGGACGAGTCCGAGACTCTCTACGAATACTGGGAGGGCTTCAACAACCTTTTGGAAGCATGCCCCCACCATATGATTGACAAGATAGTGTTGCTCAGCTACGTCACACAGGACATGAGGCCTCAAGATAAGACCACATTGGAAAGTGCTAGCAATGGGTTTATGAAAAAGTACAAGACCACTGATGAGGCATGGCAATTGATCAGTGACTTAGCTGAATCTACTCGGAATCACAGGCAGAAACAAAGCCGGTCAAAAGCTGTTGCAGAGGTATCTTCTAACAAAGAGACTACTGCTCTGAATCAGAGTATATGCGAGATGACCAACTTACTGAGGCAGATGTAGTTGAATCAACAACAAGCTCAGCAAGCTCAACCTTCTCTACCACAGCAAAGCCAACAGTTGGTTCCACAAAGAGTATGTGGGATCTGTGCTGATTATAGCCATTATACTGATGAATGTCCGCAACTTCAGTAGGAAGACAACACTGTGGCAGTCACTCATAACTTCTATGACCGCCCCAATCAAGGATACAATCAAGGTGGAAGTTACAACCATGGATGGCAGGACAATTCCAACCAAGGTTGGAGAGATAATTCTAATCAGAGTTGGAGGGACAACTATAACAGAGGAGGCAGAGACAATCAGGGAAATCAGAGGTGGAATAATAACAACAACAGGCAGCAGAACCAGAACCAGCCTTACAAAACACCTCACTTGAGGCAATCCCAAGGACCACAGAATAACCAACAGCAGACCTGTCAGATCACTTATCCCTCTTCATCTTCTAATGATGAGTTACTACAATCTATTGATCGGAGACAGCAGGCCATGGAAAACAACCTTACTTCTACTCTAAATGCTCTGAACTCTACCTTGCAAGCTCTTGTCTCATAGATTGGATCACTGAATAACTCTAATAACCAGCCTTTGAGCTCCAATAGAATCCCCTCTCAACCATTACCCAATCCATAGGGTGGCATTAATGCCATCACCCTAAGGTCCGGAACCACATTGCAAGAGAGGAATCAGGAGGAGCCAAACCCACCAGAACACGCCTCAGCTGAAGAGGTAGTGGAAATAGAAGATGTTGAGGAGGAAGCGGACATACAGGACATGGCTGAAGAAGAAGAAGCTCAATCACAGGAAGAAGCACCAAAGGGCGCAGACACTATAGAAAACGCCATTCCTATTCCATTTCCACAACTTGCAAGGAAGCCCAGGAAGCAGTTAGAACCTGATCCCAAAATGGTAGAAATATTCAAAAAGGTTGAGGTAACTGTTCCCCTTTTTGATATTATTCAGCAGGTACCTAAATACGCAAAGTTTCTAAAAGACTTATGTATACATAAAGACAAAATTAATGAATTAGAAACTATTCCTTTAGGTAGTTCTATATCTGCTTTAACGGGAGGTATACCTGAAAAGTGTAGTGATCCAGGTCCATGTATGGTTAATTGTACTATTGGTGGTGTGGTATTTTCTGACTGCATGTGTGATTTAGGAGCATGTGTGAGTATAATGCCTTTGTCTATATATGATATTTTGAGGCTCCCTCCCTTAAAAAGGTCGGCAGCTCGTTTTGTGTTAGCAGATAAAAGCATTATTACAGTGGTTGGAGTTGCTGAAGATGTATTAGTGGGCATTAAAGGGCTCACATTTTCCATTGACTTTTATATCCTGGAGATGCCCCAAAATGACTCAGAGAAGCCATCATCAATCCTACTCGGAAGACCATTCCTGAAGACCTCAAAGTTCAAATTGGATGCTTTTTCAGGAACATACTCTTTTGAAATAGACGGCCGAGTAGTAAGCTTTAATCTGAATGGAGTTATGAAGCACCCTCCAGAAGATCATTCTATCTTCCAGTGTGACATCATAGATGAAACCGTGGCTGAAGTTCACCAGGAGGAGTTAGAAGAGAAGTACATAGGACAAGGTCCGAGTGTGGGGACACTTTCTGAGGACAATGAAAGTACTTTACCATTGTCACCAACTCCAGACAATCCAGAGCCTGGCCATGAGCAGAAGTTAGAATTGAAACCCCTCCCTCCACACCTCAAATATGCTTACCTTGAGGACAAGCAGAAGTTTCCAGTTATCATTGCAAGGAAACTCACTTCTCAACAAGAAGAGCAGTTACTTAGTGTGCTGAGGAGGCACAAGAAGGCAATTGGGTGGAGTTTGGCAGACATAATAGGCATCAACCCTCAAGTTTGTGAGCGCAGGATATTTTTAGAAGAGGGAGCAAGGCCTGTTCGTCAACCCAGAGAAGACTGAACCCCACTATCTTAGAGGTTGTCAAGAAGGAAGTGACCAGACTATTGGAGGCAGATATCATCTACCCCATCTCAGACAGTGAATGGGTAAGCCCAGTACAAGTGGTGCCCAAAAAGTCTGGAGTCACTACAGTGAAGAATGAGCATGGAGAGCTCATGGCAACCAGAGTCCAGAACGCCTGGAGGGTCAGCATTGATTACAGGCGCATAAACCAGGCCACTCGTAAGGACCACTATCCTCTTCCATTCATTGATCAAATGCTAGATCGCCTGTCAGGTAAATCACATTATTGCTTTTTAGATCGTTACATAGGCTATTTCCAGATTCATATAGCTCCTGAAGATCAGGAAAATACCACTCTCACATGTCCTTTTGAAACTTATGCTTATAAGAGAATGCCCTTTGGCTTGTGCAATGCACCAGCTACTTTCTAAAGGTGCATGATGAGTCTTTTCTCTAATCTTATTGAGGACTGTATGGAGGTTTTTATGGATGATTTTAGCGTTTATGGTGATTCCTTTAATCTTTTCTTGGATAGTTTATCTAGAGTATTAGATAGATGTGTCAGTACAAACCTTGTATTGAATTTTGAAAAATGTCACTTTATGGTAAAACAAGGTATTGTCCTAGGACATGTTGTGTCTAATACTGGCATTTCTGTAGATCCAGCAAAGGTGGATGTTATTTCTAGTTTACCTTACCCCTCCTCTGTGAGGGAAGTCCGTTCGTTCCTTGGCCATGCAGGTTTTTACCGGAGATTCATTAAGGACTTCAGTAAGGTAGCACTACCCTTATCCAGACTACTGCAAAAAGATATTGAGTTCGAGTTCCATGAGGATTGCAAACAAGCTTTTGATAAGCTGAAGACCGCCCTGACTCAAGCTCCAATTGTGAGAGGACCAGACTGGAGCCAGCCATTTGAAATAATGTGTGATGCCTCTAACCATGCAGTAGGAGCAGCACTGGCTCAGCGTGAAGGTAAGGACCCCTTTGTAATTGCTTATGCATTTAAGACTTTAGATGCCGCTCAGTCTAATTACACTACTACTGAGAAAGAGCTTCTTGCTATTGTTTTTGCTCTAGATAAATTTCGAGCCTATTTACTTGGTACGAGAGTAGTAGTGTACTCGGACCACACAGCTCTAAAGTATTTATTAGCTAAAAAGGAATCCAAACCATGGCTTATACGTTGGATACTGCTACTACAAGAATTTGATTTAGAAATAAAGGATAGGAGTGGTAACCAGAATTTAGTGGCGGACCACTTGAGTCGCCTTGAGCACATCAGGGATGACTCCACTCCTATAGCTGATAATTTCCCATTTGATAACCTGCAAGCAGTATCTGAGGTAGTCCCTTGGTATGCACCTGTAGCTAACTATCTAGTTAGCTGCACTTTTCCTCCAAACTTTACTAATAATCAAAGAGACAAGCTGAAAAGCAAGTCTAAATATTATATATGGGATGACCCGTATTTATGGAGATGTGGCACTGACCAGGTAATTAGACGGTGTGTGCCTCAATCAGAATTCCAGTCCATTTTAGAGGCCTGCCACTCATCTGAGAGTGGAGGACATTTTGGCCCTCAAAGAACAGCTAGAAAAATCTTAGACTGTAGATTCTGGTGGCCTACTCTTTTTAGAGACGCTGCTGAATTTTGTAAATATTGTTTCCCATGCCAAAATTTTGGTAATATATCCAAGAGGGATGAGATGCCTTAACAAATTATGCTTTTCTGTGAAATTTTTGATGTTTGGGGCATTGACCTCATAGGTCCATTTCCAAATTCTAATGGTTATTTTTATATATTGTTAGTAGCGGATTAAGTTTCTAAATGGGTGGAAGCAATTTCTACCCGCACTGATGATGCTAACACTGTTGTTTCCTTTGTTAGAAACCATATCATTTGTCGCTTTGGATCACCACGAGCAATCGTGAGCGATCAAGGCACCCATTTTTGTAACAGGAGACTAACAGGATTACTGAAGAAGCATGGGATAATTCATAAAGTAGCAACAGCCTACCATCCTCAGACTAATGGGCAAGCTGAGGTGTCTAACAGAGAGATAAAGCGCATATTACAGAAGATAGTCAAATCTCATAGAAGAGACTGGAGCACGAGGCTACAAGATGCACTCTGGGCATACAGAACAGCGTACAAGACACCCATTGGGATAAGTCCCTTCCGCTTAGTTTATGGAAAAGCCTGTCATCTCCCAGTTGAAGTCGAGCACAAAGCCTTTTGGGCAGTAAAGGAGTGCAACATGGGATTTGAGACAGTTGGAGCTGAAAGGAAGTTGCAACTGCAAGAATTAGAAAGCCTTCGCCTAGAAGCTTATGAGAAGTCAAGGCTGTACAAGGAAAAGATGAAGGCTGTACATGATAAGCACATCAAGAGGAGAGAGTTCCAACCTGGGGACTTAGTCCTCCTTTACAAATCTAGACTGAGGCTCATGCCAGGTAAGTTGAGATCAAGATGGGAAGGTCCATATAGAGTAGAGAAGGCTGAGCCGTACGGAGTTTTTCACCTAAGTCATCCTTCAAGCTCTGAATTCATCAAAGTTAATGGACATCGTTTAAAGCTATATCATGGAGAGAAGATGAAGAAAAACAAGGAGCTCGAGATCTTCCTCTTGGAGGATCCACCCATAGCCGAAGACTGAGCGAGTGGAGCGTCCAACTTACGGACGTTAAAGCAAAATGCTAGGTGGGAGACAACCCACCATGGTATGATCGTTCCTTTCTTTTTATTTCTTAGTTTTCTTTAGCAATAACTCTTCTCAGTACCAGTGCCTATAGTTTGCATCTGTATTTGCATATTGCATAAAAAAAATCACACGCGACGCGACCGCATCACCGACGCGTCCGCATCACAGGTGAGTAAGAAAGAAAAATAAATCGAACAGAAAGTCACGTGAGAGCGTGGCTGGAGGCGTGCCTTTGGCACAATTTGACCCACACGACCGCATCGCTGACGCATCCGCGTCATGTGGAAAATTGGCCTCCCACGTGGACGCGTGACCTGAAAATCGACGTAAAAAATGGTGTTTGGCAGCAAGTTAGGCTGGAGTAGAGCTGGAATGGTGCTGGACGCACAAGCCCTACGACGCGACCACGTGCCCACGCGTCCGCGTCGCCCTCCGATCTTGGCCATCCACGTGATCGCGTCCACCACGCGACCGCGTCACCCAATATTTTGGCAAAAAGAGTTTCGAACAGAGAGTTGTGCGAGCGCGAGGCTGCTCTCGCGCCACTCGCACGGTTCTTGTCACGCGTCCGCGTGACCGACGCGTCCGCGTCGTTTCATATAAGCGCCATCCGCGCAAACGCGTACCCCACACGTCCGCGTCGTTTGCGCCGCAAAGCTCATCCTAATCTGCCAAAATATCTTATCTTTTTCTTTCCCAAATCCTAATTTTCCTTTTCCCTTCTTCTTCCCCCTCCCTTTCCTTCCTTCTTCCTTCTTTCTCACTTTCTACTTTTTCTCTCTCACCACCATTATCAAGGTTTTTTCTTTTCTTCTTCCTTCCTTACTTTTCTATTATCCTTCTTATTTTTATGTTTTCTTCTTTTCTTTTCTTTTTACTTTCATTATCCATGTTTTCTTTTTCTTTCTTTTTCTTTTAATTGGTGTTAGAAATTTATTTGGGTCATTGTTTCTTATTATATGCTTGTGGATTGTTGCAAAATTATTTGACAATTATATATTAATTTTTAAGGGTTGCTTGCATGTTCAATTTAATAATTTCAATAGCTTATTCATCATGCATGCTATGTGTTTGTGAAAAGCCCATATGGCATTATGCATTTTTCCAGATTATTCCATTCTACTATTCTAATGCCTGTTTTTCACAAAACCCCTTTCATATTTTATTCATTGAAGATAATTGTCAATACAAACGTGATGGCCAGTTTGTTACGAGTGATAACATATTTAAGTAATTAATGCTTGATCTATGCTACTCATGCCTTTGCCAGCATGCCAATAAACATCTTGCATCTAATTACCACAAATGCACTTGCTTTATTCCCTTTGATGAACTTTTCACATGTAGTCATGACCATGTGTTAACGACATCCTTTTTACCGTGCATTGTTTATCACCTATATCATCCTCTTCCTTGCTCTATCCCTTTGAATTCAAGTTACTTTCTTTTTTCCTTTTTCAGGATGGCCACCAAGAAAGGAAAAGAGAAAGCTACTCCCAAACCACCAGCGAGAAGAGGAACAAAAAGAGCATTAGTGGCAGAGCCCTCTTCAACTGCAGTTAAGCCCTCAACAAAAAGAATTAAGAGGATTATAAAGGTCGATGACAAAGAAAAAGCCTTCCCAGCAAAGGACACTGCGCGATTTTCCAATCGCTACTGTGAGTAGATGTTCCCCATCCTGGCAGAAAGGAGTTACAACAATGAATACCTTCTTATCCTCCCGCCCAATATTGCTACCTTTGTTGAGCCGCAAATTGAACGGCGACAATGGGATTCCTACAAAGACAGCCACAGCAGGTTAATCTTTCCTGGGTAGTTGAGTTCTACTCTAATTTCCACTTGCCAACCCTGCAGTCTGTCTATGTCCATCAGAAGCGAATCCCCATTACAGAAGAGGCCATTCAACGAGCTCTAGGTCTTTCCCCTGCTCCAGAAGGACTGGACACCTTTCAAGAAGCCTCACTCAAGTGCCAGACGTACCAATTTGACTGGGACGCCGTTCTCAGAGCTATCACACTACCTGGCAGTAGATGGATCTACGGATACCACCGTTCCCGCCCTAAGGGAATATCAGCTTCAGCACTTACCCTGGAGGCTCGCGTGTGGGTATAGATTATGTCCCATTACGTCTTTCCGAGTACCCACGAGTCCTCCTTCACTGCAGACATAGCTGTGTTACTATGGTGCATCCTCACCGACCAGCCTCTAAACCTACCAAGACACATCCGGACTGCCATGAGACACGTATAGTGCGGGCAACTTACCTTTTTCCGCCCTGATTTCAGATCTTGTCTCAGTAGCCGGAGTCGCCTACAGAGCGGGTGACACCAAAGCCATGCTTCTACGGGATGATCAATACGTCCCTAAGGGAAAATATATCAGACCTCCAGCAGCCACTACAAGCCAGCCTACTGAACCGGCTGAGGACATTCCTCCTTCAACACCACAAGCACCTACAACAAATCAACTGCTCCATCAGATACTTGAAAGGTTGGATCGGCAAGAACAGAAAGCGAAGCTAAGAGAGCGCCATAACAAGCGCCGATTCACATACCTCAAGGAGCTGATTATGGGAAAATTCAAGGACTCAGACACCCCGGACTCCACTTCCTTTACCAGCACAGGGAGCCATGACGGTCCCGACTGTGGAGATACTGCTACCAGCCCACCTTTGTTCCTGACAGATGGCACCGTGGACGGTGCAAAGCCTTAAGTGTGGGGAGGTCGGTCAGTACCTGACTTCCGGAGGTAATTTCTCTTCCCTAACACCAATAAATTAGGATATTTAGTTAGTTTTTCTTTTGTAGAATAGAATAAATTGCATAGTAATAGATTAGTTGCATGCATGTTCTACTTGATTGAAAAGATAATAAGTTTCTTCTAAGACCCTATTTTTAGAACGAAATTTCACTAATTTTAATCAAAAACCTTTTTTTTGTTAAATTTGCTTGAAGTTATATTTGGAACATGGTTTTTGAGCTAAAGAACACACAACCAGTGAGACTTCGAGCCTAAATACATGGTTACATTATTTAACCATAATTATTTTATTCTTGTGTGTTTACTTCTCTATGATTGTAATCTATATTTTGTTTCATCCTATATGTCCAATGTTTAATATATTTATATGCCTGCATATGATTGAGGCCATTATTTGTTTAGCTCACTTATCCAAATTAAGCCTACCCTTTCAATTACCTTTGTTAGCCACTTTGAGCCTTTAAATCCCATGTTCTGTATTTTACCACATTACTAGCCTTAAGCGGAAAAACAATTATATATACCAATTGAATCTTTGGTTAGCTTAAGATAGAATTGTGTGTTAATTAAGTATGGGAAAATTGTGGGAACAAAAGATAATGAGGGAATGTGTCATGATGATATAATGGGAATTTGGGTACCTACTCATGTGAAACTATAAGAATTAAAAGTCTATGTGCATTGATAAGCTATGTTTATTTTTATGTTTATGTTTAAAAAAAATCCAAAAAGAGTCAATAATTAAATAAGGGGACAAAATTACCCCAATGCTAAGTTAAAAAAATAAATTCAAGGATCAATGCATATATGATAACCTTAAAATAAAAGTTGATACATGAGTATGGAATGTGAAAGAGAAATTTTGGGTAGTTAGGTATGAAATTTAAGTTATATAGAATGTATATATGTGTGGGTTAAAGATTAGGTTAATTAAATATTCAATTTATAAGCTTACTTAGCCATATATGTATCCTTACCCTTACCTTGGTCCCATTACAACCTTGAAAAGACCTCATGATGTTTGCATTGGTATATTAAATATTGTTGATTGGTTAGGTGAAGAACAAAAACTAGAAAGCATGATTAGAGAAGGACAGAGTGATTACCCTATACACTAGAGAGATTAGAGTGTACATACATCATCAGTGAGGGTTCAATGCTTGAAATTCTATATTCCCTGCTTTCATAAGCTATCTTCTTGCATTTTTATCTGTTATTACTGTATAAGAATTGAATTAGTGGAATTTGATTTGTGATTGTCTTGAAGAGCTTATTTACTTTTAACCAGGTAGACAAGAATCATATAGTTGCATTCATATATATAGGTTGCATTGCATTGCATTGCATGAGTTCTACATGTTCCTACTCATTTATTTTGTCTCCTTCAGCTAAGCAGGAGGACATGCTAATATCTAAGTGTGGGGAGGTTGATAAACCATTATTTTATGGTTTATATTGTGTTTAATTGTGTGGTTTTATCATATCTTTACCCACTTATTCATTAAATTAGTATGTATTTACAATTCCTTCCCAAAATTACTCCATGGTTGAAAAACTTGCTTCCTAGAGACTTTTTATTATATATTTTAATTCTCCTTTATTCCATTCGATGCCGTGATCTGTGTGTTAAGTGTTTCAGGCTTTATAGGGCATGAATGACTTGGAGATTGGAAAGGAGGCTTGCAAAAATGGAAGGAACACAAGAAATTAAGGAGATGACCAGCGAGAAGCGACGCGGACGCATGGCTCACGCGACCGCGTGAATTAGAGGGAATTGCAGTGACGCGCTCGCGTGCCTGACGCGAACGCGCGAACTGAAAACCGCACAAGCGACGCGAAGGCGAGGACGACGCGCACGCGTGGCAAGGCAAGACGCTGGATAACGCGAACGCGTGGACGACGCGATCGCGTGACGTGCGCGATCTGCAGAATCTGCAGAATTCGCTGGGGGCGATTTTGGGCCATGTTTTGACCCAGTTTTCAGTCCAGAAAAGCAGATTAGAGCCAGGGAACATGAGGAGACAGAACACAACATTCATTCAGTAATAATTTTAGTTTTCAGATCTGATTTCACCTCTCCTCTAGGTTTTCTCTCCACACATTGATAGTTCCTAGGATTTCGTTTTTATTACTTTTTGTATTGGGATATTGAGAAGAGTTATTACCTCCACCAAGACTTCATTATTCTAGTTTGTTTCCTTACTTGTCTCTTACTCTTCCATGTCCTCAATTTATTCAGATTACTATTGGATTATTTTTAGAATTTATTAATACAAGAACTATTTTTATTTTTAATTGATCTTTTTGATTATCATTTATCATGTCTTTCTTTATTTCCCTTTCTTATATTGTGAAGTTTACATTCATAATGAGCGAGTAGTTCCATAACTTGATTGGCAGTTGATTGAAAGGAGAACCTTGAGTTGGAACGCTCAAGAGAAAAATTGTAATTGGGTTTATTGTTGGATTGCCCTCTAGTCATTGACACTAATCCTTCCCAAAGGAGAAGATTAGGATTTATGAATAGGAATTGCCTTCCAACTTGCTTGACATTCCTTTACATAGTAAAGGCTAACTAAGCAGACAACCTTCAATTATCAATTAATCTTGAGAGTGCTCCAACAAGAATAGGGCTTCCGACTAATCTACTCCCGGTCAAGATTTTTATTTAAAATTACATAAATTCTCTAATTTAATTTCCTGTTTATCAACTCAAACCATTTTTAAAAACATCTGATTAATAAAATAGCACATCTTTCTGCAACTCGTTGGGAGACGACTTGGGACTCATACTCCCAGTATTTTAATTCTAATTTTGTGACAACCCTTCTAAATTGATAAACGAATTTTCGATTGGTTAAGAACTGTACTTGCAACGTATCTCTTATAATAATTTCTTAATCGCCAATTTTCGCCACGTCACACCCTCTCCTTCGTGATCGGCATCGCCACCGTCCTCTGCAGTGCGCTCCCTCTATCTCGTTTTCACCTTCTCAATTCGATCAAATACACTTCCACTAAAAGATACATGCATATAGAGACACATCCACATAGACACTTCCAATAAAAAAGACACAGGTCTAATAAAAAAAACACTTCCGTTAGAAAGTGGTAAAATATAATTCTGAATTATGGTAAATTTGAGTAATTAAGGTGTATTTTTTTTTATGGGCTTTAAAGTCCAACTCAACAAAAGTTGGCAGGAGTTGGTAGAATACTTCTTGGTTACGTAGCGGGATTGATCTTAAAATTAAGAAATTCATAGAAACTTTTATGTCTTTTATTAAATAACTATAGAAATTGATTCATCTAACTTTTTAACAAAATTTAACGTGAGGATTGATTTGTCTAAAAAAAAATAAAAAATTAGGGTATAATTGATAATTAAAATTTGTTGAGGATTAAATTATTTGACTAAAAATTTTTTAAGGATTAATTTGGAATAAATTTAACTAAAAACGATAAAAAAAAAACAGTTCAATAAAAATAATTTTTGAGAATTTTTAATAAATAAAATATTTTATTTCAAATTTTTTCGAGACCAATTTAAGTATTTATTATTTTATATAAGGGACAAAACTCTTCAACATCGTTCAAAAATGAAATCCTGTCATTGTGAATGGAATAACTCAGTTAATTAGGTCTATCTTCCTATGTAGTACTCGATTTGGAATTAAAAGCTAAAGACTAACTAAAATAAAGAGAAGCATGCTAGTAAACACATGAAAAGTATCAATATATGAATTTCTTAGAAACATTATTAAGTGATAACTACTAACTAATATGAATTACTAATCATATTTAGAACTCACTCGAAATAAAAAGTAAAGAAACAAAGTAGATAGAGACTGAGAGGGACTATAATGGTTTGATGCCTACTAATTAAGCTAACAAGTAGCATGTGACGTTTAATTATAGAGCAAATATGGGATACTATAGCATGGTGGGTTCCGTTTGTGAGGAATATTGTCGCCTAGATTTGAAGCATACACATAAAGAAACCAGTATCCTACTCTATCACCCTCCAATATAAATAGTCTCGAATATAATAGCTTGCATGTTTTTGTCTTTTAACGCTTCATGCATCACTTAATATAATAAATTACATATTTTTGCCTTTTTAATCTTCATTTTGATAATTAGTAGTAATAATAATTAAACAAATACTTCTTTTTCTTTTGTTTTTTTTTAACCAAATCTATAGATATGCTTGTGTAGGGGGAGGACTACATCATCCCGTGAGCAAGATTATGACTTTATGCAAAGCACTTTTATGTTAATTTTTTTTATTTTGAAAAGAAAAATAAAAAATTGAAGCGTGGATTAAAATGGTCTGATTAATTTCTATATAACTTTATTTTTATTTCAAATATATTTTATTTTTAAGATTGTATAGAGAAAAGGTGAACGGAGTTAAAATAATAATTTTTAGGGTTTAAATACTATGCTCTCAGGCTCAAATCTCATGTTGTCATCATGTAACCCAAAAATATTTTTTTCGCTCTAATCCCATTTCACAAAATCTTAATAAAAAAATAAAAAGAAACCACGGACGACATGAACACACACACGTACACTTAAAATAAGTTCAAAAATCAATCATACAAAGTTTCCGCTTCAAATTTTTTAATTTATTTTTCTTTTTGTTATTCTTTAGAAAATGTAATTTCATATACCATGGAGAAAGAGTAATTCTTCTTTCACATTCCACATTAATTTATCACCGCAAAATAGTTAAAGAAAAATATTATAATAATAATAATTATTGTTGTTGTTAAATAATATGGAATAAAAATTTTGTATTTGCTGAAAATGTGGTGATTTATTTGCATAGAGAATACACAGAAAATACAGTGTACATGGGTCGGTTAAAAATAAATTTATACAAATTTAGATTTGGTCCTAAGTATATATTAGATTTATTTTTTAGATCTAATTCAGTGTTAGACCTG
Source organism: Arachis hypogaea (assembly GCF_003086295.3). NCBI lineage: Eukaryota > Viridiplantae > Streptophyta > Magnoliopsida > Fabales > Fabaceae > Arachis > Arachis hypogaea. The sequence continues at coordinate 30,958,547 of NC_092055.1, forward strand.
ATGAAACTTAAATATTTTTAGAACACAATTATATCAAGTAAAATTTGAGCTTTTAATAATAATTTGTAAAAAGAGATAAAAGCTTACTTGTTAGCTGTTACAAATAAGTTGGTAGCTGGTGTACGAAAATGTGATCATCAACAATGGCGCCAAAAGATTTGGAGTTCTCAAACGTGATTCACACTTTGTCACAATTCCGCACAACTAACCAGCAAGTGCAATGGGTCGTCCAAGTAATACCTTACGCGAGTAAGGGTCGATCCCACGGAGACTGTCGGCTTGAAGCAAGCTATGGTCACCTTATAAATCTCAGTCAGGCGAATTCAGATGATGATGGAGAATTGATAATTAAAAGATAAATAAAACATAAACTAAAGATAGAGATACTTATGTAATTCTTTGGTTGGAATTTCAGATAAGCGTATGAAGATGCTTTGTTCCTCTTGAACCTCTGCTTTCCTATTGCCTTCTTCCAATCATTCATACTCCTTTCCATGGCAAGCTTTATGTTGGGCATCTCCGTTGTCAATGGCTACTTCCCGTCCTCTCAGTGAAAATGTTCCAAATGCGCTGTCACCGCACGGCTAATCATCTGTCGGTTTTCGATCATGATGGAATAGGATCCATTGATCCTTTTGCGTCTGTCACATGCCCAACAATCGCAAGTTTGAAGCTCGTCACAGTCATCCCTTCCCAGATCCTACTCAGAATACCACAGATAAGGTTTAGACGTTCCGGATCTCAGGAATGGCTGCCAATAATTCTAGCCTATACCACGAAGGTTCTAATCTTAGATTAGAAACCCAAGAGATACACATTCAAGCTTGTTTGCATGTAGAATGGAAGTGGTTGTCAGTCACGCGTTCATAGGTTAGAATGGTGATGAGTGTCACATAATCATCACATTCATCATGTTCTTAGGTGCGAATGAATATCTTGGAGAAGAAACAGACTTGAGTTGAATAGAAAAATAATAGTACTTTGTATTAATTCATGAAGAACAACAGAGCTCCACACCTTTATCTATGGTGTGTAGAAACGCCACCGTTGAAAATACCAAAGTGATAATGGTGTAAGCATGGCCGAATGGCCAGCCTCCAAGGTCTAGGGACTAAACGTCCGAAGATCCAAAATACAATAGCAAAAGGTCCTATTTATAGAAAACTAGTAGCCTAGGGTTTACAGAAATCAGTAATTAATGCAGAAATCTTCTTCCGGGTCCACTTGGTGTGTGCTTGGGCTGAGCATTGAAGCTTCCATGTGTAGAGACTTTTCTTGGAGTTAAACGCCAGCTTTTGTGCCAGTTTGGGCGTTTAACCCCAACTTTTGTGCCAGTTCCGGCGTTAAACGCCAGAATTCTTGAGCTGACTTGAAAAGCCTGTTTGGGCCATCAAATCTCGGGCAAAGTATGGACTATTATATATTGATGAAAAGCCCAGGATGTCTACTTTCTAACGCAATTGGGAGCGCGCCAATTGGGCTTCTGTAGCTCCAGAAAATCCACTTTGAGTGCAGGGAGGTCAGAATCCAACAGCATCTGCAGTCCTTTTTCAGCCTCTGAATCAGAGTTTTGCTCAGGTCCCTCAATTTCAGCCAGAAAATACCTGAAATCACAGAAAAATACACAAACTTATAGTAAAGTCCAGAAAAGTGAATTTTATTTAAAAACTAATAAAAATATAATAAAAACTAACTAAAATATACTAAAAACATACTAAAAACAATGCCAAAAAGCGTATAAATTATCCGCTCATCACAACACCAAACTTAAATTGTTGCTTGTCCCCAAGCAACTGAAAATCAAATAGGATAAAAAGGAGAGAATATACAATAAATTCCAAAAACATCTATGAAGATCAGTATTAATTAGATGAGCGGGGCTTTTAGCTTTTTGCTTCTGAATAGTTTTGGCATCTCACTTTATCCTTTGAAGTTCAGAATGATTGGCTTCTATAGGAACTCAGAATCCAGATAGTGTTATTGATTCCCTAGTTAAGTATGTTGATTCTTGAACACAGCTACTTTATGAGTCTTGGTCGTGACCCAAAGCATTTTATTTTCCAGTATTACCACCGGATACATAAATGCCACAGACACATGTCTGGGTGAACCTTTTTCAGATTGTGACTCAGCTTTGCTAAAGTCCCCAGTGAGAGGTGTCCAGGGCTCTTAAGCACACTCTTTTTGCTTTGGACCACGACTTTAACCGCTCAGTCTCAAGTTTTCACTTGACACCTTCACACCACAAGCACATGGTTAGGGACAGCTCGGTTTAGCCGCTTAGGCCAGGATTTTATTCCTGTGGGCCCTCCTATCCACTGATGCTCAAAGCCTTGGATCCTTTTTATTTTACCCTTGCCTTTTGGTTTAAAGGGCTATTGGCTTTTTCTGCTTGCTTTTTCTTTTTCTTTCTTTCTCTTTTTTTTCTTTTTTTTCGCATTTTTTTCGCATATATATTTTTTTTCTGCAAGATTTTCACTGCTTTTTCTTGCTTCAAGAATCAATTTTATGATTTTTCAGATTATCAAATAACATTTCTCCTTTTCCATCATTCTTTCAAGAGCCAACAATTTTAACATTCATGAATCAACAAATTCAAAAAAAATATGCACTGTTCAAGCATTCATTCAGAAAAACAATAGTATTGCCACCACATCAAAATAACTAAACTGTTTTAAAATTTGAAATTCATGCACTTCTTTTTCTTTTTCAATTAAAAACATTTTTCATTTAAGAAAGGTGATGGATTCATTTTCATAGCTTTAAGGCATAGACACTAATGATCATGTAATAAAGACATAAACATAAAGCCTAATTTTCGAAAAACAGAAAATAAAGAACAAGGAAATTAAAGAACGGGTCCACCTTAGTGATGGCGGCTTGTTCTTCCTCTTTAAGATCTTATGGAGTGCTTGAGCTCCTCAATGTCTCTTCCTTGCCTTTGTTGCTCCTCTCTCATGGTTCTTTGGTCTTCTCTAATTTCATGGAGAAGGATGGAATGCTCTTGGTGCTCCACCCTTAGTTGTCCCATGTTGGAACTTAATTCTCCTAGAGAGGTGTTGATTTGCTCCCAATAGTTTTGTGGAGGAAATTGCATCCCTTGAGGCATCTCAGGGATTTCATAATGAGAAAATTCCTCATGCTCTTGTCCATGAGTGGGATCTCTTGTTTGCTCCATCCTTTTCTTAGTGATGGGCTTGTCCTCATCAATGAGGATGTCTTCCTCTATGTCAATTCCAGCTGAATTGCAGAGGTGACAAATGAGATGAGGGAAGGCTAACCTTGCCACAGTAGAGGACTTGTCTGCCACCTTGTAGAGTTCTTGGGATATAACCTCATGAACTTCTACTTCCTCTCTAATCATGATGCTATGAATCATGATAGCCTGGTCTATAGTAACTTCAGACCGGTTGCTAGTAGGAATGATTGAGCGTTGGATGAACTCCAACCATCCCCTAGCCACGGGCTTGAGGTCATGCCTTCTTAGTTGAACCGGCTTCCCTCTTGAATCTCTCTTCCATTGAGTGCCCTCTTCACAGATGTCCATGAGGACTTGGTCCAACCTTTGATCAAAGTTGACCCTTCTAGTGTATGGGTGTGCATCTCCTTGCATCATGGGCAAGTTGAATGCCAACCTTACATTTTCCGGACGAAAATCTAAGTATTTCCCCCGGACCATTGTAAGCCAATTCTTAGGGTCCGGGTTCACACTTTGATCATGGTTCTTGGTGATCCATGCATTGGCATAGAACTCTTGAACCATTAAGATTCTGACTTGTTGAATGGGGTTGGTGAGAACTTCCCAACCTCTTCTTCGGATCTCATGTCAGATCTTCGGATATTCGCCCTTTTTGAGCTTAAAAGGGACCTCGGGGATCACCTTCTTCTTGGCCACAACTTCATAGAAGTGGTCTTGATGCACCCTTGAGAGGAATCTCTCCATCTCCCATGACTCGGAGGTGGAAGCTTTTGCCTTCCCTTTCCTCTTTCTAGAGGTTTCTCCGGCCTTTGGTGCCATTAATGGTTATGGAAAAATAAAAAAGCTTTAGCTTTTACCACACCAAACTTAGAAGGTTGCTCATCCTCGAGTAAAAGAAGAAAGAAGAGAGTAGAAGAAGAAGAAATAAAGGAGATGGAGGGGGCTTTGTGTTTCGGCCATGGGGGAGAAGTAGTGTTTAGGTTGTGTAAAAATGAAGGAGTGAAGATGGGTTTATATAGGAGTGGAGAGGGGGGGTATGGTTCGGCCATTATGGGTGGGTTTGGGTGGGAAAGTGGTTTGAATTTGAATGGTGAGGTAGGTGGGATTTTATGAAGGATGGATGTGAGTGGTGAAGAGAATGGTGGGATTTGATAGGTGAGGGGTTTTTGGGGAAGAGGTATTGAGGTGAATGGGTGAAGAAGAAGAGAGAGAGGTAGGGTAAGTAGGGATCCTGTGGGATCCACAGATCCTGAGGTGTCAAGGATTTCTCATCCCTGTACCATGTGGCATGCAAAACGCCCCTTGCTGCCAATCCTGGCGTTAAACGCCAAGCTGCTGCCCATTTCTAGCGTTTAATGCCAGCTTCTTGCCCATTCCTGGCATTAAACGCCAGTCTGGTGCCCATTTCTGGCGTTAAACGCCCAGAATGGTGCCAGACTGGGCGTTTAACGCCCATTCTACTACCCTTACTGGCGTTTAAATGCTAGTAAGTTTCTCCTCCAGGGTGTTCTGTTTTTAATTCTGTTTTTCCTTCTGTTTTTTCTTTTTCAATTATTTTTGTGACTTCACATGATCATCAACCTACAGAAAACATAAAATAACAAACGAAAATAGAAATTCAATATAGATAGTTAAAGATTGGGTTGCCTCCCAACAAGCGCTTCTTTAATGTCAATAGCTTGACAGTGGCTCTCATGGAGCCTCACAGATGTTTAGAGCAATGTTGGAACCTCCCAACACCAAACTTAGAGTTTGACTGTGGGGGCTCTGTTTGTCTCTGTATTGAGAGAAGCTCTTCATGCTTCCTCTCCATGGTTATAGAGGGATATCCTTGAGCTTTAAACACAAGGAAATCTTCATTCACTTGAATGATCAATTCTCCTCTGTCAACATCAATTACAGCTTTTGCTGTGGCTAGGAAGGGTCTGCCAAGGATGATGGATTCATCTATACACTTCCCAGTCTCTAGGATTATGAAATCAGCAGGGATATAATGGTCTTCAACCTTTACCAAGACATCCTCTACAAGTCCATAAGCTTGTTTCTTTGAATTGTCTGCCATGTCTAGTGAGATTCTAGCAGCTTGTACCTCAATGATCCCTAGCTTCTCCATTACAGAGAGAGGCATAAGGTTTATACTTGACCCCAGGTCACACAGAGCCTTCTCAAAGGTCATGGTGCCTATGTTACAAGGGATTAAGAATTTTCCAGGGTCTTGTCTCTTCAGAGGTAATCTCTGCCTAGTCAAGTCATCCAGTTCTTTGATGAGCAATGAAGGTTCATCCTCCCAAGTCTCATTACCAAACAACCTGGCATTTAGCTTCATGATTGCTCCAAGGTACTTAGCAACTTGCTCTTCAGTAACATCTTCATCCTCTTCAGAGGAAGAATACTCATCAGAGCTCATGAATGGCAGAAGTAAATTCAATGGAATCTCTATGGTTTCAGTGTGAGCCTCAGATTCCCACGGTTCCTCATTAGGGAACTCCTTGGAGGCCAGTGGATGTCCATTGAGGTCTTCCTCAGTAGAAATCACTGCCTCTTCCTCCTCTCCAGGTTCGGCCATGTGGGACGTGTTTATGGCCTTGCACTCTCTCTTTGGATTCTCTTCTGTATTGCTTGGGAGAGTACTAGGAGGGAGTTCAGTAACTTTCTTACTCAGCTGACCCACTTGTGCCTCCAAATTTCTAATGGAGGACCTTGTTTCAGTCATGAAACTTTGAATGGTTTTAATTAGATCAGAGACTATGGTTGCTAATTCAGAATGGCTCTGCTTGAAATTCTCTGTCTGTTGCTGAGAAGATGATGGAAAAGGTTTGCCATTGCTAAACCTATTTCTTCTACCATTATTGTTGTTGAAGCCTTGTTAAGGCCTCTATTGATCCTTCCATGAGAGAATTGGATGATTTCTCCATGAAGGATTATAGGTGTTTCCATAGGGTTCTCCCATGTAATTCACCTCTTTCATTGCAGGGTTCTCAGGATCATAAGCTTCTTCTTCAGGGGAAGCTTCCTTAGTACTGCCTGGTGTAGCTTGCATTCCAAACAGACTCTGGGAAATCATATTGACTTGCTGAGTCAATATTTTGTTCTGAGCCAATATGGCATTCAGAGTATCAATCTCAAGAACTCCTTTCTTCTGAGTTGTCCCATTATTCACAGGGTTCCTTTCAGAAGTGTACATGAATTGGTTATTTGCAACCATTTCAATGAGTTCCTGAGCTTCTGTAGGCGTCTTCTTCAGATGAAGAGATCCTCCAGCAGAGCTGTCCAATGACATCTTGGACAGTTCAGACAGACCATCATAGAAGATTCCTATGATACTCCATTCTGAAATCATGTCAGAAGGGCACCTTCTGATCAATTGCTTGTATCTTTCCCGAGCTTCATAGAGGGATTCACCTTCCTTCTGTCTGAAGGTTTGGACTTCCACTCTAAGCTTACTCAATTTTTGAGGTGGAAAGAACTTTGCCAAGAAGGCATTAAATAGCTTTTCCAAAGAGTTCAGGCTTTCTTTAGGTTGTGAATCCAACCATGTCCTAGCTCTGTCTCTTACAGCAAAAGGGAAGAGCATAAATCTGTAGACTTCAGGGTCAACCCCATTGGTCTTGACAGTGTCACAGATTTGCGAGAATTCAGCTAAGAACTGATGAGGATCTTCCAATGGAAGTCCATGAAACTTGCAATTCTGTTGCATCAGAGAAACTAATTGAGGCTTAAGCTCAAAGTTGTTTGCTCCAATGGCAGGGATTGAGATGCTTCTCCCATAGAAGTTGGGAGTAGGTGCAGTAAAGTCACCCAGCACCTTCTTTGCATTGTTGGCATTGTTGTTTTTGGCTGCCATGGCTTCTTCCTCCTTGAAGAGCTCTGTTAGGCCCTCTAGAGAGAGTTGTGCTTTAGCTTCTCTTAGCTTTCTCTTCAAGGTCCTTTCAGGTTCAGGATCAGCTTGAATAAGTATGTCTTTATCTTTGCTCCTGCTCATATGAAAGAGAAGAGAACAAGAAAGTAGGGAATCCTCTATGTCATAGTATAGAGATTCCTTGAGGTGTCAGAGGAAAAGAAGAATAGAAGGAGGAGGTAGAGAGAGGAGAATTCGAACTTATCAAGAGGGATAGAGTTCGAATTGCACCTTGAGGAGGAGTGTTAGTCCCTTAAATAGAAGGATGTGAGAAGAGGGGAAGAATTTTCGAAAATAAATTAAAAAGATTTTGAAATAATTAAAAAGAAATTTGAAAATTTGATTGAGATTTTCGAAAATTAAGATTAGGAAAGAAATTAAGTGATTTTCGAAAAGATTTTGAAATTAGAAATTAGAAAGATATGATTGAGAGTTAATTTTAAAAAAGATGTGATTGAAAAGATATGATGGAGAAGATATGATTGAAAATCAATTTTAAAAAAAGAAAGTTTTAAAATTAAAGTTGATTACTTGACTAACAAGAAATTAAAAGATATGATTCTTAAAGTTTAAAATTTGATCCTTTCTTAATAGGCAAGTAACAACTTGAAAATTTTGAAGTAAATCATTAATAGTAGCAAGGATTTTCGAAAATAATAAAAAAAATGGAAAGAAATTAATTTTGAAGAGATATGATTGAAAAGATATGATTTGAAAAAGATTTGATTTTGAAAAATTATGAAAATTTGAAAAAGATTTGAATTAAAAACAAAATCTTCCCTCTTGTGTCATCCTGGCGTTAAACGCCCAGAATGGCATCCATTCTGGCGTTTAACACCCAAAATCCTACCTTTTTGGGCGTTAAACGCCCAGCCAGGTACCCTGGCTGGCGTTTAAACGCCAGTTTTCCTTCTTCACTGGGCGTTTTGAACGCCAAGCTTTTTCTGTTTGATTCCTCTGCTGAATATTCTGAATCTTCAATTTTCTGTATTATTAGCTTGAAAAGGCACAATTTTGAAAATATTTTTGAATTTTTAATGATGAGAAACAATAAAAATGCAACTAAGATCAAATAAACAATGCATGCAAGACACCAAACTTAAGAATTGACACTAAGATACATAAAATATTTTTTATTTTTATGATTTTAAAAGTTTTTTGTGATTTTTCGAAAATTATATAGAAAAGAGAATAAAGAGATTCAAAACTTTTTAATAAGAATTTCAGGAATCATGCAATGTTAGTCTAAAGCTTCAGTCCAAAAAGGATTGGACATGGCTAGTCAAGCTTCAGCAGGACATTACATTCAACAGCTAAATTGATGAGAATCAATCAGCTTTTGTGATGATAAGAACATCACCTTGAAACTCTAGAATTCATTCTTAAAAATTCTGAAAAATAAAAAGAAAAGTACCTAATCTAAGCAACAAGATGAACCGTCAGTTGTCCAAACTCGAACAATCCCCGGCAACGGCGCCAAAAACTTGGTGCACGAAATTGTGATCATCAACAATGGCGCCAAAGGACTTGGAGCTCTCAAACGTGATTCACACTTTGTCACAAATCCGCACAACTAACCAGCAAGTGCACTGGGTACCACGCAGAGGCAAGAATGAAAGCAGCAGTTCGAGCAGATGACCTTGAAACTCTTGAACCAATAGTAGGTCCAGATGCACACATGGTTTCATTTAAGGCTACAGACTCGGCTTCTTTCCCTTACTGTCTGTCTCCGTCGACGTCGAATTCTTAGTTTTTTTTATGCCTATATCCGATTAGAGCAGCCCCCTTCTGATCCATTCATTTCTGCAAGCAGGGAGGGGGGATCCAGAGCTAAGCCTCCCGTCTATTGCATAACCTAAAAAACAAGAGAACATCGTCAGAGCGGCTTCTACCTTAGATATGTTATTTGACGATAGAGATTTGGTCATCCAAGTAATACCTTACGTGAGTAAGGGTCGATCCCATGGAGACTGTCGGCTTGAAGCAAGCTATGGTCACCTTGTAAATCTCAGTAAGGTGAATTCAGATGATGATGGAGAATTGATAATTAAAAGATAAATAAAACATAAACTAAAGATAGAGATACTTATGTAATTCTTTGGTTGGAATTTCAGATAAGCGTATGAAGATGCTTTGTTCCTCCTGAACCTCTGCTTTCCTATTGCCTTCTTCCAATCATTCATACTCCTTTCCATGGCAAGCTTTATGTTGGGCATCACCGTTGTCAATGGCTACTTCTCGTCCTCTCAGTGAAAATGTTCCAAATGCGCTGTCACCCCACGGCTAATCATCTGTCGGTTCTCGATCATGTTGGAATAGGATCCATTGATCCTTTTGCGTCTGTCACACGCCCAACAATCGCGAGTTTGAAGCTCGTCATAGTCATCCCTTCCCAGATCCTACTCAGAATACCACAGACAAGGTTTAGATGTTCTGGATCTCAGGAATGGCTGCCAATAATTCTAGCCTATAGCACAAAGGTTCTAATCTTAGATTAAAAACCCAAGAGATACACATTCAAGCTTGTTTGCATGTAGAACGGAAGTGGTTGTCAGTCACGCGTTCATAGGTTAGAATGGTGATGAGTGTCACATAATCATCACATTCATCATGTTCTTGGGTGCGAATGAATATCTTGGAGAAGAAATAGACTTGAGTTGAATAGAAAAACAATAGTACTTTGTATTAATTCATGAAGAACAGCAGAGCTCCACATCTTAATCTATGGTGTGTAGAAACTCCACCGTTGAAAATACCAAAGTGATAATCGTGTAAGCATGGCAGAATGGCCAGCCTCCAAGGTCTAGGGACTAAACGTCCGAAGATTCAAAATACAATAGCAAAAGGTCCTATTTATAGAAAACTAGTAGCCTAGGATTTACAGAAATCAGTAATTAATGCAGAAATCTTCTTCCGGGCCCACTTGGTGTGTGCTTGGACTGAGCATTGAAGCTTCCATATGTAGAGACTTTTCTTGGAGTTAAACGCCAGCTTTTGTGCCAGTTTGGGCGTTTAACTCCAGCTTTTGTGCCAGTTCCGGCGTTAAACGCCAGAATTCTTGAGCTGACTTGAAACGCCTGTTTGGGCCATCAAATCTCGGGCAAAGTATGGACTATTATATATTGATGAAAAGCCCAGGATGTCTACTTTCCAACGCAATTGGGAGCGCGCCAATTGGGCTTCTGTAGCTCCAGAAAATCCACTTCAAGTGCAGGGAGGTCAGAATCCAACAGCATCTGCAGTCCTTTTTCAGCCTCTGAATCAGAGTTTTGCTCAAGTCCCTCAATTTCAGCCAGAAAATACCTGAAATCACAGAAAAATACACAAACTCATAGTAAAGTCCAGAAAAGTGAATTTTATTTTAAAACTAATAAAAATATAATAAAAACTAACTAAAATATACTAAAAACATACTAAAAACAATGTCAAAAAGCGTATAAATTATCCGCTCATCATTAGCCAACATCGTTTAAAATTAAAACAATCTTTAAAACAAATCAACAATAAATCATAATAGGTTTTAATTAAAATCAGAATAAATCATAACTAAAGAAGGAAAACAAATCAACAATAATCAGAATATATTTTAATTAAGTTTAGAACAAATTAAAACCAAACATATAACACAAATCAACAATAATCAAAACATGTTTAATTAAAATCAGAACAAATCAGAACCAAACAAGGAGACAAATCAACAATAATCAGAACTCAGAAGTTCAAAGCAACAAATCAACCTTAAATTATAATAACATGTTCCAAAGAAATCAAGTTTTATAATCACTGACCTAAAATTTGGAAGGTCAAACCATAATCATATTTTTAGAAGCATTACCTAGAATGAGCTTGAACAGGGAAAGGGGGCAGCTAAGTAGGGGCTAAATGTGTTGGCAAGACTAACCTTCACCAGGGTTGGCCGTGGCAGGTCTGACCTTTGCGGGACTGAGCTTCGTCATTGACCTTCCTCACAAGCAGACCAGCAGCACAAAGAAGAAAAAGAATATGAAAAGAAGAGGATCAGGAGCAAAGTAGTGACCATTGTACTTCACAGCCGCTATTGGTGGCATCGTGACTGAGGTTTATTAGCGAGTAGTGCGGTGTGGAAATGTTGTGCAGCGTGAAAAAGCAGCTTTGACTAGAGCAAGCTGTGAAGCAGTCGAGCAGAATAAGGGCAGCACCAGTTTCGAAGAAGAACACCTTAAGGCTAGTGAGGGTAGCTGGTGGGTGTATAGACGAGGGTTGAGAGAGTTTCCAAGAATGGGAGCTTTAAGCCTATATGCATGCCCTAATATATATATATATATATATATAGAGAGAGAGAGAGAGAGAGAGAGAGATTGTCTGTGTGGTTTGCAATGTGAAACCAGTGACACTAAGTATAAAAAATTATTGAAATTAGGAACTCTCACCGGCCAGGCTGGGTGACCCGAGCTCTAGCCTGGGCTCGATTGAGTTGGGCTCCCAAGTGACTTATTTTTTCCTCGAGTCAGCCCCAGGTCACTTTGAAACGGGGCCAAAATGTGTAAAATTGCTTCGGACCAAGACCAGATCTTTAAGGCCAGATCAAATTATGTATACCCCCTAAGAGAAAGTAATGAAGATTTTGAGAGAATTTGCTATGATTCACAAAATGATAAGCTACGTACAAGAGTTACTTAATTCTAAAGATAACTACTTATACTATCACTAATTTTAACTACATGATATATATCTTAACACCAGCCTAACAAACTTGCTTAGTAAGAACTCACTAACTAATTCTGCTAACTTAACTATAACTAAATCAGAGTTCATTCAATTAAGAACTAGCAACTAATTCCATACTATACAACTCATTCACTTTAATTATGGTGTGGAAACTTCCAACTACAACTTCAACACCCTCCAACTTAAGGGTATCGAAATCATATAGCCGAAGCTTGGAGATGTAGGTCCTGAATCAAACAGGAGCAAGGAGCAAGGAGCTTTGTGAACACATTTATTACTTGCTCCTTAGTATGAACCGCCAACAGTTTCACTAATTTATTTAGAGACTTTTTTCCTGCCACATGAGAATCTACTTCTATATGCTTTGTGTACTTGTGGAACACTGATACCTAGACATCTTTAGTTATTTTTAGGTTTTATTTTAATTAGTTTCTTATATTTAAATCAAAATTCTTATTTTTTTAGTGAAATTTTGATAACTAATCATATGTTTGGAGTTGTATTAGAATGATAGTGTTTTTAGGATATAATTAAGCAAATCAGGATAAATTTTAGAAGAAAACACAAGTGTACTTCAAGAGAAGCTGGCACCAAGCTCAAGGAGGCCAAGCCTAGTGCTTAGACTCCAAGTTGTGCACCCAAAATCTGGAGCCCAGCTCCAAGGACTGGCGCCCAACGCCTTATCCTCCAAGTCTAGCGCCCAATTTGGGCACCCAATTCCTCCATTCTAAGCCTAACACCTTTGTGCCTGGGAGGAGGCAAGGTGGCTGATGCCCAGCTGAAAAAAGTGGTGCCTAGTTAGATTATAAATAAGTGAACAAGGTTCACATCGATGATCATCGAATAATCACTGGAGCCATCTAACACCTCATTAGTTTTAGGTTATTTTCTTTCTATCATGAGTAACTAAATCTCTATGTTAAAGGTTAGGAGCTCTGTTTTATTTTATGGATTAGTAATGCAAGTGTTTTCTTTATTTTGATTCTTGATTTCCTACTTTTTAAAGATTGAGTTGCATTCTTCATCATTAATGGTTAGAAGTATTGGAAAATATTCTAATTCTATTTTGGATTCTATTACTACTTTGGAAAATTTAATATCGGAATTAGCTTGAAATTCATCTCATAATCTTCAATTATTTAAAACTAGTCTTTGAATACTTGACATTTAATTCAGCTAAGGATAATCTTTGAATATTGTGTGGTTTAAAATCGAAATCATTCTTCACCCCTTCTCTTAATTAGTTGACCAAGGAATTGGAGATTAATTAAGTTAAGAGAAATTAAATTGTCAAGGAGTTGAAATTTGATTATAAATAATTTGCTGTGAAAAGATTTTTGCATGAGTCAAATTAGGAAAACACAAGTATTGCTTTTTCTAAAAATTTAACATCTTTGAAGCCTTTAACATTCTCATTTCTTGATTGCTTTCCTAATTCTCTAAACCTCCCTTCAGTCACCACGATTTTTTCTTCACTATTTTTTACTCTACTTCAATATTCACAATCCTCTTGCCAAGGTTTGATTGATCTAATAAGAGATTCAATTAGATGTTACTTGATTCAATCCGTTAATCCTCGTGGAAATAATATCTACTCACCATGGTATTACTTAATACGATTTGGTGCACTTGCCAATATTCGAGTGTATCAATTTTGCCTCATCAAACACGGGGTTGGCTATAATATGGAGTTTAGAACTATCATCACAATACATGAAAATAGACTTAGATAATGGCATTTGGAATTCTCCAAGACCACATATGCATTCACTTGCACACATAAAAAGTGGCAGTGGCCACAAATTCTCTAACTCCTCCCGAATCACCTTCAGCTTAGTGAAATATGATAATGCTTATGTCTCCCTGTGTTTAACAAAAAAAAGCTCAACATTTCTAAATACATCACTTTGATAAAACTTGTGCTTCAAATTGTTCCACAAATCCATAGTATTTTCATTCTACAACACAGTTTGAGCAGTTTTGTAATTCTTATACAATTTGATCCACAACATGATGAACGTAATACATCTGTCCACATCATACAACAAAGACTTCGTTCTTTAGTAGGTTTAGGCTGTAAGACTCTAGATTTTTTTAAAAATTAAAATATGAGTTAGTTGATATTTTGAAAATTGTTTTATGAATGACAAGGAAAAATATTTAGAACATAAACTCGAGCACTTATCTTAAACGTTTTGGCCTAAGATAGGGCTAACAGACCCAAAGATCACAAATGGACCCATATTGGGCCCAAGTCCAAGGCTTATAAGCCTTCCACCCTTCACAATTTAGAACACTTTCCCTTCATTCACACACATTCAGCACAAAGAAGAGAAAAGAGAGGAGAAGAGGAACCCTAAGTGCACTATCACCACTTCACAACATTGCTCATAACTTCCTAACCGTAGCTTCAATTGACAATTCGTTTGTAGTCACACGTCGCTCTCTTCATCCTCTTCAATTCTATCGAACTGTATGGTGAGTAAGTCTAAAATTCCTGCTCCATTTTTGAATTTCTCATTGAATTCGTATTTTCGGCATATGTGAGTTGAAATATTGTGATGTTGGTTCTTTAGGGGTACTCTAGTATGGATTCCAAGTGAGTTTCATCCTAAATTTGAATGGAATAAGGTAAGGTGACCTTTTTCTCCTTCAAACCTCTATTTTTTATGTGTCCTAGGTTGATATATGTGTCATTTTGGTGATATTAGAGTTGCTTGCTTGTTTTTGGTGTTTGGTGTGGTTGTGGAGCAATTGTTGAGGCTTGGTTGGCATTGAGCAAGTTGATTTGGTCAAAAAGAGAGAATTCAAAGGTTGGAGACTGCTGTAAATGAGGTAGGGATTTTTCTTGAAATCATTTTATTACTAAAGATTGATATAAATCGATATAAAAAATTATACTTTTAGTGATTATGTGAGTCTCATGAATTGATATGTGTGATTGATGTTGTGCTTGATGATGGTTGAGAATGTATGTTTGATTAGTAAATGAATATTATAATTTTGATTACCTTGTGATGAGTTATGAAATTGAGTTGAATGATATTGATGTGAGAGTTTGGGCCTAAGGCCGTGATAGAGTGAGGTATTTTCCTACATAGTAAGTTGAGGTAAGTGGTGGCATTGCCACGTGTGATAAGTAATTAAATTAATGAGAATGAGTTGAATGATGGATTTGTTGGTTTGATTTTTATTTGTGAAGTTTAAGTGCTATATGTTGAGAATTTGATTGGATATTGATTTAGGAAGTTGGATTGGTTGGATTGAAACTTGTTTAATTGGGGTTAAATGGATAGAGATTGATGAATGAGTGTTGAGAATGTTGAGAAATGGTTTCGGAATAGTTTGAAACAGAACTGAATTGAGTTTTGGTAAGAATTGACAATTGGGTGAATTTGGTAAAAATAAAATTTTAGACTAACTTTGACGGGGCATAACTTGGCGCTTGGAGTTCAGAATTTGATGAAATTTGTCTTTAATTAAAGCTAGTGAAAAGATATTTAAAACAGTCTAAGAATGAAGGAATGAAATTTTGTAAAAAAAGTTATTGATATTTGAAAATGGGGGTGAAAAACTGAATCTTGCATGAATGCATGGGTTATGTGTACGCATGAATGTGAAACAGAATTGAAATCGCGCGTACCCACGAGGCATGTATACGCATGATGTGCAACCCGAATTGAAATCGTGCGTACGCACGACGAATGCGTACGCACGACCGTGCTGATTTTTTGAAAATATTGTTTTCGAACTATTTAACTTTCTCAACATGTTTATAACCCTGTTTACCCCCCGTCTGAAGTTGAATCACTAATTTATAAGCTTTGAATATACTGGGAGCATTATAATGAGTTAAATTGAATTATTCTCGAATAAACACTTGGTTAAACCGAATGATATGGTTGTGGGAATGGTGGTTCGTCCCGCACGCGGTGAGGACAGTGGTATTATCCCACTCACGAGTAGATAGAATTGGTAAATTAACAGTAATTTGGGGGGTTAACGAGTTTGGTAACTTATGAAATTGATTAAAGACATTAATGTTAACTGATTGTGGTCTAAATGACCGATTTGGCAAGGTCGGAGGTTCGTCCTGCTTGTGAAGCAAGGTCATGGGTTCGTCCCGCTTGCGTATTTGGTAAGATGTAGGGACAATGGTCTCATCCCGCCTACACACACACACACACACTCTCTCTCTCTCTCTCTCTCTCTCTCTGGTTGCAAGGGGTACATGGCACTCTCCCTGCGAGATATGTACAGGATATTTATCCTACGAAGTGTACAGGACACTCACCCTACAAGGTGTGACAAGGCGCTCTCCTGACGAGATATGTACATGGCACTCACTGTAAGAACCGAGCTTAATTAACTGCCTAATTAGATAATTTACTTGTCCAAATTAGGTTCCGAATAATTAGAGTGAGAATTAGGGGATTTAAAGGTAATTTTGGACTCAGTGGATTTTTCTGAGTCATAAAATGTGCTTTCTGCGAAAAACCGTGAAAAACTACGAATCGGCAATTGAACCGGTTGAATCGGTTCAAGTCTGACTGGTACTGTACGAGAAAAATTTTAAACAGTCAAAAATCTTAGAAAAATATTAGAAGTCAAAAACCGGGCGTTAATTTTAACGGTTTGGCCTGAAGTTGGGCCAAACGGGCTAAAAACGCTAACGGGTTGGACCGGGCTCAAGTTGGGCCCAAGCCCAATATATAAATACACTTAAATGAACCCATTTCAGCCACATTCACCCTCATAACTTAAACACAACAGCAACTGAATTGAGGAGAGAGGTGAGAGCTTTCCACCATTGTTACTATTCACTTCAAACTTGCCAAGCTCATATCTTGAGCTAGAGAGCTCCGATCGCCGCACCGTTTACGGTTACGCGTTTCTTGTGAAAAGCTCTACAAAACCCACACAAGAAATTGGGGAGGTAACCACGAAATCCCTTCCATTCTTCTCTCAAAAGTTTCGGTTTCTAGGGCTCTGGGGTTAAATAAATTTTTGTGATTTTGGATGTTTAGGTTTGCTCTAATCCTTGCTTAGCCTTGGATTCTTGCTAGTAAATCTGTTGGAGAAGGTAAGGGCCACTAAACCCTTGTGAAATTATGTTTAATTGGAACCCTAGGTTGATTTGAGGTGATTTATATGTATATAGTTTGATTATTGTGGCTTTGGGAGCTCTTGGAACTTAATTGTGCTTAGTGGAGTGGATGTGAAAGCTTGGAATTTGGTTAAAAGCTATTTGGTGATCAATTTGAGTTTTGGTGTATAAAGAAAAATCAGCCAAGGTATGGTTTCAGTTTCCTCTATGTAGTATATAATATTCATGGACACTTAGGCTAGTGACCTATAGGATAGGTGTGGAAATTGTATGTTGTTGATGATTGTTTGTGTTGATGAGGTATAAATGTATTGATGTGTTATTGTGATTAGATGATGAAGTTGAAATATGATGGATTAGATGCATGAGTATTGTTGATTATGAATATGAATCTTGGTTGAGTTGGTAATGAGAATTGGTAATGAGATGATGATGATTGGTGGATATGTTATATATATATGTGTGATAAATGAAGTTAAGAATAATGAAAGGTGAAAGAAATTATGGTATGATTGGTGTCATATGATACAAAAGGTAAATTCTGATGAAATAATGGGGTTTGGAATGGTATGGTATGGTTTGAAATGTGTATGGTAAGAAATTGTGTAAATGTTGAAGTTTGGTAAAATTGAGTTTTTGGTAAACTTTGCTCGATCATAACTTTTGCCTCGGTTTTTGCCTCGATATAAAATTTATAAAAATTGGAATTTTGTAGAGGAAGTTATAATCCTTCAAAGTTGGTGTTAAAAATCTGAAATTCTACAAAGTTGCAGAATTTCATGATTTCTGATATGTGCGGGCGCATACACTCGTGCGGACGCACACCCTGCAAATATTTTGATCTGTGCGGATGCACGCACCTGTGTGCACGCATAGGCAAGGAAGTGCATTCTGTTCGCAGCGCTGGTACAGCTTGTGCACGCACATATCCAAGGAAAAACTTCAACCTGTGCGGACGTACACGTCGGAAAGGTCAGTCTATTGGGAGCGTTGGCACAGGTTGTGCGAGTGCACAGATCCTTATAAAATTAACACCTGTGCGTACGCCAACAAGGTTATAAGCTTCTAAAACACCATTTTAAAACTTATGGGCTTAATTTTGAGTATTGGAACATGGGATGTAACTTAAGGTTTCTAGAACACGATTTTATGATAAATTAGAAAACGAAGGCCTAGGTTTCTGGCGTGCTGAGAATGATTTGACGTTGGGTGGAGGATGAGTGATATATGAGATAAGGAATGATGAACTTTTTACATTGGAAACTGAGTTATGAATGGACAGTGGTTGAGATGAGTCGAGGACTCGGATTGAGACGATAGATCCATGTATACTGAAAATGTATTCTGAAAACCACTAAAATATTATTTTTACTGAGAATATGAGACGTTATGCACCCGGTAGGGACAAGGTTGGATCCCGCCTGTCGAGGTAGCAGCGGCGGCGTATGGGCGGTGGTTCGTCCCGCTTGCGTTGAGATGTGAGGTCTGTGGCAAGAGTATCCCGCTCACATCCCTTCGGACCATAGGCGAGCAGGCGCCGGTACCTGGACAGTGATCTGGGAACTATATCTCGGGGTTTCCATATGAGAAATCCAAAGGGCGACGTCTCCATAGAGATGTGTCGGGTTGGCAGTTGAACCGACAATGTGATATCACAGCCAGTAGGGCAGGCATTCATCATATGTATTTTCTATCTATTTGTATGCTTTGTTTACTTGTAATGGCTTGCCTAATTGAATAACATGCTTACTTGCTATCTGAATTATTTGTCTCATATGCTTCTACTTGTGTCTTACTTGCATTGTTTATTAATTGTGCTTTCTACTGGAATTAAGGAGGTTCAGAAGGCGGTGGCGATGGGATCGCATGGAGGATAGGTTGGTGAAGGCTGTGGGATAGTGGTGTTTGGTTAGAGTAGAAATCCCTTAAGATAGATTACCCGGTTTAATTATGATAAGGTTTATATTATGCTTGTTTTGTTTTAGAATGCTTTAAGCTTGAATCTTGTGATGGATATGGAGCTTAGGATTGCCTTTGGCGTCCAGGGGTCTTATATCCTACATCACTGGGCACTGTTACCATACTGAGAACCTCTGGTTCTCATACCATATCTTTGTTGTATTTTTCAGATGCAGGTCGCAACCCACCTCGGTGAGTTGTTTTGGATGGTGACAGGAGCGAAGGATCTTGGTTTCCTTTGGAGTCTTTTTGGTTTATTTTGTTTTTATGTCTTTCACTTTTGTATCTTGTTTAGCCTAGAGGCTTGTATTTGAGGGAACAACTTGTATAAGCTATTTTTAAACTGTCAGTTTTCAATATGGTTCTGTATACTTGTATATGGCTAGTCGGCTTAAACTCTGCGAGTTAAGGCTAGTTCCTATGATATTATATACTTATATTTTGTTGTATCTTATCTATTTCTTGTGCCTTAAGCTAGTAGCTTCATTAGTACGTTCTGCGCTTTTCAAATCCTGTCTTTGAGCTATATTTTTCATCAGGCTTCTAGATTACTATATTCCTTCTATATATTATACGTATGAGCTTAGAACTGTCGTAACTTCTGATTAACCTTTGCTTTACGACACGAGGTAAGGCTTAAGCTAATTAGGGTGTTACATTTAGTGGTATCAGAGCGGTTCGTCCTCGTGAGTCTGAGGGATGGACCGATTGTGCTTCTTTGCATACTCTGTGTGTCTTTTCTTTGATGCTATTAGGTTATCCACTTGATATATGCATAGTATGCTTGTTTGTGAGTACTTGTTTGGGATAATTGAAGCATTAGACTTTTGATATTGAGACTGATCACCTTGATATCGATTGTTTGGTGTAGACAGAAACCCTAATGGCTACTCGCGGACAAGGTCGGTCACGTATACGGAGAGATTATGAGGGTAACCCGTCGACGAATGATCACGCTGAACTTATGGCAACAATGACTAATTTAGCTAACACGATTCAAGCGGGCACTGTTATGGCTACTCATGCTTTGCGGCAAACAAGGCAATCAGCCGGAAGTGAAAATGAAGAAGGTGCTGAGGACAACTTAGTTGGTGTTCCGAGAACTCTAGCTGCTTTTCTGAAAGCTGACCCGCCAGTTTTTAATGGAACGATAAATCCTACTGAAGCAGACAACTGGTTCGAAGCTGTGGAGAGTGCATTACAGACTCAACAAGTATCGAGTAATCAGTTCGTGGAATATGCGGCTTATCAACTAGTGAGAGAAGCTCAGCAATGGTGGCAAAGAGAGCACCGACTGCTACGCCTACAGAAGGTGGACATTACATGGACATTATTTCAAGAAGCTTTCTACAAAAAGTACTGGCATGAATCATTAAGGGAGGCCAGAGAGTTGGAGCTCTTACAGTTGAAGCAAGGGTCCATGACTATAGCTGAATACACCAGCAAGTTCGAAAAACTCTGTAGGTCCTCGAGAATAAGTCAGGGTACTCCTGAGTCCTATGAGGGATGGAAATGTGTCAAATATGAAGTAGGGCTGAGGGAAGATATCATGTGTGTTGTGGCTCCATTGGAGATTAAGAGATTCTCCGAATTGGTGGACAAGGCAACAATTGTAGAAGATTATGCCAAGGAGGTGACTTTGGAGAGAGATGTTCGTGGCGGTACTAGTAGCAGAGGTCGTGGGAAGTATGTTCCATCAAGAGGCCAGAACTCCAAGAAGGGTTGGCATGCCCCTCAGCAATCCCAAGTTCAAAGACATATCAGAGGCATTGACCATGACCAGTATCACCGGGCAAGAGGAGCAGGTAAGCAGGCGTGGGCTCAACAAGAAGAGTTAAGGTGCCAGAGATGTGGAAGATACCATCCGAAAAAGTCATGCATGGCTGGGTTCAGTGGATGTTACAGCTGCGGATTGTCAGGGCATATCTCTAGACGCTGTCCTTACAAAAAGGACCAAGGTGCAGATCGGTCCCAGTAATGGGGTTAAGGATCTCCAACTCGAGGTAACAATGAAATTGATAACCTAGTTTTAATCACGTTGTGGGGGACTGTAACTTGACTCTTCTTATTAGCTTATGATGGAGACAAAGATTTGGAACTAGGAAGATTAGATTAAACATCAAGCTTGGGACCAGAGTTTAGCTTAGTTTCATTTTATGGGATGTTGCCGTTAAGGCTGGCCAAACTTAGCATCGGAAGAAACAAAAGGGAGAAGATAAGTTTGGTGGGTACAACCAAGCGATTTGGGTTCTTAGTGACAACCAATTAGCGTGACACTACGGAAGGCGTGAGGAAGCATTGACACGATAGGATTATGAAAGATGACGTACTTTCACGACTTAAGTTAAGTTGGCGATATTAAGTAGCCGAACACTTTGTGGAAGGAGGGACAGTTGTAGTTAAGGGTTATATACGCGCTCGGTGCTAAATGCGACTATGCCGAAATTACCGACGATTTAACAAAGTGACTGTGAAGGACCAGTATCCATTGCCGAGGATAGATAACTTAATGGATCAATTGCGAGGAACCGGAGTGAAGGAGGATAGTAATGGGAGACTTAATACGAGAGAGATTACCAACAAATGCTTGTAACTCTATCTATCTTTCTTTCGTAATTCACATTGAAATACTTTATTTCTCGATCCTTCTTGATAGTCAAATTGAACGTTTCCTAAATCAAATTCCCATTTGCATGTGTCCTTTCACACAACTCGTACTCCTTGATCTGAGCCTAAATCTGTTTTGACCCAATCGAGTGTGAGGAAGATTTCTATTAAAATAAACCCTCAGTAGAGATATACTTTGGTTCAATGTGCCTTATTGGTTCTTCAAAGGATTCATAATTTGGAATTCTTTTCTTAAGGCGCACTCTAATTCTCTTTTTGGTGCATTTTCTTATTCTCTACAACCTTGTCTAAACACAACCTAATGTACTCTATCAATTTCTTATGGATACCATTCAAAGTTGTTTGCTTTCTTTTGAACTCGGTATCCCTTCAAATAACTTGGGCTTAATTCGGCATCATATGCCATCCTTAGACGCAATTGTCGATATGTTAGTTCCCTAGGACATGAATTATAAACTCGAAGGATGAGACTCGCGAGGGTGCAATATCGCAAGGAGTTGTGAAGCCTTACTTTTATGAATGGCATTACCTATGACAGAATTGATACACAAGGATGCTCCATCGGCTCAAACGCTGAATTGAAATTCTTCCAAAGCTTGAAAGAACGATTAGCTACATCACCGGTACACTTGTTATGTGAACCTTAGGGACCAGTTAGGATCTACGATAATGCTTCGTTGAAAGTCTTGGAGTGCGCATTGACGTAGCATTAGGAGGTAATGGTTGGTGCATCGCGGCAGTTGAGGCCATACGAAGTGGAATCTCTGACTCACGATCTGGAGCCTGTTGCGTTTATATTTGTGTTAAAGATGTGGAGCAAGGGGAACTACCTCCCTGAAGATGGTGAAAATTACTCAAGGACTACAATTGAGAGTTAAGATACTACTTAGGGATAATCACGTTTGATTTTGGTTCTCACGTGTAGATCATAAGATAGTTAATATGATGTTGGCACATTGTGAACCATTGAGTGCAGAGGTAAGTAGAGAAGGAGAAAAATAAGTGAGGAGGAATTTAGGCTTGAATTTTTTGCTGAGTTTAACAATTGATGTTAGTTAAAATAAATAGAGATTTACCAATTGTTTAG
Source organism: Arachis hypogaea (assembly GCF_003086295.3). Taxonomy (NCBI): domain Eukaryota; kingdom Viridiplantae; phylum Streptophyta; class Magnoliopsida; order Fabales; family Fabaceae; genus Arachis; species Arachis hypogaea. The sequence goes on from NC_092055.1 coordinate 30,981,132, forward strand.
TATGACTAAGGGAGGTTGAATTGCACATATGGACAAAATTGTAAATGAATTGAATGATTAGATACGAGACAAATGGTATGGTAGTATTATGGATCTTGGAATTTTATCAAATGAATAGAGGAAAGGAAGAATAGAATATTTTAGGTGTTTGAGATGATAGAATGTGTTAGGAGTATGATGGAGCAGATGGTATTGAAATTGTAGTTAGTATAAGAACTGTTGCTAGGCTTGAAGGTGTTGAATGGTTGGAAATTGATGGGTATTGTAATTGGAGCTATGAAAAATTACTTACGATTGAGAATTTAGGAGATTTTGAATTAGGCATAGAGATGCTAGGAGGCCCTAAGTTAGAAATTAGTCTTATGATGAGCGTGAACCCTATTTGGGTCAAGTTGAGGAATTTTAGACATAAGCCTGGTTTTATAACACGATAAATGATGTATGACTTGATTGAGCATTTGGATTAGTTAGTCAATTAGTGGTTGAAAAATCGGAGTGGCGCAGCAGAGAAGCTTGCGGAATGCAATAGCTCATGATAGTTGTGAGTAAAGGTCGTAGGACGAAGATTAAGCGTATCTTAGGCTTGAATACTTGAAGACTTTAGTCGGTTAATGTAAGTAAAAGTTTTTAAGAACTAAGTTTGATTGCAGTAGTGAGGGTAGAAGGAATTAGGATAGGTTGTGAACATGAGGGTAGATGACTAAATTTGATATTGGAGGGCATGCGAGTGCAAGTGTCGAGTTTGAAAGACAAGCATTGCGATATTTGTTCATGATAACTTTGGGCTTAGATGGAAATAGGAGCTGATTTATTTGAAGGATAGATTTGGAGAGCATCGAATTGAAGTACTAATGTTGTATTGAAGTCGATCGAAGGGAACTAAGAGTGAGCAGGACAAGTAAGATACAGGCTTGAATTCAATTAGAATATGGAGTTATACATAAGAATAAAAGATGTAAATAGGAAATTGGGCTGACGTGGAGGTACGAAACGATGAATGGTGAGCGGTAGGTTTAAGTCGAGGAAACGTTTAAGGATGATGATAGGGTGATCCAAATTTTGAGGGCAAAATTTCTTATTTGGTGGGAAGAGTGTAAGAACCGCGCTTAATTAACCGCCTAATTAGATAATTTACTTGCCCAAATTAGGTTCCGAATAATTAGAGTGAGAATTAGGGGATTTAAAGGTAATTTTTGGACTCAGTGGGTTTTTCTGCGTCAGAAAATGTGCTTTCTGCGAAAAACCGTGAAAAACCGCGAACCGGAAGTTGAACCGATTGGTTTAAGTCTGCCTGGTACTGTACGAGAAAAATTTTAAACAGTTAAAAACCTTAGAAATTATTAGAAGTCGAAAATCGGGCGTTAATTTTAATGGTTTGGCCTGAAGTTGGGCCAAACAGGCTAAAAATGCTAATGGTTTGGACCGGGCCCAAGTTGGGCCCAAGCCCAACATATAAATACACTTAAATGAACCCATTTCAGCCACATTCACCCTCATAATTTAAACATAACAGCAACTGAATTGAGGAGAGAGGTGAGAGCTTTCCACCATTGTTACTATTCACTTCAAACTTGCCAAGCTCATATCTTGAGCTAGAGAGCTCCGATCACCGCACCATTTGCGGCTACGCGTTTCTTGTGAAAAGCTCTACAAAACCCACACAAGAAATTGGGGAAGTAACCACGAAATCCCTTCCATTCTTCTCTCAAAAGTTTCGGTTCCTAGGGCTTTGGGGTTAAATAAATTTTTGTGATTTTGGATGTTTAGATTTGCTCTAATCCTTGCTTAACCTTGGATTATTGCTAGTAAATCTGTTGGAGAAGGTAAGGGCCACGAAACCCTTGTGAAATTATGTTTAATTGGAACCCTAGATTGATTTGAGGTGATTTATATGTATATAGTTTGATTATTGTGGCTTTGGGAGCTCTTGGAACTTAATTGTGCTTAGTGGAGTGGATGTGAAAGCTTGGAATTTGGTTGAAAGCTATTTGTGATCAATTTGAGTTTTGGTACATAAAGGAGAATTAGCCAAGATATGGTTTCGGTTTTCTGTATGTAGTATATAATATTCATGGACACTTAGGATAGTGACCTATAGGATAGGTGTGAAAATTGTATGTTGTTGATGATTGTTTGTATTGGTGAGGTATAATGTATTGATGTATTGTTGTGATTACATGATGAAGTTGAAATTTGATGGATTAGATGCATGAGTATTGTTGATTATGAATATGAATCTTGGTTGAGTTGGTAATGAGAATTGGTAATGAGATGATGATGATTGGTGGATATATATATATATATGTGTGTGTGTGTGTGTGTGTGTGTGATAAATTAAGTTGAGAATAATGAAATGTGAAAGAAATTATGGTATGATTGGTGTGATATGATACAAAAGGTAAATTCTGATGAGAGAAGGGCGTTTGGAATGGTATGGTATGATTTGGAATGTGTATGGTAAGAAATTGTGTAAATGACTAAATGGTGAAGTTTGGTAAAATTGAGTTTTTGGTAAACTTTGCTCGATCATAAATTTTGCCTCGGTTTTCAAAACTGATTGAACTTTGTTTAGACTTAAAGATTTTTAGAAACCCTTTAAATCGATATAAAATTTACGAAACTTGAAATTTTGTAGAGGAAGTTATGATTCTTCAAAGTTGGTGTTAAAAATCTGAAATTCTGCAAAGTTGCATAATTTCATGATTTCTGATATGTGCGGGCGCATACACTCGTGCGAACGCACACCCTGCAAATATTTTGATCTGTGCGGACGCATGCCTGTGCGCATGCACAGGCAGGGAAGTGCGTTCTATTCGCAGCGCTGGCACAGCTTGTGCGCGCACATATCCAAGGAAAAACTTCAACCTGTGCGAACGCACAAGTCTGTGCGGACGCACACGTCGGGAAGGTCAGTCTGTTGGGGGCGCTGGCACAGGTTGTGTGAGTGCACAGATCCTTATAAAAATTGAAACCTGTACGTACGCATACCTCTGTGCGTATGAACGCATTTCAAAACTCTCAGGAGTGTGCGCACGCACGGAACCCTGTGCGGCCGCACACGTCCTGTTTCTCAAAAGTTTATTTGTTTTCAACTATTTCTACCTTCCCAACAAGGTTGTAAGCTTCTAAAACACCATTTTAAAACTTATGGGCTTAATTTTGAGTATTGGAACATGGGATGTAACTTAAGGTTTCTAGAACACGGTTTTATGATAAATTAGAAAATGGAGGCCTAGGTTTCTAGCGTGTTGAGAATGATTTGACGTTGGGTGGAGGATGAGTGATATATGAGATAAGGAATGATGAACTTTTGATATTGGAAACTGAGTTATGAATGGACAGTGGTTGAGATGAGTCGACGACTCAGATTGAGATGATGGATCCATGTATACTGAAAATGTTTTCTGAGAACCACTAAAATATTGTTTTTACTGAGAATATGAGACGCTATGCGCCTGGCAGGGACGGGGTTGGATCCCGCTTGTCGAGGTAGCGGCGGCGGCGTAAGGGCGGGGTTTGTCCCGCTTGCGTTGAGATGTGAGGTCTGTGGCAATAGTATCCCGCTCGCATCCCTTCGGACCATAGGTGAGCAGGCGCCGGCACCTGGACAATGATCCGGGCACTATATCTCGGGGGTTCCCATATGAGAAATCCGAAGGGCGATGTCTCCATGGAGATGTGTCGGGTTGGTAGTTGAACCGACAATGTGATATCACAGCCAGTAGGGCAGGCATTCATCATATGCATTTTCTATCTGTTTGTATGCTTTGTTTACTTGTAATGGCTTGCCTAATTGAATAACATGCTTACTTGCTATCTGAATTATTTGTCTCATATGCTTCTACTTGTGTTTTACTTGCATTGTTTATTAATTGTGCTTTCTACTGTGATTGAGGAGGTTCGGAAGGCGGTGGCGATGGGATCGCATGGAGGATAGGTTGGTGAAGGCTGTGGGACAGTGGTGTTTGATTAGAGTAAAAATCCCTTAAGATAGATTACCCGGTTTAATTATGATAAGGTTTATATTATGCTTGTTTTGTTTTAGAATGCTTTAAGCTTGAATCTTGTGATGGATATGGAGCGTAGGATTGCATTTGTCATCCCGGGGTCTTATATCCTACATCACTGGGCACTGTTACCATACTAAGAACCTCCGGTTCTCATACCATATCTTTGTTGTGTTTTTCAGATGCAGGTCGCAACCCACCTCGGTGAGTTGTTTTGGATGGTGACAAGAGCGGAGGATCTTGGTTTCCTTTGGAGTCTTTTTGGTTTATTTTGTTTTTATGTCTTTCACTTTTGTATCTTGTTTAGCCTAGAGGCTTGTATTTGAGGGAATAACTTGTATAAGCTGTTTTTAAACTGTCAGTTTTCAATATGGTTCTGTATACTTGTATATGGCTAGTCGGCTTAAACTCCGCGAGTCAAGGCTAGTTCCTATGATATTATATACTTATATTTTGTTGTATCTTATCTATTTCTTGTGCCTTAAGCTAGTAGCTTCGTTAGTACGTTCTGCGCTTTTCAAATCCTGTCTTTGAGCTATATTTTTCATCGGGCTTCTAGATTACTATATTCCTTCTATATATTATACGTATGAGCTTAGAACTGTCGTAACCTCTGATTAACCTTTGCTTTATGACGTGAGGTAAGGCTTAGGCTAATTAGGGTGTTACACTCACCCTGTGAGGTGTGACAGGACACTCTTCCTGCAAGATATATATAGTGTATTCACCCTGCAGTGTACAGGGCACTCACCCTGCAAGATGTGACAAGGCACTCTCTCTGCGAGATATGTACAAGGTATTTATCCTGCGAGGTGTACGGAGCACTCTCCCTGCGAGACCGGTTTGTGATATAAGCCTAGAGATACTTTTTGTCTTGGGGATATACAACAAAAAGACAATGTCCAGGTTAACTAACGAATGTGTTGAATTATGGCACTGTAATCAACAAGTGAGCTCATGACTAATAGAACAGACATGCATCGAACTGTATTTATTTGCTAACTACTTATAATGCCACTACTTCTAAGTGCCTGATAAATATCTTTACACCTTTTAACCAGCCTAACTAGCTCGCTTTCTAAGCAAATTCATTAACTAATTATGCTTACTTAGCTATAATTGAATCACAGTTCAATTAAATTAAGAACTAGCAATTAATTCCATATATATAGCTCGTAACTCACTCTAATTAGTAGGGCTACGAGCATCTAATCCTATCCAATCCATTCGGTAGGGTTAGAGGTGAAGTGAATTGAGTTACGATTGAATAGCGTGCAGATTTAGGTCTAACCATATTCAACTTATTCGCATCCCTAATATGTTAATGTATTTTATAAAAAATATTATACATGAGTTGAGGAGATCAAACACACTCCTTGTTTTGTATAATTCCTGTAAACCACCGATCCAATTATTGTATTGTTGTTTGTGTTATTAATTTTAATAATAACTTGATAACGAATTGATATTTATGTCGTGTATAACTTTAATATGAATTTACTTCTGATTTTGTTACTTTTAATTTTATATAAACTTAATTTAGTAGTTTTTATATTATTAGTAAGTTTATCAAATATTGTATGATTAAACATTGAATTTCTTTAAATAATTAAACTTTTGTGGATAGAGTCGGATATCAAATTTTAGGATGCCAATAGAGTTTAGGTTAAAGAATTTTAAATCGCATATATGATGGTTGAATTTTAGAAAAAATTTTAACATATAAATAAAGTTGGAATTGAATTTAAACTTTATCCTACCCTATTTATTATTAGTCCTATTAATTATAACGTGATCACTCAACTTCCAATTATTACTTCAAGAGTACTTCATGTACACATAATGATAGAATCTCTCAAATAATAACTCACAAGCACATCATAAAGAGAAAATATTAAAATTAGAGTTTCGGTTTCATCATTAAACAAATCTCATAATAACTTTTAATTTTATCAGTAGGTATATAGAGTGTATGCGTTTTGTGCCATAATTATATATTACGAAGCGTCATGTTGTAGTGTATATAGATTCTCTCCATTGAAATGGTAAGAAAAATCATAAAACAATATATAATTTGATCTAGTTTTCAACTGTTATTGGTTCCTGAATAATATTTCTTCAGGCCTATAGATTTGACAAACAAACCCCTTCCATTCAATATATTATTTATCATTTACATAAATAAACGTTCTGTAGCTCAACTTTTTGGGACAACTTTCATAACACATGATACGGTTTTTGTGGTTTGATTTTGAGGAAAAAAGGTAGCCAAACCACGCATGCAGCGTGATTTTCTATAGTAGCCAATAGTTAGCAACCATTGGTTAGCTATGTAATTTCTAATAGAGAATATTTAAATTAATCTTTAAAAAATTTTAAATGATATATTTTGGTCTTTAATAAATTTTTATTTTCTAAAATTATTTTTATAAAGGGATTGATTTCTCTATCATTTTGAAGAGAAATCTAATTTATTTTATAATAATATTTTTAAAAATTTAATTATTTTATAATAAAATTTGTGAGACGCATATATAAAAAATTTGATTCAAAGTGACCAAAAAAATTTATTTAATAGGAATATATTTTTGATAATTTTTAGCAAATAAAAATTTATTGAGATCCAAAATGTATGACTAATTTAAAATTCAACTATAATTCTGATGACAATTAATATTTTTCTGTAATATTTATTGAGGATTAATTTGAGTATTTATTCCTTTTAATATATAGAATAGATAATTGAATTAAGCTTAATATTTCTCAATTATATATATACTGTAGAATAAAAAAAGTTCCATTGCATATTCTTCTATTATAACGAAATTATTAACTATTACATATTTATATATATTTATACTAATTGTTTGACATATTTTTCAATAAAGTAATCAACTACTAAAATAATTAAAATTTATGTAATTAAATAATTAAACTTTTTCACGGATATAAGCAAATTTTCCATAAAAAAATAGTCACTATTACATTTTTTATTCATATTTTGATTATAAATATAATCTAATTTTTATATTATGCATAAAGCTTTATATATATATAAAGCTTCTGTGATTGGTTTAATTCTTTTCTTTATAAGTCTATGCCTATGCCTCTCGCTCTTCTTTGTTGCCTTTGGATGCATGCTACCCAAATAAAAAATCATTCTTCTTGCACATTGTGTGGAAAATAATACTATGACATGCTGATCGCTGCATGATAAGCTCAAAATAGTGGGACACTATATTATTAATTAGAGGCTCATACCAATGGTTTAAGCCAATCAATTAATTTGTCCCAAAAACTCTTTTCTTTTGTACCTTTTTGTCACCATGATCCGTGGAGCTGATTCTGGAGATTAAATACATATTCCACTGCTGCATGGAAATTTTGAGTGTACTATGTAAAGCAACAACTCAAAAATCTATGTATATGTTGGTTGGATACGGATCGGACTTAATGAGTTATTGAATAGGGTATAATAAAGTTTGATCAAGAAGACCGAAAAGAGGGGTGGGATGGCCAGTACAATGAACATCTTTTTAAAATTCAAATAGTAAAGTTTGTAACAAAAGAAGGCAACATTTCGTTATAAAGTTATTAAGCGAATTATTGTCTAATAATTTACCGCCAATTTTAATGCGACAATTCTCAGTCACAAATTTATTATATATATATATATAGAGAGAGGCCTATTAGAGAAAAAAGGCGTTGTACTAGGTGTACGAGAAGTTTTTGGTACAGGTTGTGAGATGGATCGAGAACTTGCAAATCGAGATGGTCGCTGAATTATCTGACTGGAGCAATGGAGGTGGGTACCTGCAAAGACACTCCGACGCTCACACTACAAAAAAAAAAGTTTAAAACGGCATTTATATTACGGCGGTTTTAAATATTAAATAACCGCCATAATATTCAAGTATTATGGCATTTTATACTGTTGCCATAATTAAGTTTTCTAAAATTACATTTTTTGGTAATTTCGGCGGTTGATGAAAGCCATTATTTAAAAAAAAAAGGCCCAAACCCAAGAAAAATCCTAAAGATGATCTGGTGAAAGTGAAACCCTACAAATTACAAAAGTGAAGCTGCTCTAGTGATCTTCTCAGCAGCGCTCTCCAGCTATGTGACGATCTGTGGGACGATCTTCTCCAGCGCTGCTCCGGTGACGATCTTCTCAGCGGCATTCTCTGACGAATCAATGCTTTCAATTTTCACTCTCTTCTGGCTGTTCCTTGAGCTGTCTTTTTAGTTCATTTTTTTTCTGTTTTTTACTTTTCTTTTTCTTCACTCTTGGTGAAATTGAAGTTTTGGTTGTTGATCTGTGATGAACAGAAACGGTGATTCTGGATCGAGGAGTTAGGGTTTTGATTGAGAGCGATAGGGAGAGGGAAGATCGCGACAAGGAGGATCGACAATTCCACGAGCAGGCAAGTGACGTTCTCGAAGCGAAGGAACGGTTTGTTGAAGAAGGCGAAGGAGCTTGCGATTTTGTGCGATGCTGAGGTTGGAGTTATGATCTTTTCCAGCACTAACTCTATGATTTCTCCAGTACCAGGTACTCGCGATCCTCGCTCTAATAAGCTCTTATATTAGATAGATCTTTTCTTTTTTGTGACTTCTCCGTCGATCTTTTCGTTTTTTGATCGCTTTCTTTTTTTTCCCCTTTCTTGGCTTTTTGTGAACAGGTTTGAATATGAAGATTGACATATATAATGCTAAGTCAACTAACTGTCTAACTGTGTGAATGAATGCTTATGTTGTGTTTGAAAAAATGACAGGGTTCAATTATAGCTATTACAATGGTTGTTATTAAACTAAGCCAGGACCTAGATTTTACTCGTAAAAACCCACTTGTTTGCAATGCAAGCTCATGTAAACTCTGCTTGCAGACTCGTACATGCATTGAACTTGTTATGTTAACAATTTCATCACAAATATAGTTGTTACTATGCTCAACCTGTTTCCTAATATTTATAATGATGATGCTCTTGATCTTTCTGCATTTTTTAATTCACGATTATATTATTTTGATAAGTTTCTTCTTTATAGGCATGAGTCTTTAGATTTAATTATAAGTTCTTTTTTAATTTTATGGCAAGTTCTACTACTAGTAATGTCTTTCCTCCCTGCTACTTCCATTTTGTAATTACTTTAAGGATGTCTTGTGATTGAAATTGAAGGAATGTGAAAAGGCAGTTATGAAACTTAAATTTGAAGAAGCCATTACTGCACCAGAGAATACAGTAATAGTTACTTATTATTGAGCAAGTGTGCTGGTTTATACATGTTGTACTAACTTGATTTCGTGGGATATTTTTTAATGCAGCTGCTCAAGACTCAGAAAAAGGCAAGGGCTGGAAGCGATTTGAGTTTGACAAGGATGTGCCTCTTGAAGATGAGGAAATTGAAGGTTGGACTTGTTTGCCAATTTTATTATTCTAAATAAATTTGTCCAGACTTCATTGCAAATACAATCTGTTTTAAAATGGACAATTTTTTTTAGTCTTCCTATATTTTCCTGATAATGCAACACATGGTCTTGAATCCTGATAATGTAAACTTCATTTTTAATTAATCCAATGTTGAGTACTGTTATTGTGAGCTTGTTAATACCACCAATACTTACTGATTTTAATTGTTCATTGCTTAGTCATGGTGATTCTTTTAATTATTGAATGCCAATGATATTTTTTCTTATAAATGATAATGAGTAATGGTTTGAGGTTTGGCTTGAAACCTGAAACTTAATTGAATTGATTGTATTTGCCCACCTATATGCAATGGCTGAAGATGATGCTTCCTTGGTCAAGCAAATTGGCCAGAGTTTTCGGTATTCTAAAATAGTGGTATATTCCTCTTCTTATATTCATGAATAGTCAGTTTTGTTCCTTGTTAATATACATGAATCATCTAAGAATGAAAGACTAAACATAGATCGAATCCATTTTCTTATCAAGGCAAGAAGGGAGGAACAAATCCAAGCTGCTCATGACGAAGCCATGTTTGGTGCTTCAGTGTAACACCCTAACTTTCATCACGTCATGATCGTACCAAAAGCAAGGCGTTACTGACTTGTTTTCCTTATTTACTATTTAATATTGAGCCTTTAGTTCGATACCGCGTTTCAATTTTCAGGAAAAAGCCAAAATCTTTTGTTTCTCATCAATAAAAATCATTTATCAACGAACATAAGCAATACTAATCAAAAGCAAGGCGTTACTGACTTGTTTTCCTTATTTACTATTTAATATTGAGCATTTAGTTCGATACCGCGTTTCAATTTTCAGGAAAAAGCCGAAATCTTTGTTTCTCATCAATAAAAATCATTTATCAACGAACATAAGCAATACTAATCACATAACTATTAATAATGATAAATATTATACAAAAAATTTCAAAAGAACCCCAGATACAATTCCTATCCCTCTGTATCAAATAAAATCTTAAATAACAAAGGCGAGGGAATTCTATGAAAACAACTCAACACATAAACTTAACTTAAATAAAACTCATAATCGCCTGCAGCTTCAAGCTGAGTCTCTGAACCTGTGTCACTGAAAGGGTGGAAGATTTTGGGGTGAGAACAAACCACTAGTTCTCAATAGGGAATAGGAATACCGCACTAAACAGAGTAAATACAAATAGCTAATTCATATCATAAAAACAATTTCACTTAAAATAGTTTAAGTTCCTTCCTTTAATTCATGTTAATTAAACAAAATTCCAATCACATTAACAATTTCTTATCCATAAACATCATTCTTAAATACATTATTAAGACCACAACACAACATAAGTAAAATATCCATAAAGCACGTAAGCACATCACCAAAACAACAGCACAAACACAAATAAATAAAATAAAGCAAACATAATTAAATGTAAATGCGCAAACAAGATGATGCATGCCTGTTCCTAGCGCAGGCCATGAGCTCATGCGTCGGTTGTCTACCCGCAACCCGACGTTACTCGGAGTGAACCCCGAATATGGTCCCTTTACTGTGTCAATTAGACACCTTGGCATCACGGTTACCCGTGTCAATTAGGCCTCATTATAATAACAGTTCAATGTGTATCACAGTAAGGAACACTGCTATCAATTAGGTGAACATTCCCGCATTAGCAATCTCAGGCTATCCGTTAGGCGGGCAATTTCGCATTAGCAGTTTGGCACAGCACCCGTTTAACATACAATTCTCATTTATTTATTTCATTCATGACTTTTCATTTTCTTTCATTTCATTATACCTCCACATCACCAATTACATACTCATACCTCCGCATCACCATAATATTAAACGTACCTCCGCATCACCGCTTAACTATACATACCTCCGCATCACCCAATTAACTTTAAACCCTTCCTAGTTGTTATAGTACTACTGGTTTAAAAGAAAAACTTGGTGTTGAGGTAATTTGGTCACAATTAAAACTTGTACCATCTCTCTTAAAATCTGTTATTATTTTCTAAAAAAATGCAGAAAAATAGCAGGAAGTAGTAAGTTTGATAAATTCCTTAAAAATCCAATTTTCACCCATTGCCTTTCAAAATTCACTACCTCAAACAAGACTCTTTTAGCTTTTCATTGAATTAAATTCCAGATTAATACCACGTCATATGAAAAAGTTATGAAGTGAGAAACACAGCCATGCCTTTTAGAATTCAGTTTCCAAAATCCAGTGAGCTATCCATACTCTTTTCAACATATCTACTTGGTTAAATAGGATATTGACATGAAATTTAAAATGAAGATTGTGGACACTGGAAGCTTGAAAATGCCGTTAGTTTCAGCTCAAATACTTACCAGAATTGAAAGTTAAGTGAGTTGGAAGTTGGTGCTTCTGCAGTAAGGAAACAGAATTTTCTGCAGAAACCATCAATCTTCAAAAATTCGTTTCTCCCAAACTACTCATCAATAAATTCTGAATTTTTTATGAGATTCTCAAAACACATTAAAGTTTCATGAAAAAATAGTTTCATTCAAGTATATGACCTGGGATGCTCCCAGAAATTGAATCTTTCTACTGTCATGTATGCAGAAATTCTGCCTTAAGCATTTTCAACAACCTTACTTATCAAAAACCACATTTGAACTTATAACCCTTCCAAAATCACACGTTTAACCTCTTTCCAGTTATTCAAAATTGTCTTCATTGCCAACACAGCCCAAGAACCCAGAATCAATAATTCACACGATGTCAAGTACTTAAACATCATCAAACCTTTTCTTTTCTACACTATGCCAAGCATAATTTTCCATATACACTCATCATCATTCAAACACATAACTCATCAATTCACACCAGCAAGCTCAGCAACAAAAGTAACACCATTTATTCTATCCCTTACAACATTCAGTACGCACAATCATCAAATCAATCACCAACTACAGTTATAATCCAACTCAATTCCGTCAATTATTCACACAAAGCAACCATAAACCATTTGCAGTTACTCATTTGATTTTAGTAGCATTCATAAGTTAAAACCTTTACTTTTAAAACAAATCCCCTACCTCAGTTAGTCGAAACCCACAAGGTTATGCGTGACTCCAACAACGACAGGGGTGACGGATCTGCAGCGAGGCAACGGCAGCAACGAGTTGAACGATCGGAACCTTCAGCGGCAGCAATGGGATCCAGAGCGGTGCAGCGGCAGCGCTGATTCTTCTCAGCTCGTTGGGGTTTTAGTCCTGCATCTCCCCTCTCTCGTCTAGGCTTGACGGCCACGACAACCCAACCATGGAGGTGACGGGTTGGCGGCGCTCGTTGGACGGCGATGCATGTGATGGCTGCAGCAGAGCGTGATGATCGGCGGTGGAGCAGGCTCGGCGGCAACAGGCAGTGACGCCTCCTTCCTCTCTTCTCTCTTCTTCCCCGTTCTCTCTTTCCCCTTTCTTTCTTCCCTCTTATTTCTCTGATTCACAGTGTGTCTGTGCGTGTATATCTGGGAAAGGGAGTAGCGGTGGTGAGTGAGCGTGGCACTCAGAGGGATGAACAAGTGTGGAGAGGGGTTACGTGTGTGATTTGGGTGAGAGGGGTTAGGGTTAGTGAAATTAGGGTTTAAAATTGGGAATTTAGGGATTTGAGTAGAGTTTTGATTTAAAACCCAATTTAATAAATATAATTAATTTTAAGAATACTATTTTATTTCTCAAATTACAGATTATTTGTAATTAAATACTTTAATTTAAAATTATAGATAAATAAATAAATTTTCTTTTAATTCATAATATTAATCAAAACTTTAAATTATTTCAATTTAAATTATATACAAAACTCTCTTTCATCTTCAATCACTAAAACTCTTAATTTTAATTAAGTACAAACCATTAATTTTAGTAAAAAAAATATCTAATTATAATTGAAAGTTATATAAGACCAAATTAATTTAAAACATGAAGTCTCATAACCTTTCTAAAAAGAAAATCATATATATAATTATAAATAATTCATTATTTATTTTCTAAAAATCCCGGGGTTTACATCCCACCCCACTTATAAAAATTTTTGTCCTCGAAAATTAGCATATTGCATAAAACATTACTTAATTTAACATTTTACCTTTTTGAAACACCTTGTGAAAAAGTAAAAAGTCTCTACTCGTATGGATACATATACAGTTTCATGTATTTGGGTTTTCATAAGACATAGAGAAGATAAGATAGAAGTTTGATTGCAGAGCAGAAGTTACAAGATAGGCTTGGTATCCCAGAAAATTCAAATAAGCATACACAGTTAAGATCAAACGAAAATGCACACGAACAAGGAGCGGGATTGAAGAATAATTAGTTCACTTTCTCAAGAAAGAAACCTCAGACAAAACTTCAAGACAAACCATGGAGGGTCAAGATACGAAATCAAGCAATCTCGAGACGTAACTTCTAGAGTTCCCAATCCTCGTGATTTGCATTATCTATTATTTCTATTTCGTCCATGACAACCCATTAGTGTTCCCATATACATAAATCATTAGTGTTAAGTTGGCCAGACTTAATACCATGAGGTATGCAATGGTAGACTAATAGCATTAATCATCAGACAGTCATGCATATCAAATCTAAATTCTTGTTATCAGAACAAGTCACTAAGCATGACAGACACTCAGAGTATGCAATGAAGCATAGTCAGTCCAATCCCAAGGCTCTAACGAGAACGAACTACTCTGATACCATAATGTAACACCCTAACTTTCATCACGTCATGATCGTACCAAAAGCAAGGCGTTACTGACTTGTTTTCCTTATTTACTATTTAATATTGAGCCTTTATTTCGATACCGCGTTTCAATTTTCAGGAAAAAGCCGAAATCTTTTGTTTCTCATCAATAAAAATCATTTATCAACGAACATAAGCAATACTAATCACATAACTATTAATAATGATAAATATTATACAAAAAATTTCAAAAGAAACCCAGATACAATTCCTATCCCTCTGTATCAAATAAAATCTTAAATAACAAAGGCGAGGGAATTCTATGAAAACAACTCAACACATAAACTTAACTTAAATAAAACTCATAATCGCCTGCAGCTTCAAGCTGAGTCTCTGAACCTGTGCACTGAAAGGGTGGAAGATTTTGGGGTGAGAACAAACCACTAGTTCTCAGTAGGGAATAGGAATGCCGCACTAAACAGAGTAAATACAAATAGCTAATTCATATCATAAAAACAATTTCACTTAAAATAGTTTAAGTTCCTTCCTTTAATTCATGTTAATTAAATAAAATTCCAATCACATTAACAATTCCTTATCCATAAACATCATTCTTAAATACATTATTAAGACCACAACACAACATAAGTAAAATATCCATAAAGCACGTAAGTACATCACCAAAACAACAGCACAAACACAAATAAATAAAATAAAGCAAACACAATCAAATGTAAATGCGCAAACAAGATGATGCATGCCTGTTCCTAGCGCAGGCCATGAGCTCATGCGTCGGTTGTCTACCCGCAACCCGACGTTACTCGGAGTGAACCCCGAATATGGTCCCTTTACTATGTCAATTAGACACCTTGATCACGGTTACCCGTGTCAATTAGGCCTCATTATAATAACAGTTCAATGTGTATCACAATAAGGAACAGTGCTATCAATTAGGCGAACATTCCCGCATTAGCAATCTCAGGCTATCCGTTAGGCGGGCAATTTCGCATTAGCAGTTTGGCACAGGGCCCGTTTAACATACAATTCTCATTTATTTATTTCATTCATGACTTTTCAATTTCTTTTATTTCATTATACCTCCACATCACCAATTACATACTCATACCTCCGCATCACCATAATATTAAACGTATCTCCGCATCACCGCTTAACTATACATACCTCCGCATCACCCAATTAACTTTAAACCCTTCCTAGTTGTTATAGTACTACTGGTTTAAAAGAAAAACTTGGTGTTGAGGTT
The DNA here is from genome assembly GCF_003086295.3 of Arachis hypogaea. Lineage (NCBI taxonomy): Eukaryota > Viridiplantae > Streptophyta > Magnoliopsida > Fabales > Fabaceae > Arachis > Arachis hypogaea. The sequence continues at coordinate 30,996,558 of NC_092055.1, forward strand.
ACGTGGTCACAATTAAAACTTGTACCATCTCTCTTAAAATTCTGTTATTATTTTCTAAGAAAATGCAGAAAAACAGCAGGAAGTAGTAAGATTGATAAATTCCTTAAAAATCCAATTTTCATCCATTGCCTTTCAAAATTCACTACCCCAAACAAAGACTCTTTTAGCTTTTCATTGAATCAAATTCCAGATTAATACCACATCATATGAAAAAGTTATGAAGTGAGAAACACAGCCATGCCTTTTAGAATTCAGTTTCCAAAATCCAGTGAGCTATCCATACTCTTTTCAACATATCTACTTGGTTAAATAGGATATTGACATGAAATTTAAAATGAAGATTGTGGACACAGGAAGCTTGAAAATGCCGTTAGTTTCAGCTCAAATACTTACCAGAATTGAAAGTTAAGTGAGTTGGAAGTTGGTGCTTCTGCAGTAAGAAAACAGAATTTTCTGCAGAAACCATCAATTTTCAAAAATTCGTTTCTCCCAAACTACTCATCAATAAATTCTGAATTTTTTATGAGATGCTCAAAACACATTAAAGTTTCATGCAAAAATAGTTTCATTCATGTATATGACCTGCGATGCTCCCAGAAATTGATTCTTTCTACTGTCATGTATGCAGAAATTCTGCCTTAAGCATTTTCAACAACCTTACTTATCAAAAACCACATTTGAACTTATAACCCTTCCAAAATCACACGTTTAACCTCTTTCCAGTTATTCAAAATTGTCTTCATTGCCAACACAGCCCAAGAACCCATAATCAATAATTCACACGATGTCAAGTACTTAAGCATCATCAAACCTTTTCTTTTCTACACTATGCCAAGCTTAATTTTCCATATACACTCATCATCATTCAAACACATAATAACTCATCAATTCACACCAGCAAGCTCAGCAACAAAAGTAATACCATTTATTCTATCCCTTACAACATTTAGTACGCACAATCATCAAATCAATCACCAACTACAGTTATAATCCAACTCAATTTCGTCAATTATTCACACAAAGCAACCATAAACCATTTGCAGTTACTCATTTAATTTTAGTAGCATTCATAAGTTAAAACCTTTACTTTTAAAACAAATCCCCTACCTCAGTTAGTCGAAACCCACAAGGTTATGCATGACTCCAACAACGACAGGCGTGACGGATCTGCAGCGAGGCAACGGCAGCAACGAGTTGAACGATCGGAACCTTCAGTGGCGGCAATGGGATCCAGAGCGGTGCAGCGGCAGCGCTGATTCTTCTCGGCTCGTTGGGGTTTTAGTCCTGCATCTCCCCTCTCTCGTCTGGACTTGACAGCCACGACAACCCAACCATGGAGGTGACGGGTCGGCGGCGCTCGTTGGACGGCGATGCATGTGATGGCTGCAGCAGAGCGTGATGATCGGCGGTGGAGCAGGCTCGGCGGCAACAGGCAGTGACGCCTCCTTCCACTCTTCTCTCTTCTTCCCCGTTCTCTCTTTCCCCTTTCTTTCTTCCCTCTTATTTCTCTGATTCACAGTGTGTGTGTGTGTGTGTGTGTGTGTGTGTGTGTGTGTGTTTTGATAGGAATAAAACACACAATTCCCTACTTGCAAGAATTAGAGGAGCAACAATATTCACTCATAACAGGTATTAATACCAGCACAATAATACCCAATAGCAGCGGAAAAATCACATAAACCAGAAATTAGAAACAAGCTAACACATCAAGATTTTTAACGTGGAAAACCTCCTCAATGAGAAAAGTAAAAACCACGAGTCACCAAGACCAGGATATAGCTTCACTATGATGAAAAATAGGGTACAAAAGAGTCACAAATTACTGCACAAAATGTGCATACAACAAGCCAAACAACTCAAGCTTCAAAGCTTACAAAACAAAAGCAAGAAGATGAAAATACCACAAAAACAGAGCTACTGTACGTGGCCAATATCTCCAGCTACAAATGTCGAATTGAAGATCCGAACGATGAAATCAAAGAACCAGACGTGTAGAACACTCTGTCCAAATTTGAGCTCGATCTAACGGTTAACGAATCTGCAGTGACCAATTTATAGAGACAGCTTTGTGTATGTGCAAAAATAACTTTCTCTCTTCTCTTCTCTCTAGTGTTTGGTGTTCTCTTGCAAAATGACCTCTCTCTCACTCAACCCTAACTCACCTCAGCCACTTCAACTATTCATGGGCTTGGATATTAACATTTGGGCTTTTTCTCCAAATAGGAAGGGAGCCCAAAAACCCAACAAATCTCCCCCTCACGACTATGTGGAGGTAACCGCCCATCCGGCGATTAAGCAACAAACTTCAAACTTCCATCTCGGTAATGCCTTGGTCATCATATCAGAACCATTCTCATCAGTATGAACCTTTTCAAGTTCCAACAACTCAGCATCCAAAACATCACGTATCCAATGATACCTCACATCAATATGTTTGGATCGAGAATGAAAAGTAGAATTTTTACCAAGATGTATAGCACTTTGACTATCACAAAACAACACATACCTCTCTTGAGTAGACCCGAGTTCCTTCAAGAATTTCTTCATCCAAAGCATCTCCTTGCACGCTTCGGTAATGGCAATAAACTCGGCCTCAGTAGTAGACAAAGCAACACATTTTTGCAATCTTGATTGCCAAGACACAGCTCCACCCGCAAAGTTGATCAAGAAGCCTGAAATGGACCTTCTAGAGTCAATATCTCCTGCCATATCTGAGTCAGTGTAACCAACTAGAATAGGTTATCACTTCCATAACATAACTTCATGTTAAAAGTACCACGAAGATATCTCATTATCCATTTTACAGCATTCCAATGCTCTCTTCTTGGGTTTGAAACAAAACGGCTAACACAACCAACAACATGAGCTATATCCGGTCTTGTGCACACCATAGCATACATTAAACTACCCATGGCTGATGCATATAGAACTTTTTCCATGTCTTTCTTCTCTTTATCACTTGATGGACTTTGCTTGCAACTCAATTTGAAGTGTGTAGCAAGAGGAGTACTAACGGCCTTTGCTTTCTCCATTTGAAACCTGTGCAACATTGTCTCTATGTATTTCTCCTGTGACAACCAAAGTTTCTTGTCCTTTCTATCACGCTCGATTCTTATGCCAAGAATCTCCTTTGCTGCCCCAAGGTCCTTCATTGCAAATGACATTGCAAGTTGCTTCTTCAACATATCAATCCTAGAAGCATTCTGACCAACAATAAGCATGTCATCAACATATATCAAAAGGATAATAAAATCATTACTAGCAAACTGTTTAACAAATACACAATGATCAGAAGTAGTCTTCTTGTAGCCTTGTTCTGCCATAACAGACTCGAACTTCTTGTACCATTGTCTTGGAGCTTGCTTCAAGCCATACAAGCTCTTCTTCAGTTTGCAAACATGATCCTCTTTGCCTTTTACCATGAAACCTTCAGGTTGTTCCATGTAAATTTCATCCTTAAGATCACCATGAAGGAAAGCAGTTTTCACATCCATCTGCTCTATCTCTAAATCAAGACTTGCAACCAAACTCAAAACAGTCCTAATAGAAGATCTTCTCACAACCGGTGAAAAGATTTCATTATAGTCAACTCCCTTTTTCTGCCTGTAGCCCTTGACCACCAATCTAGCCTTGTACCTTGGATACTGAGAATTTTCTTCATGCTTCAACCTATAAACCCACCTGTTCTGCAAAGCTTTCTTCCCTTTTGGCAACTTCACAAGCTCAAATGTTTGATTATCATGCAAGGATTTCATTTCATCTTGCATTGCATCAAACCATTTCTTATTGTCGTCACCTTCCATAGCTTCCTCATAACATTCAGGTTCTCCCCCATCAGTCAAGGTCACATATCCATCAGTAAATGTTACATACTCACTAGAAGGATACCTCGTTGAAGGTCGTCGCTCTCTAGTAGACCTCCTAGGATGGAAACCTGGTGGATCTTCAGGTAACTCAGGTTGATTATCAGCATCATCATCAACTGGAGCATCAATCGGATCTCCCATCTCCTGGTCATCAGGAACCAAAGGCTCATTTTGCTGCATATGCTTCTGATCTTGATTCTCTGCTAGTTCCGACGAAGGAGGCGGCTGAACTGGATCTACATCAGTCAAGTCACTGCTCTCTTGTGATTGACTCTTCTCTGCCTTATCAATGTCTTAAATGGTATGATCTTCAACAAACTCTACATCACGGCTTCTTACAAGCTTCTTTTCAACTGGATCATAAAGCCTGTAACCAAACTCATCTTGACCATACCCAATAAAAATGCACTGCCTTGTCTTCACATCCAACTTGGACCTCTCATCCTTTGGAACACGAACAAATGCTTTGCATCCAAAGACTCTCAAGTGACCATACGAGACATCTTTTCCCGACCAAACATGATCCGGAACATCATTGTCCAAAGCAATTGTAGGACTCAGATTAATCACATGAGCCGCTGTAAGTAGCGCTTCACCCCAAAAGACTTTAGGTAGCTTAGCTTCAGTAAGCATACACCTAACTCTTTCAATCAGTGTTCTATTCATCCTTTCTGCCAAACCATTCAACTGAGGTGTTTTAGGAGGTGTCTTTTCATGCCTAATGCCTTGCTGCTTGCAATACACATCAAATGGTTCACAATACTCACCATCATTATCAGTGCGAATACATTTAAGCTTTTTACCTGTTTGCCTCTCAACCAAAGCTTGGAATTGTTTGAACTTTTCCAAAGCTTGGTTCTTTGTTTTCAAAGCATAAGTCCAAAGCTTTCTTGAATGATCATCAATAAAAGTAATAAAGTAAATAGCTCCGCTAAAGGACCGTACCTTCAAAGGACCACAAATATCGGAATGCACCAATTCCAAGAAGTCTGATTTTCTTGAAGGTTGATGCTTCTTGAAGGATAATCTTCTTTGTTTGCCAGCCATGAAATGAGAACATTTCTCCAACTCTGCATTCTTCAAACCTGAAAGAGCATCCTTTCGAGCCAAATAGCCAAGTCTCCTGTGCCACAAGCTACAAACTTCTTTACTTTCAATCGCATTCACACTACCTTTTGCAATCATGGCATGCATCACATACAAGGTTGAAGTACCTTTTTCTCGAGCCACCACTAAGTTGCCTTTAGTAAGCTTCCATTGTCCAAAACCGAAAGTGTTTACAAAGCCTTCATTATCAAGCCTTTTAACTGAAACCAAATTCAAGCGAACATCTGGAGCGTGTCTAACATCTTTGAGTAGTAGCTTCATTCCCATATTGGTCTCAATACAAACATCTCCTACACCAATAACCTTGGCCAAGCCATCATTACCCATCTTAAGTACTCCAAAATTACCTGGAGTATAAGAAGTGAAGAACTCCTTCTTCGGTGTAACATGTATTGAGGCGCCACTATCAATTACCCAGCTAAACTCATCATCAGAAACAAGATTGACCTTGTACTCGTAATCAGCAATATCAACAGTAAGAAGATCATCTGAAATAGAAGATACACGATCATTACCACTATCATCCTTCTTTTCTTGCTTACCTTTGTTTTCCTTTTTCCAAAGATAGCAATATTTTTTAACGTGACCCATTTTGTGACAGTAGTGACACTCAACATTCTTGTATCTTCCCTTGGATTTGCTCCTGCTTTTACCTCTACCCTTTTGAACTCTATTCTGATTTCTCCCCCTGATTTCAGTGACTAACATTTCAGAGTGTGACGAAGAATTCTGCGTCTTCCTTCTCATCTCTTCATTTAAAATGCCACCTTTAACAAGTTGCATGCTCACTTTACCATTTGGAGCAGAATTAGTAAGAGAGATACGAAATGTCTCCCAAGAATCTGGTAGAGTATTTAGCAACCACAATCCTTGAACCTCATCTTCAAACTTGATTCCCATGCTTGACAACTGATCCAGAACTCCTTGAAATTCATTCAAGTGATCTAATACTTGTGACCCCTCCTTGTATCTCAAATTCATCAACATATTCAACAAGTACAATTTATTATTGCCAGACTTGGAAGCATACAAGGATTCAATTTGATTCCACAAAGTCCTAGCATGAGTCTCATTAGCAATGTGATTATAAACATTATCATCCACCCATTGCCTAATAAAACCACAAACTTGTTGGTGTTCAAACTCCCATTCTTCATCTGTTTTAGATTCTGGTTTTTGTGTAGAAAATACGGGTAAATGTAGATTTTTGACAAACAACAAATCTTTCATTTTTCCCCTCCATAGATGGTAATTAGTGTCATTCAAACTTATCATCCTAGTAGAATTATTTGCCTCCATCTTTCAACCAAGTTATAACCAAATACCCAAAACTGAGCTCTGATGCCAATTGATAGGAATAAAACACACAATTCCCTACTTACAAGAATTAGAGGAGCAACAATATTCACTCATAACAAGTATTAATACCAGCACAATAATACCCAATAGCAGCGAAAAAATCACATAAACCAGAAATTAGAAACAAGCTAACACACCAAGATTTTAACGTGGAAAACCTCCTCAATGAGAGAAGTAAAAACCACGAGTCACCAAGACCAGGATATAGCTTCACTATGATAAAAAATAGGGTATAAGAGAGTCACAAATTACTGCACAAAATGTGCATACAACAAGCCAAACAACCCAAGCTTCAAAGCTTACAAAACAAGAGCAAGAAGATGAAAATACCACAAAAATAGAGCTACTGTACGTGGCCAATATCTCCAGCTACAGATGTCGAATTGAAGATCCGAACGGTGAAATTAAAGAACCAGACGTGTAGAACACTCTGTCCAAATTTAAGCTCGATCCAACGGTTAACGAATCTGCAGTGACCAATTTACAGAGACAGCTTTGTGTATGTGCGAAAATAACTTTCTCTCTTCTCTTCTCTCTAGTGTTTGGTGTTCTCTTGCAAAATGACCTCTTTCTCACTCAACCCTAACTCATCTCAGCCACTTCAACTATTCATGGGTTTGGATACTAACATTTGGGCTTTTTCTTCACATAAGAAGGGAGCCTAAAAACCCAACATGTTTTTGTTGTTTGTGAGCTGTGTCTGTGCGTGTATATCTGGGAAAGGGAGTAGCGGTGGTAACTGAGCGTGGCACTCAGAGGGATGAACAAGTGTGGAGAGGGGTTACGTGTGTGATTTGGGTGAGAGGGGTTAAGGTTATTGAAAGGCAACGGCAGCAACGAGTTGAACGATCGGAACCTTCAGCGGCGGCAATGGGATCCAGAGCGGTGCAGCGGCGGCGCTGATTCTTCTCGGCTCATTGGGGTTTTAGTCCTGCATCTCCCCTCTCTCGTCTGGACTTGACGGCCACGACAACCCAACCATGGAGGTGACGGGTCGGCGGCGCTCGTTGGACGGCGATGCATGTGATGGCTGCAGCAGAGCGTGATGATAGGCGGTGGAGCAGGCTCGGCGGCAACAGGCAGTGACGCCTCCTTCCTCTCTTCTCTCTTCTTTCCCGTTCTCTCTTTTCCCTTTCTTTCTTTCTTCCTCTGGCTTTTGGCTCCGATAGTTAGTGGTAATACTATGGAACCGTCCGATTTGAGGAAGTTGTCTCCGAGTCCGGTCACCCCGTTGCGGTGGGTTTGCAAATTTTCGTTTCGGAGACCTAGTTTATTGAAGGCTCCTCTAAAGAGGATGCTGGAATCAATTTCGGTGTCAACCAGTCACAAGTCCGGTTCTGACTTTTTCCGAGATGATGAATGGGGCGTCTTCAGCCAAGGTGCCGTGTTGGTAGTCATCGGGGGAAAATGTGATCGCCGCTGGAACCGAGGAGATTGGTGCTTGGTTTCTTGTGGCTAGGACTTTGAGATCCTTCTTTAGGGTTGATTTTGACTTTTTTTGGCACGTCCTTTCTAGTGATGACATTTACAATTTCGGTCTTTCTTGGGGGTGTCTGCCGTATCGTCCTCGAGTTGCCGTATCTTTCTCTTTCTCTTTCGTATCTTGCCACGCGGCCACCTCACCGTCCTCTTCGATTCTATTACACTTTTGCGGTGAGTACTCCCAAGAACCCTGAGCCATTTTTGAATTCTCCCTTATTTTTGAGTTTTGATATATGTGTTGAGATACTATGATTTTGATGTTTAAGGGAAGCTTAATCTTGAATTCTAGTGGAGTTTTGAACCAAGGTTAAGTGGTACAAGGTAAAGAAATTCTTTTCCTTTGATTTTCCCTAATTACATGTGAAAATCCTAGTGTAAATGTTGAAACAACGGATGTAATTAGATATTACATAGTAGCTTGGATTGCTTGATTGATTTTGGTATACGTTTGGCGCTTGGGTTACTTGTGGAGCACTTGGTGGAGGCTCAATAGTGCAAATTGAAACTTGGGTCTATCCGAAGAGGGAACCAAAGAGTTGGGAAAGCACTGCCATTAAGGTACAGTGTTTTGATTTCGGGTAGACATTATATAAGGTTATGTGAAAACCTAGGTTAAATGCCCCTAGGATGGTGTTGAATGATGGGTATTGTTGATGGCATGTGGTTTAATGTGAACGTTTGAATTGATGGTGTGTTGTAATATGATTTTAAGAAGTTGAAGCTTGATGAGCAATGTATATATAAATGATTGAGATTGGATACAAATTGTAGTTTGATTGATTATTAATGATTGGTGAATGATAATTGGGCCGAAGGCTGTGAATTGGCTGAAATGTTGGTAAGTTAATGAGAATTGACCATGTGAAATGTTATGATGTGATATGCGTTAAGTTTGTTATGTTAAAATGTTGACTTTGGAAGTTATGGAAATTGAATTGGAGTTTGATTGATTTTTGGTTGTTTAGGCCTTGAATGGTTAGGATATGATTGAGATGTGTTGATTAAAAAAAAGGGGTGCCTAAGAGCTAAATTATGTTGATTCTGAAAGTGGTAGATTTGAAACTTTTAAAAAATGGCAATATGCAGAATTTGGATGAAATTAGATTTTTGACCAACTTCAACGGGGTATAACTTAGCACTTGGAGTTCGGATTTGGGTAAAATTTATCTTAAATTAAAATTAGTGAAGAGAACTTTAAAACAGTCTAAAAAGGGATGAAAATTAATTTTTGTAGCAAAAGTTATTAAGGATTAAAAATGGGTGTGAAAAATTGAATTATGCAGAATTGCAATGTTTTTGGCAGAACCTGGTATCGCGTGTACAAATCCCTCATGCGTAACATGAACGCGAACTTGCGATACGCACAACTGAATTAGACAAATAAAAATGCATGAACCTGAACTTGCGCGTACGCACAGGTCGTGTGTACGCACGAATTGGACAACAGAATTGAAAAGTGGTAGGTTCTGCGCATACACACGAGGCGTGATACGCATGATGTGCAACCCAAATTGAAATCGTGCGTATGCACGCACTAAGCAAAATTTTCTGAAATGTTGATTTTTGTCTATTTAGGCTTCTCAGTCTGTTTATAAACCTTGCTAACCATCGTATGGTGTTGAATAACTGATAATTAAGCCTTGAATACACTGGAGAGTGATATAATAAAACAAATTGATTAATCTCCAGCTAAATCCTTGGTTAACCGGATGAAATAATTGCAGGGATGGTGGTTTTATTCCGCCCACGATGAAGATGGTGGTATTATCCCGCTCACGATAGAAACGAAATTAATTATTTGATAAAGAATAGGGTTAGGGAATCTAAAAATTTATGAAAGGGGTTAAAGTCAATGATTATGATTAATTATGGTCTGAATGATTGATTTGGCAAGGACGGTGGTTTTATCCCACTTGCGTATTTGAAATTGATAATGATTACTGATTTGACAAGGGCGGTGATCTTATCTTACTTACATATTGATTATTGATTGAACGTGGTCTGAATACTGATTTGGCAAGGACAAAGGTTTGTACCGCTTGTAAGGTAAGGTCATGTGTTCGTCGCGCTTGCGTATTGATTTGGCATTTGCACCGGACAAGGATGGTGGTTCATCTCGCTTGTTCTGTGATTGTTGTGTGATATGGGGATGGTGGTTCGTCCCGCCCACAGTGAGGACAGTCGTTTCATCTCGATCACGGATTGATTTCACTTCGGGTCAACAAGTGACAGGGCATTGTCCCTCTAAGACAAGTGACAGTGCACTCTCCCTTTGAGACAAGTGACAGGGCACTCTCTCTCTAAAACCAACTTGTGATAATCTTGGAATGTTCCTTTTTGGGGATGTGGTGAGCTGTTTTGCCCACATTCTCTCTGATTGAAAGGTGATGGAGCACTCTCTCTCTGAGACAGAATGATACCTCCAGTGAGAAGGTGACAGGATACTCTCCCTCTGAGACCAGCTTGTGATGGTCAGGAATGTGTTTCTTTTCCCTTTTGAGGGATGTGCAATCAAGAGACGATATCTGGGTTAGCTACCGGATGTGTCAGGTCTGGTAGTATAACCGACACATGAGTTCACATCCAATAGACAAGCATGCATCATGTGAATCTATTTGAAATTGTTTGAGTGTGCATATTGTATTTGGTTTGCTTATCTGAATATCCTATTAATTACCAATTGTATTACTTGCTCTACTTGCTTTCTAATTAAGTTTGGATTGGATTGATTACTAATTATGGTTGCCACTACTAAGTTAGATACTAAATACTGAACAACTGTGATATTGAAAATCAAAGATGCTGTGAGGTATTGGAAAGAGCTGAGATTTAGTATATTGAACTTGTTTGGATTAGAAAGAACCCTAGGCTTAAACTTTGTGAGATCGGAGACTAGGATTGTCTAGTGGACTCATGTAGTTTTATATAGTCTCTATTTAGAACTATTACCTTACTGGGAACCTTCGGATTTTCACCCATTGTGGAAATTTTCTGTCTTTTCAGATACAGAACGAGATGTATCTTGTTGAGTGTGCAGGATTCCTTTTGGCAGAGCGAAGAAGACTTGTCTTTTGGGGTTTATTTTGTTTTATGTAGTATCTTTTCTCCTCTTTGAATATTATATTGTATATTCCTCTTAGAGGTTTTAATTTGGAGAAACAGAATGTATTTTGTACACTTTCGACTTTCTTCGCAGGTCAAAACTAGTTCTTATTATGTATATTATTCTGGATCTTATATATATCTTTTTTTTTCTGTATTCGACATTTTTTATCTTTAACGCTTCGTGTGTGATAACGGTCGTCATTTTGTTTATCTTTTCTTCACAGGCTCCTAGTTATATTATTACCTTTCGAATACTATATATGTATATTTTGCTTTTAGGTATCGTAATGTCTCACCACCTCAAATTTACGACTATAGTGTAAGGCTTAATGTGTAGAGTGTTACATTATGGTATCATAGCAATTCGTTTCCAAAGAGCCTGGGGAATGAGCTGCTATGCTTCTGAGAATACTCTGGGTTATGTTTCTGTGCTATTTAGGATATCTATTTGATAAATATAGCATAATTGTTCATGAACGTACTTTTGGGAATTGAAGTACTAGACTTGAGATATTAAGACTAATCACTTTAATATCAATTGTTTGGTATGGACAAGACCCAAATGGCATCTCATGGATGAGGTCGAGGATGGAGAGGTAATAAAGGAATTGATCCGGCGAATAACTCGATTGATTTTATGGCTACTTTGGAGAACATGGATGCTACCATGCAGGCTACTACTGAGGTTTTGGGACAGCAGGCTGGAAATGGAAATAGATGTGGAGCCAATGGAATGAATGGAGAAAACGGAGGACCGATGACCTTGGTCCCATTCTTGAAGGTGAATCCACCAACCTTTAGGGGTACGACGAACCCAACTGAGGCAGACAACTAGTTTCAGGCCATGGAAAGGGAGTTGCAAGCTTAACATGTGCCGGAGGATCAGTATGTGGAGTTTGCCACATATAGGCTGGAAGGAGAAGCTCAATTCTAGTGGCAAGGAGCTTGTCGTTTACTGCAGCAAGGTGATGCTATGATCACTTGGGATGTCTTCCAAGTTGAGTTTTACAGGAAATACTTCTCGAATTCTATTAGGGCAGCGAAGGAGTGAGAACTGATGCAACTAAAGCAAGGCTCAATGACTCTGGTTGAATACATCAACAAATTTGAGGAGCTGTGTTGATTTTCTAAAGTTTGCCAAGGTGCTCCAGAGGGTTATGAGGAGTGAAAGTGCATCAAATATGAGGGTGGTCTCCGAGATGACATCATGTATACCATGGTCCTAATAGAGATTAGTAGCTTTTCTGAGCTAGTTAACAAGAGTCGAGTGGTGGAAGAGTGCTCAAGGAAGACTGCTTTGGCTAAGAGCGACCGCCCGGGAATTTTACAAAAAAAAAGGGCAAGGAAAGAGCTTTACACCAAGGTGCCAAAATTTCAAAAGGAATAGTTATGTCTCTCCATGTCCTCAAGGTCTAAACAATTACCGAAGGGATGACAACCACCAAGAAAATGGAAAAGGAAAGCAAGAGAGGACATATTCGGATGGGTTGAGGTGTTTTAAGTGCGAGATACCAGGACATATGGCTAAAGATTGTCCACATGGGAAAGCTCAAGATGCCGGTCGAGCTCAACAATAGGGCCAAGTTTTGCCATGGCAGCAAGTTATGCTGTTAGATCCGACTCTTGGATCAGAGGTATTGGTGAATTGATGAAATAACTGGTTCTTAGTGGATGTTGAGGATTTTGGAACACTTGGTGGTTAAGTCTAATTTTAGGAGAGAATTATGTCAAAGTTTTTTTCCAAAGATTATAAGTGAGCAATTCGCACAACCTTTAGTTAGTTTTAAATATTCTCCCTAAAGGTCTTAATTATGTGATTTTCTTGAGGGTTGTGATTTAGATTGAAGTTCTAGGTACAATATAATCATGGAGGTCGAGAATTTTGATGAGACCTTGAGTTAAATTAAGAATGCATTAAGGCCCTAGAGTGTGATTTAAGTCTTGGGATGAACCCGAGTATCAGTTGGGGAAATCGGAGTAAGTTTAAAAGGAGACGATGTACTTGGTTAATTGACAATAGAGTATGATGTTAAGTGTGTTTCGAGGGATATATGCTATTAGCCGTTAGCTCGTCGGGAGACAAATAGAATTTAGATCAGAGTTTGGTAGTGAATGAATTTTCTAAGGATATACCTAACTTTCTCCCTCCTTCGAGAGATAGAATTTGCAATAGAACTAGTGCCAAGAGTTGGACGGATCTCGATTGCGCTAAAATGTCACCGTTAGGGCTGGTAGAACTTAATGTTTAGTTGGAGGAACTCATGGATGAGAAATTTATCCGGCTAAGTAATCTCCTGTGGGGAGCACCGGTTATGTTAGTGAAGAAGAGGGATGGCAGTATGAGGCTTTATACGAGAGAGAATGCCACTAAATCCTTGTGAGTCGATCTGTCTTTTCTTTTTTAAATTGCATCGAAGTTCTTTGTTTTGGATTCCTTCTTGGAAAATGATTTGATTATTTTTTCCAACCCTATTCCTTGTTTGCATGTAACTTTGCATGAATCTTGTACTTTCCAAGGTGAGTCTGAGCTTGTTTCAATACAATCAAGCGGTCTTCGAATCCTTGGAAACTTGCTGTTAGGTTGAATTGCCTCCATTCACGAACTTGTAGTTCTTCAAAAATTAGTTGAAACTTGTTTTGATTTTATGTGCCTTGTTGCCTCTATCAAGGATTCTTGATTTATATTCCTTTCTTGAGATGTACTTTAATTCTTGTTCTGGTGCATTTTGTTATTTATCTACAACCTCTCTTGATCGCAATACAAGGTATCATTCTGATTTCTCGCAGATACCGTTCGTGTTGTATGTTCTCTTTTGAGTTTGGTATCCCTTCGAATAAACTCAAGCTTCTTTCGGCATCACGTGCAATTTCTAGATGTAACCATCGAGACGTTAGTTCCTTAGAACACGACTTGTGGATGCGGAAGGTGAAAACTTGTAAGTGTGCGACATCGCAAGGAGTTGTGGAGCTTTGATGCTCGATGTCAAATCTATTTTTGATGGTAATAGAATTGCGAGAAGCCAATGCTCCATCGTGTAGGTATGAGGCCGTAGAATTAAGCCTATTAGGTCCCGAACTTATGTCAAGAGACTTCGCAGAAAGGAAGTTCCACTGGTTAAGATCGCTGGCTAAGGATTATCCCCACCTATTTATAGGTGATTAAATTTTGAGGACAAAATTTCTATTAAGGTGGGTAAGATGTAAAATTCAGATAAATAATAAATAATTGATTAATAAATTAATTATTTGCACAAAGGGGTTAAAAATTTAGAATTTATAATTTCGAAAACTATCGGTGAAAATTTAACTTAGAAATTAAACTTGAGTGCAAAAATATTATTAATTGTGGAAAAACGCGTGTCGGCAATAAAAATTATCTGTACCGGCTGAAATTTATCCGGTATTGCATGTGAGAAAACTAAAACCGTAAAAAATGACAATAAAAATATTTAGAATAAAAATCCAAACACTTATCCTAAAGGTTTTGGCCCTAGGTAGGGCCAACGGGCTAAAATTACAAATGCGCCCATATTAGGCCCAAGCCCATGACTTAAGGAACCACCATTCACCCCAAAACACACCTATTTGCATTGAGAAAGAGAGAGAGCTCGAAGAGCTTGATAAGGAGAGAAAGAGATGCCTTAATTTACTATTCATCCAAAACTTTAAATCCACATAACTCACAAACCGTAGCTCCAATCGACAACCCATTTGTTACCACACGACCATCTCGTCATCTCTTCAATTCTATATCACTTTTGCGGTGAGTACTCCCAAGAACCCTGAGCCATTTTCAAATTCCCCCTTTATTTTTTAGTTTTGGTATATGTGTGTTGAGACATTGTGATTTTGATGTTTAGAAAAAGCTTAATTTTGGGTTCTAGTGGGGTTTTGACCCAAAATTAAATGGTATAACGTAAGAGAACTCTTTTCCTTTGATTTTTCCTAATTACATGTGAAAACCCTAGTGTAAATATTGAAATAACGGACGTAATTAGATATTATGGAGTAGCATAGATTGCATGGTTGATTTTAGTGTATGTTTGGCGCTTGGGTTGCTTATGGAGCGCTTGGTGGAGGCTCAGTAGTGCAAATTGATGCTTGGGTCTATCCGAAGAGGGAACCAAAGAGTTAGAAAACCGCAGTCATTAAGGTACAAATTGTATTTTAGTGTGAATATTTGAATTGATAGTGTGTTGTGATATGATTTAAGAAGTTGAAGCTTGATGAGCAATGTATATATAAAGGATTGAGATTGGATACAAATTATAGTTTGATTGATTATTAATGATTGGTTTAGACCAAAGGCCATGAAGTGGAGGAAATTTTGGTAAGTTAATGAGGATTGACCATGTGAAATATTATGATGTGATATGCATTGAGTTTGTTATGTTAAAATGTTGAGTTTAGAAGTTATGGAAATTGAAATGGAGTTTGATTGATTTTTGGTTGTTTAGGCCTTGAATGGTTAGGATATGATTAAGAGGTGTTGATTGAGAAAAAGGGGTGCCTAAGAGCTAAATTAGGTTGATTTTGAAAGTGGTAGATTTGAAAACTTGTAAAAAATGGCAATATGCAGAATTTGGGTAAAGTTGGATTTTTGACTAATTTTGACGGGCCATAACTTGGTGCTCGGAGTTTAGATTTGGGTAAAACTCATATTAATCTTAATTGGTGAAGAGAACTTTAAAACAATCTAAAAATGGATGAAAATTAATTTTTGTAGCGAAAGTTATTAAGGATTGAAAATGGGTATGAAAAACTGAATGATGCAAAATTGCAGTGTTTTGGCAGAACCTGGTATTGCGTGTACGCAGCCCCTATACACATGAACGCGAACTTGCGCATACGCACAGGTCGTACGTACGCACAAATTGGACAAACGAAAATGCACGAACATGAACTTGCACGTATGCACAGGTCGTGCGCACACACGAATTTGAAAATAGAATTGAAAAGTGGTAGGTTTTGTGCGAATGCACGAGGCGTGCATATGCATGATGTGCAACCCAAATTGAAATCGTGCGTACGCACGATTGTGCAAAATTTTCTGAATTGTTGATTTTTGTTTGTTTAGCCTTCCCAGTCTGTTTATAAACCCCTCTAACCTCCATATGGAGTTGGATAACTGATAATTAAGCCTTGAATACACTGGAGAGTGATATAATGAAGCAAATTGATTAATTTTCGGATAAACCCTTAGTTAACCAGTTGAAATAATTGCGGGGATGGTGGTTTAATTCTGTCCATAGTGAGGACGGTGATGTTATCTCGCTCACGAGAAGAACGAAATTGATTATCTGATAAAGAATGGGGTTAGGGAATCTAATAATTTATGAAAGGAGTCAATGATTATGATTAATTATGGTCTGAATGACTGATTTAGGAAGGACAATGGTTTTATCCTGCTTGCATATTTTAAATTGATAATGACTACTAATTTGGCAACAACGGTGGTCTTATCCTGCTTGCGTATTGATTATTGATTGAATGTGGTCTGAATGACTGATTTGGCATGGACGGAAGTTTGTCCTGCTTACGAGGCAAGGTCGTGGGTTCGGCCCGCTTGCATATTAATTTGGCACCTGCACCAAGCAAGGATGGTGGTTCCATCCTGCTTGTTCCGTTGTTGTAGTGTGATGTGGGGATGGTGGTTCGTCCCACCCACAGTAAGGACGATAGTTTCATCCTGCTCACGGGTTGATTTTAAATTGTGATTATAGTTATTTTGATTGCAAATCGATTAATGATTATTGATTAATTGCCTGGGTAAGATGCACGGATTGTGACTTCGTCTCACTTGCTCCGAGTTAACAAGTGACAAGGCACTCTCCCTCTGAGACAAGTGACAGCGCTCTCTCCCTCTGAGACCAGCTTGTGATAAGCTTGGAATGTTCCTTTTTGGGAATATGGTGGCTTGTTTCGCCCACATTTTCTCTGATTGCAAGGTGACAGGGCACTCTCCCTCTGTTGGGTTGTTTGAGTGTGCGTATTGTATTTGGTTTGCCTATCTGAATATCGTATTAATTGCTAATTGTATTACTTGTTATACTTGCTTTCTAATTGTGTTTGAATTGCATTGATTACTAATTGTGGTTGCCACTACTAATTGGATATTAAATACTGAACAACTGTGATATTGGAAATCAAAGATGCTGAGAGGTGTTGGAAAAAGAAGAGATTTAGTATATTGACCCTGTTTGGATTAGAAAGAATCCTAGGCTTGAACTTTGTGAGATTGGAGACTAGGATTGCCTAGTGGGTTCATGTAGTTTAATATAGTCCCCATTTGGAACTATTATCCTACTGGAACCTTCGGGTTTTCACCCGTTGTGGAAATTTTTGTCTTTTCAGATACAGGACGAGATGCACCTCGCTAAGCGTGAAGAATTTCTTTTAGCAGTGCGAAGAAGACTTGTCTTTTGGAGTTTATTTTGTTTTATGTAGTATCTTTTCTCCACTTTTGAATACTGTATTGTATATTCGTCTTAGAGATTTTATGTTGGAGAAACACAATGTATTTTATACACTTCCAGTTTGTATTATATTCTAGCCGACCTTTTCTTCGTAGGTCAAGACTAGTTCTTATTATGTATAATATTTTGGATTTTATATATTCGACATTTTCTATCTTTAATGCTTTATGTGTGATAATGGTTGTCGTTTTGTTTATCTTTTCTTCACAGGCTTTTAGTTATATTCTTACCTTTCAAATACTATGTATGTATATTTTACTTTTAGGTGTCGTAATCACCACCTCTAATTTACGACTATAGCGTAAGGTTTAGTGTGGTAGGGTGTTACATGATCCATTATGAAATTACACAAATAATTGTGCAGTAAAACTTGATAATTATAGTTTTTTCATTAGCAAATAAATCATACTTAACTTCAAATCGTGATACTTAATTATTACGGTCTTTTCCCTTGGGCTCTGAAATCGAACCGACGATTGAGCTTATAGAACTAGAGGTTTAAATGTTTAAAAGTTCAAATAAAATTCAACCGAGACTAAGTCAAATATAATTAAGTAATATATTTATGTGTGAAACATATATAAGATTTTTTGCATATTATTATTTTAAAGAGATTAATCACTAAAAAATCAAACCGATTCAACCGATTTATTATATTTTTTTTATTTTTTCGATTTTGATCGATTTGTTTTCAACCTATTTTTACCTTCAACTAGACCAATCTGATAGCTGATTTTTTATTAATCCAATCTAACTAACCAATTCAATCAGATTATTAGGAACCACATACTTCCCTCAGCTTGGTATCAATTTCAGAATAATTGTTAGCATATAGCCACCATAGCCATACTTCTAGACAAAAACTCAAAGTGGTCCCCCAAATCTGACCCGTATACTAATGTTGTCCCTCAATTTCTTATTGCACTAAATGGACCCTCCAGTTTGAGCTCCGGGCTGCATACGGATATCTCAACCCATTTTCGGCGTGAATCAGCAAGCAGAGCGCTGACCTGGCACTGCCACTGCCACTTAGGACGATTAACACGAATAGCTGATGTGGAATACCTTTCAAAATTTTCCAATTTAGTCCTTGTCCCTAATTATAAACCCTAAACATGGTTCTTCCTCCTTCCTTTCTGATTCTGTTCCTCAGCTTGTTCTTGCTCTTCTTCTTGTCATTGTTATTAAATCCATGATAGAAAGTGGCAGTCATGTCTCAAGAAGCTCGAATTGCTCCTCTGCGACGAAAAATTGGACAAGGAACACTGTGCGAAGCAGGCATGGATGGGTTCCAGAGTGGTGTGACTGTGGGTGACAGCTGGTCCTTAGGTGGTCAGAGACAGAGACGCATCCTAATAAGCCCTTCTTCGGGTGTCCAAATTATAATGTGAGTGCTCTAAATTCTTGAATTTTTAAGTATTGTTGATTTGAGGTAAATATTTGCTAAGCTAGATGCATATTTGTAGACTAGTGAAAAAAATGGTGCGGGTTATTTATCTGGGCAAATTCTGTACAATATGAGGTGCCTATGAAAGCTAACGAAGAAAATGAGAAGGGTGAGATAAAAATGAACATTGCATGGAGGGTGGATAAATTGAAAACAAATGTTAAAAATGTAAAAGTGATGATCCAAGTGCTAGGTTTAGAATTTTTAGTAGTATTTTTGTTTGTGTTAATGCTGTTGTTGAAAGTTTGAACAAAGGATTGTTACTGCAATGCAGAACCATAATGTTAATGTTATTCATTTTACAAACATTGTAATTAAAATAAGGTGGGTTTTGATACATGAATTGATTGTGCTCTTTGATAGCTTGTTTCTTTGGTTTTGGTTTTGAAAATTTAATTTAACACACAATTATCAAATAAATAAACAACAATAAAAATACCTAACATAAAATATCATTCTTAATTAATCCAAAATAACATTAGGTCATGTAAAGTTCTGCAATAGCGCAGAGATGACAATAACAATAAAAAAAATTAGCATTGTTTTAGTTGTTTCCCAGTACCTTAAATACCATAACATAGTTGCAAAGAAGTCTATAAATTAACAGCAACAAACAAAAAACAATAATAAAGTAACTAAGTAACTAAGTAACTAAGTCACAGTAAACAATCATAAACTAACTAACTATTGAATAAACAAATTGAAGTAACTAACTATTGAATAAACATATTTGAGTAACTAAGAATTGAATAAACATATAAGAAACTTGAGATAGAAAGTTGAAAGTATCACCAGTTAAAATCCAAAATTGGCAAGCACATAGCCTTTTTTCCAAGTCAACTACATAGTTTGTAGGATGCCCATGCACCTCGAACTTCTCATAGCCGATGTCTCCAGCCCAAATTGGGTGCCAGTGTTTAAATTCCGTCCTCATCTTCTCAAGTATGCTCTTGATTACTGGGAGAAGTATTCCCACATGGTTATCCAGCTTCACCTTATTCTTAGCCATCATCCTCATTACAAACATTCTCACTTCTTCAAGCAAGGTAATTATCGGCTTTCCCCTTGCTTCCTTTATCTTTGAATTGAATACTTCACACGCATTGTTATATATAGAGTCTAAATTTGGCTTATGACTGAAATGTGACCTTGTCCAAGACTCTCTCGGTCATTTTTCTAGGTACGCCCATGCATCCTCATTAAGCTGCTTCATCTTTTCCATGTGTTCCTTAAACTCTTGATAAGTTGTGGCACGTGCACAATCCCATAATAAACCCCTGAGCTCTAGATCTTTTCACTGTTTATTGAAATTCTCCATAAATATCATACACAAAATCGATGATGCACATTAGGAATTACGTCCTGCATAACATGAAGCAGGCCTTGCAACCAGATGTAACGCACACAATCATCCATTCATACCCATGATCATTCCAAATAAGAGTCCCTAACTATTCATTCTTGTGATCCATAATTGCCCCTCACATTGTAATTCACTCATCATAACAGTCCCTCACATCCAAATTCTAGCACCATAAAAGTCACTCACTTTTGTTATCGTGCACCTAAACAAGTCCCTTAAACCCAGTCACAGCAACTAATATAACATACGGCAAACATCATAACAATAATAAGCGATATAGAAAGGAAATTAATATTTATCAACTGAGAATACCTTTTGTATGTCATAAATAAAGCTCTATCCATGTGTATTGAAATCTCCCAAGTCTTAATGCAATAATTCTAGGAACCACTTCCAATTCATTGTGTTCTCAGCTTCCATAATTACCTATGCAATCACGTATATGTGATGGTTAGCATCTTGTGCAATAGTTGAAAGAATTTGGCCTCCAAACACAGTCTTTGGAAAAGCTCCATCAAGTCCAATAAGTGGATGACATCCAGCCCAGAAGCCATTCTTGCATCCATTTAAACAGTCGAACATCTTCTCAAAAATTACGTCACTGTTTGGCTGTGGATTAATGCAAATCTGAACAGTCAAATCTGGGTTATTTCTTAATAAAGTCTCTCCATAGTCCCTTACTAATGCATATTGTGCCTTTTCATCACCATAGACAACATTTCTAGCATCAGACAATGCCCTTGAGATTGAATTCCTATTCACTTGGTCTTGAAGAACATATTAGCATCACAATGTCTAAAGTTGGGATACTTCCTCACTTTCCTAACCAATTTACTACCAACCTACTTTCTGTTGGCTACCATATTCTTATCCTCTCTTGGACAGGTATGATCATTTATGAACGTCTTCACTTGCTAGCAAGTATCCTCATGGTCCTTGGAAGCAAAAATAACCCAGCTGCATTTCTTCACCTTGCATACTGCCTTTAACCTCTTTCTATCATTCTTCTTGTATCGAATATGCCTTCCCTCTTGGATGGTATACTCCCTAACAGCCTCTGATGAGCGGATAATTTATACACTTTTTGGCATTGTTTTTACATAGTTTTCAGTATAATTTAGATAGTTTTTAGTATATTTTTATTAGTTTTTAAATAAAAATCACATTTCTGGATTTTACTATGAGTTTTTGTGTTTTTCTGTGATTTCAGGTATTTTCTGGCTGAAATTGAGGGACTTGAGCAAAAATCAGATTCAGAGGTTGAAGAAGGACTGCAGATGCTGTTGGATTCTGACATCCCTACACTCAAAGTGGATTTTCTGGAGCTACAAAACTCCAAATGGCGCGCTCTCAATTGCGTTGGAAAGTAGACATCCAGGGCTTTCCAGCAATATATAATAGTTTATACTTTGCCCGAGTTTAGATGATGCAAACTGGCGTTCAATGCCAGTTCTATGCTGCATTCTAGAGTTAAACGCCAGAAACAGGTTGCAAAGTGGAGTTAAGCGCCAGAAACAGGTTACAAACTGGCGTTCAACTCCAAGAGAAGCCTCTACATTTGTAAAGCTCAATGCTCAGTCCAAGCACACACCAAGTGGGCCCCAGAAGTGGATTTCTGCATCATTTACTCATTTTTGTAAACCCTAGTAACTACTTTAGCATAAATAGGACTTTTTACTATTGTATTTACATCTTTAGAACGTTTAGTCCTTAGACAAAGAAGGCTGGCCATTCGGCCATGCCTGGAACTTCATCACTTATGTATTTTTAACGGTAGAGTTTCTACACACCATAGATTAAGGTGTGGAGCTCTGCTGTTCCTCATGAATTAATACAAAGTACTATTGTTTTTCTATTCAATTCAAGCTTATTCCGATTCTAAGATATTCATTCACACCTCAATATGAATGTGATGATCGTGACAGTCATCATCATTCCCAACTATGAACGCGTGCCTGACAACCACTTCCATTCTACCTTAGATTGAATGAATATCTCTGGGATTCCTTAATCAGAGTCTTCGTGGTATAAGTTAGAATCCATGGATGGCCATTCTTGAGATCCGAAAAGTCTAAACCTTGTCTGTGGTATTCCGAGTAGGATCTGGGAAGGGATGGCTGCGATGAGCTTCAAACTCGCGAGTGCTGGGCGTAGTGACAGACGCAAAAGGATCAATGGATCCTATTCCAGTATGATCGAGAACCGACAGATGATTAGCCATGCAGTGACAGCGCATTGGACCATTTTCACTGGGAGGACAGGATGTAACCATTGACAACGTTGATGCCTAACATACATCTTGCCATAGAAAGGAGTATGAATGATTTGATGAAGACAATAGGAAAGCAGAGGTTCAGGAGGAACGAACGCATCTCTATACGCTTATCTGAAATTCTCACCAATGAATTACATAAGTATCACTATCTTTATTTTATATTTCATTTATCTTTTAATTATTAAATCTCTATAATCAATTGAATCTGCCTGACTGAGATTTACAAGGTGACCATAGCTTGCTTCAAGCCGACAATCTCCGTGGAATCGACCCTTACTCACGTAAGGTTTATTACTTGGACGACCCAGTGCACTTGCTGGTTAGTTGTGCAAAGTTGTGACAAAGAACTAAGATTATGAACGTGCGTATTGAGTTTTTAGTGCCGTTACCAAGGAATGGAACCGTCACGATTTCTGCGCACCAAGTTTTTGGCGCCGTTGCCGGGGATTGTTCGAGTTTGGACAACTGACGGTTCATCTTGTTGCTCAGATTAGGTAATTTTATTTTTATTTTTAATTTGAAACTTTTTATTTCTTATTTTCGAAAAATACAAAAAAAAAATTTCTTCTTTTTCGTTTTTCCAAAATAATTTTTGAAAAAAAAATCCAAAAAAAAATTAATAAAATCATAAAATCAAAAATAATTTTGTGTTTCTTGTTTGAGTCTTGTGTCAATTTTTAAGTTTGGTGTCAATTGCATCCTTTTATTTTTCTTAAAAAATTTTCGAAAACACATGCATTGAGTTTCTTTCTTGTTCTTCATGATCTTCAAGTTGTTCTTGATAAGTCTTCTTGTTTGATCTTTAAAATTTCTTGTTTTGTGTCTTTTCTTGTTTTTCATATGCATTCTTGAATTCTTAGTGTCCAAATATTAAAAATTTTTAAGTTTGGTGTCTTGCATGATTTCTCTTATTAAAAAAATTTTTCAAAAATACATACTTGATGTTCATCATGATCTTCAAAGTGTTCTTGGTGTTCATCTTTGCATTCAAAGTGTTCTTGCATGTTTCCTTTGTTTTGATCCAAAATGTTTATATCTTGGATCCTTTTTGATGTTTTCCTCTTTCTTCATTAAAAATTCGAAAATCAAAAAATTATCTTTCCCTTTTTCTTCTCATCAAATTCGAAAATTTGAGTTGACTTTTTCAAAAATTTTTAAAATTTAGTTGTTTCTTATGAGTCAAATCAAATTTTCAATTTAAAAATTCTATCTTTTTCAAATCTTTTTCAAAAATCAAATCTTTTTCAATTTTTCCTTCATATTTTCGAAAACTTTATGATTGATTTTCAAAATCTTTACTAACAATTAATGTGATTGATTCAAAATTTTTAAGTTTGTTACTTGCCTAATAAGAAAGGTTCAATCTTTAAACTCTAGAATCATATCTTTTTAGTTTCTTGTTAGTCAAGTAATCAACTTTAATTTCAAAATTCAAATCTTTTCAAATCTTTTTCAAAATAAGTTTCAATCACATCTTTAAAAAAATCAATTTCAAAATCCTTTCTAACTTCTTTTCTAACTTCTTATCTTTTTAAAATTGATTTTCAAATCTTTTTCAAACTAATCCTATCTTTTTGTTTCAATCATATCTTTTTCAAAACTACCTAACTAATTCTCTCTCTAATTTTCGAAAATCACCTTCCTCTTTTTCAAAATTCCTTTTTAAATTAACTAATTGTTTTAAATTTAATTTAATTTGATTCAATTTTCCTTTCTTAATTTTTGAATTCTAATTTTCATTTTAAATTAAAAACAAAAATATTTTTTTATTTTAATTTATTTTTCGAAAATTCTTCTCTCTCACCTCCTTCTAATTATTTATTTATCTACTAACACTTCTCTTCTTCCTAAAAATTCGAACCCTCTCTCTCTTTCTGTGTTCGAATTTCTTTTCTTCTTCTACTCACATAAAGGAATCTCTATACTGTGACATAGAGGATTCCTCTTCTTTTCTGTTTTCTTCTTTTTCATATGAGCAGGAACAAGGATAAGAACATTCTTGTTGAAGCTGATCCTAAACTTGAAAGAACTCTGAAGAGGAAGCTAAGGGAAGCTAAAGCACAACTCTCTGGAGAAAATATGACAGAAATTTTCGAAAAAGAAGGAGGAATGGCCGAAAATAATAACAATGCAAGGAAGATGCTTGGTGACTTTACTACACCTAATTCCAATTTACATGGAAGAAGCATCTCAATCCATGCCATTGGAGCAAACAATTTTGAGCTGAAACCTCAATTAGTTTCTCTGATGCAACAGAATTACAAGTTTTATGGACTTCCATCCGAAGATCCCTTTCTGTTCTTAACTGAATTCTTGCAGATCTGTGATACTGTTAAGACCAATGGGGTTGATCCCGAGGTCTACAGGCTTATGTTTTTCCCATTTGCTGTAAGAGACAGAGCTAGAATATGGTTGGACTCTCAACCTAAAGACAGCCTGAACTCTTGGGATAAGCTGGTCACGGCTTTCTTAGCCAAGTTCTTTCCTCCTCAAAAGCTTAGCAAGCTTAGAGTGGATGTTCAAACCTTCAGAAAAAAGGAAGGTGAATCCCTCTATGAAGCTTGGGAGAGATACAAGGAACTGACCAAAAAGTGTCCTTTTGACATGCTTTCAGAATGGACCATCCTGGATATATTCTATGATGGTCTGTCTGAATTATCAAAGATGTCATTGGACCATTCTGCAGGTGGATCCATTCACCTAAAGAAAATTCCTGTAGAAGCTCAAGAACTCATTGACATGGTTGCAAATAACCAGTTCATGTACACTTCTGAAAGGACTCCTGTGAATAATGGGACGCCTCAGAGGAAAGGAGTTCTTGAAATTGATACTCTGAATGCCATATTGGCTTAGAATAAAATATTGACTCAGAAAGTCAATATGATCTCTCAGAGTCTGAATGGATTGAAAGAATCATCCAACAGTACTAAAGAGGCCTCTTCTGAAGAAGAAGCTTATGATCCTGAGAACCCTGCAATAGCAGAGGTGAATTACATAGGTGAACCCTATGGAAACACCTATAATCCCTCATGGAGAAATCATCTAAATTTCTTATGGAAGGATCAACAAAAGTCTCAACAAGACTTTAATAATGGTGGAAGAAACAGGTTTAGCAATAGCAAACCTTTTTCATCATCCACTCAGCAACAGACAGAGAATTCTGAGCATAATCCATCTAGCTTAGCAAATATAGTCTCTGATCTATCTAAGGCCACTGTGAGTTTCATGAATGAAACAAGGTCCTCCATTAGGAATTTGGAAGCACAAGTGGGCCAGCTGAGTAAAAGAGTCACTGAAACTCCTCCTAGTACTCTCCCAAGCAATACAGAAGAAAATCCAAAGAGAGAGTGCAAGGCCATTGATTTGACCATCATGGCCGAACCCAGAGAGGAGGAGGAGGACGTGAATCCTAGTGAGGAAGACCTCCTGGGATGTCCAGTGACCAATACAGAGTATTCCTTTGAGGAATTAAAGGAATTTGAAGCTCATCTAGAGACCATAGAGATTCCATTGAACCTCCTTCTGCCCTTCATGAGCTCTGATGAATATTCTTCCTCTGAAGAGGATGAAGACATTACTGAAGAGCAAGTTGCTAAGTACCTTGGTGCAATCATGAAGCTGAATGCTAAATTATTTGGTAATGAGACTTGGAAAGATGAACCTCCCTTGCTCACCAATAAACTAAATGCATTGGATAGGCAGAAATTACCTCAAAAGAAACAGGATCCAGGCAAATTCTTAATACCCTGTACCATAGGCACCATGACCTTTGAAAAAGCTCTATGTGACCTGGGGTCAGGAATAAACTTAATGCCACTCTCTGTAATGGAGAAACTAGGGATCTTTGAGGTGCAAGCTGCTAGAATCTCATTAGAGATGGCAGACAACTCAAGAAAACAGGCTTATGGACAAGTAGAGGACGTGTTAGTAAAGGTTGAAGGCCTTAACATCCCTGCTGATTTCATAATCCTAGACACTGGGAAGGATGAGGATGAATCCATCATCCTTGGAAGACCCTTCCTAGCCACAACAAGAGCTGTAATTGATGTGGACAGAGGAGAATTGGTCCTTCAACTGAATAAGGACAACCTTGTATTTGAAACTCACGGATCTCCTTCTGTAACCATGGAGAGGAAGCATGAAAAGCTTCTCTCACTGCAGAGTCAACCAAAGCCCCCCTAGTCAAATTCTAAGTTTGGTGTTGGGAGGCCACAACCAAACTCTAAGTTTGGTGTTGAACCCCCACATTCAAACTCTAAGTTTGGTGTTGGGAGGTTCCAACCTTGCTCTGATTATCTATGAGGCTCCATGAGAGCTCACTGTCAAGCTATTGACATTAAAGAAGCGCTTGTTGGGAGGCAACCCAATGTTATTTAATCATATCTATTTTATTTTCTTTTTGTTATTTTGTGTTTTATTAGGTTAATGATCATGTGAAGTCACAAAAACTACAGAAAAATCAAAAATAGAATGAAAAACAGCATTGAAAATAGCACACCCTGGAGGAGAGCAGTCTGGCATTTAAACGCCAGAAACAGGCATCTGTCTGGCGTTTAACGCCAGAAACAGGCACCAAGCTGGCGTTTAACGCCAGAAACAAGCATCTGCCTGGCGCTAAATGCCAGAAACAAGCTACATTTGGGCGTTTAACGCCAGAAACAGGCAGCAGTCTGGCGTTAAACGCTAGGATTGCACAGCAAGGGCGTTTTACACGCGTCATTGGAGCAGGGATGTTAAGTCCTTGACCCCACTTGATCTGTGGACCCACAAGATCCTCTCAAGATCTGTGGACCCCACAGGATTCCCAACTTTTTCTTTTCTCCTCTTCACACCTTTTCATAACTCTCTTCCCCAAACACCCTTCACCAATCACCTCAATCACTCTTTCCCATCACCTCTTCACCACTCACATCCATCCTCTCTTCCCCATAAACCCCACCTACCTTCAAAATTCAAACTAATTTCCCTTCCAAACCCAACCCTAATAGCCGAACCCTACACCCCCCTCACTCCTATATAAACCCCTCACTCCTTCTTCATTTTCACACAACACTACCCTCTCTTCTTCTCCTTGGCCGAATACATCTTCTTCCCCCATCTCCTCCATTTTCTTCTTCTTCTACTACTTTCTTTCTTCTTTTGATCGGGGACGAGCAAACATTTTAAGTTTGGTGTGGTAAAAGCATAGCTTTTTGTTTTTCCATAACCATTTATGGCACCTAAGGCCAGAGAAACCTCTAGAAAGAGGAAAGAGAAGGCAATTGCTTCCACCTCTGAGTCATGGGAGATGGAGAGATTCATCTCAAAGGTCCATCAAGACCACTTCTATGAAGTTGTGGCCAAGAAAAAAGTGATCCCTGAGGTTCTTTTCAAGCTCAAAAAGAATGAGTATCCGGAGATCCGACTTGAGATCCAAAGAAGAGGTTGGGAAGTTCTCACCAACCCCATTCAACAAGTTGGGATATTAATGGTTCAAGAGTTCTATGCAAACGCATGGATCACTAGGAACCATGATCAAAGTGTGAACCCGAATCCAAAGCATTGGCTCACCATGGTTCGGGGGAAATACTTAGATTTCAGTCTGGAAAATGTAAGGCTAGCGTTCAACTTGCCAATGATAGAAGAGAATGCACGCCCCTACACAAGAAAGGTCAACTTTAATCAAAGGTTGGACCAAGTCCTCATAGACATATGTGAGGAAGGAGCTCAATGGAAAATTGACTCAAGAGGCAAGCCGGTTCAATTAAGAAGGCATGACCTCAAACCAGTGGCTAGGGGATGGTTAAAGTTCATTCAACGCTCAATCATTCCTACTAGTAACCGGTCTGAAGTTACTATAGACCGAGCCATCATGATCCATAGTATCATGATTGGAGAGGAGGTGGAAGTTCATGAGATTATACCTCAAGAACTTTACAAGGTGGCTGACAAGTCCTCCACTTGGGCAAGGTTAGCCTTTCCTCACCTCATATGCCACCTCTGCAATTCGGATGAAATTGACATAAAGGGAGACATCCTCATTGAAGAGAACAAGCCCATCACTAAGAAAAGGATGGAGCAAACAAGAGATCATGGACCTCAACAAAAGTATGAAGAAATTCCTCACCATGAAATCCCTGAGATGCCTCAGGGGATGCACTTTCCTCCACAAAACTATTGGGAGCAAATCAACATCCCCTAGGAGAATTAAGTTCTAATATGGGACAACTAAGGGTGGAGCACCAAGAGCATTCCATCATCCTCCATGAAATTAGAGAAGATCAAAGAGCTATGAGGGAGGAGCAACAAAGACAAGGAAGAGACATAGAGGAGCTCAAAAGCACCATTGGTCCTTCAAGAAGAGGAAGACGCCACCCTCACTAAGGTGGACTTATTCCTTAATCTCCTTGTCTATTTATTTTCTGTTTTCGGTTTCCATGCTTCATGTTTAATTATGTTTGTGTCTTTACTATATGATCATTAGTGTTTAAGTGTCTATGTCTTAAAGCTATGAATGTCCTATGACTCCATCACCTCTCTTAAATGAAAAATATTTTAATTACAAAAGAACAAGAAGTACAGGGTTTCGAATTCATCCTTGAAACTAGTTTAATTATTTTGATGTGGTGACAATACTTTTTGTTTTCTGAATGAATGCTTGAACAGTGCATATGTCTTTTGAATTTGATGTTTATGAATGTTAAATATGTTGGCTCTTGAAGAATAAGGAAAAAGGAGAAATGTTATTTGATAATCTGAAAAATCATAAAAATGATTTTTGAAGCAAGAGAAAACAGTGAATACAAAAGCTTGCAAAAAAAATAGCAAAAAAAAAAGAAAAAAAAAGGAAAAGAAAAAGCAAGCAGAAAAAGCCAAAAGCTCTTAAAACCAAAAGGCAAGAGCAAAAAGCCAATAGCCCTTAAAACCAAAAGGCAAGGGTAATAAAAAGGATCCAAGGCTTTGAGCATCAGTGGATAGGAGGGCCTAAAGGAATAAAATCCTGGCCTAAGCGGCTAAACCAAGCTGTCCCTAACCATGTGCTTGTGGCGTGAAGGTGTCAAGTGAAAACTTGAGACTAAGCGGTTAAAGTCAAGGTCCAAAGCAAAAAAAGAGTGTGCTTAAGAACCCTGGACACCTCTAATTGGGGACTTTAGCAAAGCTGAGTCACAATCTGAAAAGGTTCACCCAATTATGTGTCTATGGCATTTATGTATTCGGTGGTAATACTGGAAAACAAAGTGCTTAGGGCCACGGCCAAGACTCATAAAGTAGCTGTGTTCAAGAATCAACATACTGAACTAGGAGAATCAATAACACTATCTGAACTCTGAGTTCCTATAGATGCCAATCATTCTGAACTTCAATGGATAAAGTGAGATGCCAAAACTATTCAAGAGGCAAAAAGCTACAAGTCCCGCTCATCTGATTGGAGCTAAGTTTCATTGATATTTTGGAATCTATAGTATATTCTCTTCTTTTTATCCTATTTGATTTTAAGTTGCTTGGGGACAAGCAATAATTTAAGTTTAGTGTTGTGATGAGCGGATAATTTATACGCTTTTTGGCATTGTTTTTACATAGTTTTCAGTATAATTTAGATAGTTTTTAGTATATTTTTATTAGTTTTTAAATAAAAATCACATTTCTGGACTTTACTATGAGTTTGTGTGTTTTTTTGTGATTTCATGTATTTTCTGGCTGAAATTGAGGGACTTGAGCAAAAATCAGATTCAGAGGTTGAAGAAGGACTGCAGATGCTGTTGGATTCTGACCTCCCTGCACTCAAAGTGGATTTTTTGGAGCTACAAAACTCCAAATGGCAAGATCTTAATTGAGTTGGAAAGTAGACATCCAGGGCTTTCCGGAAATATATAATAGTCCATACTTTGCTCGAGTTTAGATGATGCAAACTGGCGTTCAACGCCAATTCCATGCTGCATTCTGGAGTTAAACGCCAGAAACAGGTTGCAAAGTGGAGTTAAACGCCAGAAACAGGTTACAAACTAGCGTTCAACTCCAAGAGAAGCCTCTACATGTGTAAAGCTCAATACTCAGCCCAAGCACACACCAAGTGGGCCCCGGAAGTGGATTTCTGCATCATTTACGCATTTCTGTAAACCCTAGTAACTACTTTAGCATAAATAGGACTTTTTACTATTGTATTTACATCTTTGGAATGTTTAGTCCTTAGACAAAGGAGGCTGGCCATTCGGCCATGCCTGGACCTTCATCACTTATGTATTTTCAACGGTAGAGTTTCTACACACCATAGATTAAGGTGTGGAGCTCTGCTGTTCCTCATGAATTAATACAAAGTACTATTGTTTTTCTATTCAATTCAAGCTTATTCCGATTCTAAGATATTCATTCGCACCTCAATATGAATGTGATGATCGTGACAGTCATCATCATTCCCAACTATGAACGCGTGCCTGACAACCACTTTCGTTCTACCTTAGATTGAATGAATATCTCTGGGATTCCTTAATCAGAGTCTTCGTGGTATAAGTTAGAATCCATGGACGGCCATTCTTGAGATCCGAAAAGTCTAAACCTTGTCTGTGGTATTCCAAGTAGGATCTGGGAAGGGATGGCTGCGACGAGCTTCAAACTCGCGAGTGCTGGGCGTAGTGACAGGCGCAAAAGGATCAATGGATCCTATTCCAGTATGATCGAGAACCGACAGATGATTAGCCATGCAGTGACAGCGCATTGGACCATTTTCACTGAGAGGACAGGATGTCGCTATTGACAACGGTGATGCCTAACATACAGCTTGCCATAGAAAGGAGTATGAATGATTGGATGAAGACAATAGGAAAGCAGAGGTTCAGGAGGAACGAACGCATCTCTATACGCTTATCTGAAATTCTCACCAATGACTTACATAAGTATCACTATCTTTATTTTATATTTCATTTATCTTTTAATTATTAAATCTCTATAATCAATTGAATCCGACTGACTGAGATTTACAAGGTGACCATAGCTTGCTTCAAGCCGACAATCTCCGTGGGATCGACCCTTACTTACGTAAGGTTTATTACTTGGACGACCCAGTGCACTTGCTGGTTAGTTGTGTGAAGTTGTGACAAAGAACTAAGATTATAAACGTGCGTATTGAGTTTTTAGCGCCGTTACCAAGGAATGGAACCGTCACGATTTCTGCGCACCAGCCTCTTTAAAATTTCACTTGGTATTAAACTTCATTCCAACCTCTAAATGTAACTGATTAAACTTAGCACCCTCCCTAAAAATTGGAAACACTTCATTAGATTCATCCTCTTCCTCTAGCTCGTCTTCAGAATTTGGTGGAGTCTTCATCTCCAACAAATGCTAGGAGTTGGCATCATCAGAATTAGTCCTAGGATCATAGGCATCATAATTTTTAGGCTTGCCACCTCCCATGAATCTAAGATCTATTTTAAAATAAAAAATATCCTCTACAAAAGCGTCGTCATCAACATATATCTTCTCCTTCTCCTTCCCCTTTCCCTTACCGTTACCCTTTTTAGCACTCTTATTTGTATTTTTCGTTCTTTTTTTTTTTTTGCTTACATGAAGGAATAGGGTCCCTAACATATGAATCAGATGAGTTGTCTTTCCTAACTAGTTTATAGGGCTCATCTTCTGCACTCTCATTAGAATTTGAGGAGTCTTCATCGGAAGACAACAATATTTCAGGTATCTTGCTACCCTGCAGCCTTTTCTAACCCTTTGTGTAACCTACCACAGTAGCAGACCTCAAGCAATACCTCCTGCTCATTTTGGTTTGAGTTGGTTTGGGGACTGTCTTAGTCATCTTTTTTAATGGTTGTTCCTTAGGCATCGTAACTGAGGCTTTGGATACTTGGTCACTTGGTCGACTAACATTAACAGTGGGAGTATTCTCAGTGTTGGGATTAGCACAATGGTATGAAACAGATGTGGCATTTTTCTTTGCTTGCTCTTCAAGATCCCTTACTTCATCATCAACATAGAGCATAACACCCTTCCCTTGTAGAAGTTCAGGTGACAAAACCTTATGTTTAATAAAAATATCAATAAGACCCTTGTTTTGTGAACCCATCTAACACATCTCTCTTAACTTTGCATCAGTGTTTTAACTTTCTTAAACCCACCTCCATGCTCTTTCCAGGTACAAGCCATCAAACTTCCTTCATTCTATCACAACCTAGCTCCTTAAAGTAGTTTCTCAGATAAAATACATCCAAATTATCCACCTCAAGATCACCCAAGCAGTTTTTACTATCAGGATAGTAACCCACCTTTCTGTCAACACCCTTTTCAAAAAATCTTCCATGATGAAACATAATATTCAAAACTTCATCCATCTGCAGCATATATAAATAAACAAATTAAACACATAAGCACTAACAATGTATCACAACTCCACATGAGTAGCATTAATGAAAAAGTCCCTGTTTCATACATAAAAAAATAGAGAAACAAAACCTTATCCTAACATATTAACCACAAAGAACCTAACAGCATAATAATCTAAAAAAAAAAAACAGCAAATGCAAATGAAATCACTTCAAAAAATAACTCAAATGAAGAATGATCAATGAGTACCTAAAAAAAATTCAAACGATAAAAATATTGCTAACCTCTTTCATACACACGTGGTGGTACCCTCTGCTTCAGCAACTTCCTATGGTTGGCGTCCCTCCTTCTCGTGATAACAAACTTAGAAAATCGTTAAATGAAAGGTTTTCTACTCTCTCATGATATTTCTGGAGAAGGAGGAGATGAAAGAGTTTAAGAAAAGAAGAAGAAAGAGTTGTGAATGATTACCCTTGTCCAAGAAATCTTTCAATATTCCTGCACAACAATACGACATCGTTTTTTTTTTTTTTATTTTGTGCCTACAAGCAAAACGACTTCGTATAAGTCGTCCTAGGTGGTAGTGGCAGTGTCAGGTCAGTGCTCCGCTTGTTGACTCAAGTTAGAAATAGGTTGAGGGATCTATATACAGTCCGGAGCTCAAACTGAAAAGTCCATTTAGTAAAATTGAAAATTGAGGAACAATATTAGTGCACGGACTAAATCTAGGAGACATTTTAAGGATTTAGTCTACACTTTTATAACAAGCTTGGACACACACCAATATAATATCTATCGAATTTTATTTGATAGTTTTAAATTTCATTACTTTTATATAAAGCATCCGAACTCATATACCTTATGCAAATATCATGTGGATCCAAGATAGGTTTAGGTCCTATAAGTTAGTAGGATAAAAAAACTGGACTGAGTTAGATATTCCAACTCAACCAGGCTCACGTCCCTAGTTTTCGCCAGTTAGCAATAGCATAATAGAACTTTTTTTTTTATTAACCCTAAGTTTATGTCACAATTATCTTAACCAGTTTAACTCTATACTAATATAAAATAAAATTACTTCAACTTTCTAAGTATGTAGTATATGGTTCCTACCTCCTCGTTATCTAAATTTCTTTTATTTTAAAAAAGTATTAACCTATTCATTAATTATTCAAAAAAAATCTTAAACCATTAATTTAAATTAATATTGCAACAAGTTATAATACCAATAAGATGCTCTAGCATTAGCATAGATTTTCCATTTCTATAAATAATATTCCTCTGATTTGCAACCATTTACTGATCTTTTTCATGACCTAACCTTTTAGATGCCATTTTTGTCAAATCCCTCAACTGATCACCGCCAAATGAATTATCCTCTATGTCTAGATTCTCTCCAACATGGACATGGTCCTCCCTCCTCCACCTACAAGACAAACAATATGACCTGTTTCCAGTTATTATGTCACCAAATCAAGCAAGACTATATTGTCTACTGTGTCCCAAATTGAACGAAGCTCAACATCTTCTAGATAATGTTCGAGTTCATCTTTTCTAAAACGAGTACTTTGAAAAAAAAAATTGTTAGCCTCATAGGAAGAGATCTTTTTCTATTTTAATTTAATTTTTAGAATTTGATATATTTAACGTCTTAACTTATAACTTATAATGTACTATGTGTGATCTATACAACTTTCTATATTAAATATAATTTTAAAAAATTAAATACAATAACAGTGTTAATTTCTATCTAATGAATAATGATATATAAAAAGTGCTTAGATGTTGATAGTGGATTATTGTGATAAATATACTTAGGTCAATATTGGTGATAATGTATGTATACATGACTCAAGTCGTAAATCATAAAAAACTCTATCGAATTATCAAATTATTGATAAAATATCTTTTAAATTTATTAACAATAAAATTTTTGAAATACTTTAAAATACAATAAAAGAAATAGAAATATATTCTATTATAAAAACAAATAACTTTTGTATTTGATATATCGTTTCCATTTATTCAAAATTTTGGCTATTAACAAAAAATTAAAAAAATTACATAATACAAAATTATTAAAGTTTAAGAATAAAAATATTTTATTTTTTAATTATATTTATAAAAAATTTTATCAAAATCTTATTTCTAAAATAATTTTTGAGAAAATAGATTTAGTGCGTGATTAAATACTTGTGTTTTCTTTAAAATATTTGTATTACTAAAGTTTTTTAAAAAATTGTAAACAATTTAATAATTGAGACTAATTATTATTAGCTTTATGATACCCTTGGACTTGAATTCTTCCTCCCTCAATAGCTGTCTCCTTTTGTCCTGCATGCCATCGTGTCTTTTCAAAAAAGAAAGCAAAAGCTAATTAATTTCATGGATACGATAGATGGACTCTCAATCAAAATTACATTATTTATTATATGTTCATGATCGATAAACGGGATGGAATAGAAAAGATACACAAACTGTCCTGGTTCCGATTTATATAATAAGGAATCGCATTACCAATGCATGCTTCCTGATATTAACGTTTCATTTCTTGTCATGTCAAAGATTATATATAAACTCATCTAAGTAAAAAGAAGACCCTAAAATCGACTAAAAGTTTTAAATCTGGTCTCTAAAACTATATATGAATGTAATTTACTCTCATCCTTTAAAAATTTAAAATTACATTTTGAAATATATATTCTGATTATGGGGTGAATCCATATTTGACAATCCTTACTATTTTAATAATGTATATATCATGTTAAATAACACATCAGATGATTTGGTGGCATGATAATGTAGAATTAGTTGATAATTTTGCAACCTGCGATGTAATATTAATTGATGATATAATATAGGGTTTTGCTATTTTATACTCTAAAGATATAAGTTAAACATATTATAAAAAAAATATTTTATAGAATTTATTATAAAAATATTTTTATATTTTTAATATATTAAATACATAAAAAATATAAAAAAAAATTATTATTATATTTTTAAAATGTATTTTTAATACATAAGTTAATTAAATTCTATAATATATTTTAAGACGATATTGACCAATATAATAGCATAATATACTTTCTAGTAAAAGTTTGGAAACCAAATCAATCAATCCGTCATAACGTGAAATTAGAAATTCAAAGATTCAAAAAGAATTACATGGAACAAAATAAAATAATATATTTATATATTAAATATATAATTTACTTTTAAAAAGTTAATTTATTTATAATTTATTATTTTAAATTGATTAATCGTTAAAAAATATATTAATTTAATCGATTAATTATTTTTTAAACGATGTGTTTTGTTGTGAGGCTGCAAGTGCTCTCCTCTTTTGCCGACCACTGCCGCTGGTCTTGCTATCATCGACGATCGTTCATCATCCTTCACTCATTCACACTCATTCGAACTGATCGTTGTTCTTTGCCTCAGATCCGCTTGCTATTTTCGTTCGTTCGTTCGTCTCATATCTTCGTCGTTAGATTTGGTTCTTGTCGCCAATGTCATTCAACAAGGAAGAAACGTAAATATGGCAGAAGTTGAGGAGGTTCTTGATCGGATGCTCACTCATTTGGCCCTCTATGATGATTCCAAGCTTGAGCTCTTACTTTCCAAGCTCCTCCCTCTCTCCATCTCCTTACTCTCCTCCAACTCCGCCGCTCTTAGTAACAAAGTTCGCCAATTCTCCTCTCTCTCTCTCTCTCTTTCTAGCTCAATTTTATTTATCAGTAATTTTGAATATTTTGGCTTTCGAATTCGAAGATGCTATTGTTGGCGTTTTGATTTTAATTTGTGATGTGTTAATTGTACAAATGTCATAAGATTTCAAATTTGTGGTTGCGAGCGACTTAAGGAACATTGGAAAAAGAATATAAGAGGGAAAATAGTTTTAGCATTGTATTCATGGAACTTCAATCCAAAGAGACAATAGTAACAAATTGCACAGAGAATAATCACGGGAAGCAGCTCTTCAGTGTCGTTTTCCAGATCTTTTCAAGAAGCCATAAGTCCTTTCTTATTGTCCCTTCAAGACTTGTCTTCTTTCTTGAGTTTGGGACAGTCATATTTGTAATGTCCTACTTCTCTACAGTTGTGGCAAATGACCTTGTTAATGTCCTTCCTTGGTTCCTTTGAGCTGCCTCCTCTGCTTCTTCCTTTTTGTCTCATCAGCCTTCTAAGTTTTCTAGCAAAAAACACAATCTCGTTATCTGATAAACAGTCACTGGATTCATCATCCAATGATTCAGTAAAAGATTTAAGAG
The DNA here is from genome assembly GCF_003086295.3 of Arachis hypogaea. Classification (NCBI taxonomy): domain Eukaryota; kingdom Viridiplantae; phylum Streptophyta; class Magnoliopsida; order Fabales; family Fabaceae; genus Arachis; species Arachis hypogaea. The sequence continues at coordinate 31,033,617 of NC_092055.1, forward strand.
TCATTCCTTTCTTTTTTGTATCATTTTTTATGTGAGTGGTTTCATAAGCTAGTAACTTTCTTCTCAGCTCATTATAGGCCATTTGAATTAGGTTACTACTTTCAGAGATAACAGTAGCCTTAGTTTCCCACTTTTTTGTTAGACTTCTCAAGACTTTTCTCACCAGTACTTATTCGTAATGAGTAATCCCCATATTATCCAAGCTATTAATGATGATAGAGAACCTCTCAAACTTTTCATCAATTGATTCTCCTTCCTTCATAGAAAATATTTCATACTCTTTGCTCAGCATGTCAATCCTTGTTTCTTTTACTTGTGTAGTGCCGTCATGTGTAACTAGGAGCTTATCCCAGATTTTCTTTGCTATTTTGCATCTTGAAAATCTTCTGTTATTTCTCAAAACTGATTATGCAATTTAGCATGTTGACTGCCTTGGCATTGAGTTCCACCTTTTTCTTGTTATCTTCGTTCCACTCTGCTTTAGCTTTGGGAGTAACAACACCATCAACGCTTGTTTTGGTAAGAATTTGAGGATCATTTATGATTATCTTCCAGAGGTTGTAATCCATAGACTGAACAAAGATATTCATTCTTTCTTTCCATAGTTGTAATTTTTTTCATTGAAGAATAGAGGTCTGTTATTGGATTGTCCTTCTGTCAATGTGTATGTCACTGTGTTGGATCCCATGTTGTTTGCCATCTGGATCTTTTCTCCAAGCTGTGAAGCTTGATCTTTTTGAGACCAAGCTCTGATACCAATTGATGGATATCAGTGGTTAAGAGAAGGGAGGTTAATTTTGGCCTCTTTTCATTTTTCTTTCTAACTGGGATTCTATTGAGACACTTTGAGTAGAAAATCAGGAGATACTTTGGTTTTGTCTCTTGACGCGATAGGAGCCAAAACAGAGTTACAAGTAAGGTGTATTACAGTGAAGTATAGTTGGATATAAGAATCAAGAGATACTTTTGTTTTGTCTCCTAAAGTGTAGAACCAGAAACAGAGAAGAGAAAGAGAAGTGACACGGCCATATATCCTGGTTCGACTACTCAGTGAATGCAGCCTACATCCAGTCTCCATCACAATAATGATAGAATTTCACTATCTTTAAACAGAAATACATTCACCAATTCTCCCTAGGATTCTAACTAATCTTATTTGGGATAAATATAGTTTCTAACCGAAACCAGACTTGACTAGGAACTCACCCTAACTTTTCAACAGCAAAGTGCTAACCCAACTTGCAAGGGAATCCCCTCAGGATCATGACAACAAAACAAAAAAATTTACAAAGAATTTCTGAGATAAACATATGGATTTTTCTCCAAGTTTAACTCTCTTTCCTTTTTTTCACTCAATGGCTTTTTTCATACATTCCTGACTGTTATACCTTTTACCATTAGAAACAAAGAAAGATTAGACTGAAAAAATAAGAAATTCAATGAGAACCATGAAGGAGAAGAGTTAATAGCTTTGTAAGCTATAGGAACTCAAACGTTGTGCTCTCACTCCTTGCTCCAATCCTTAGCCGTTCACCCCTTTAATAGAGGAGTAAAGCTTCCAGGGCTTGAAACTCGCTTCAGCACTTGTTTAACTTCTTCTCCCAAAAATCAGAAGCAGCAGCGGCGTGACAGAGGAGAGATAGGGTAGAAGCAGTGACCGAATCATACATACATCCATACCTTCTATCTTCTCTTTCAACCTTTTTCATCTTTCTTGTTGAATCTGAACCCTTCATTCTTGCTTTGGTTTCAAGTTAGATTCTTGATTGTTGATTTACAGCAGAGCTCCATGATCTTCAATATTTTCAATTTTCTACTTCTGTGCTTGCAAAGAGAGGATTTCTTCATCGATTTTCAATGAAGTACAAATCTGGAAACTCCTTTTTGTGATTTACTTTTTGGATGTGATCTTTCCTTTTGTCATAGCCTCTTTGACTTTCACTTTTTTGCTTGTATTTGAAAATTTACTTTTTGTTCTTTGATTTTACCCCAACTAAGAGCTTTCCTTTTTCTTTCTTTTCTTTTGAAAAATCACGTGGGTGTTAGTAGAGAAAGAAGAGAGAGAAGAGAGAAATTGGTTTCGGTGGTGAGGTTTGGTTCAGATGAAAAGAAATTGAATTATTTAGTTAGCAACTAAGTGAATGGTTGGACTTAGACCACCATTTTGGGCTTGGTGCTTTTATTTGGGCCAAAATTGATTTCATTTTTTTAGCTAGATACTTGCTTTTGTTTCTGATAGGTTATTTTGTGATTATAGCAAATATCTCCTTGGGCCATTTGGTGTGTGTGTGGGGGCCTGAGATCTTGCTTTTTGGGCCTGTTTTGATTAACTTAATTTCTTGCACACTTAACACACTAATCACATACATAATTAGTTTTTAACCCAATAATAATGTTTAGTTATCTTCTTAAAATTTTTTTAGTTCTTCAAACTCAACAGCTTTCATAATAGCTATATCTTGGTTTTGCTGAATAAAGACAAAGTCCGGGTATAAGATTTTTTTTTAGTTACTTTTCATATGTAGTTTTGTTTTCTTGTTTGTTAAATAATCTTTGTTTTTGCGATAGTTAGTGTATTTGGTGGCAAAGTGGCAAGAATTTTTCATTTTAAATTGAAATATTGGACGGGTAGTTTATGAAGTTCGTGCATTATATTTGGTTATTGATTATTATTATTTTTATTATTTTCAGATGGAAAAATATTTCAATGAGAAGTCATGCCTAACTACAGAAATTCCACTTAGAAGCTTTAATTCTATGTTCAATTTTAGTGGCTCCTACACAGTCGACGCAACAACTACAAAATCCCTTGCTATCGTAGAATATTTCATTCCACTTTTTGATGTTAAACTAACTAGTTTGAATTTGGTCTTAAATGAAGAAATCAAGTGTTCTGTTCCTCACTCTTGGGATCTAGCATCCTTGGCAAGGTAAATTACATTTTCAATGTTTGCATGTAAATAATTATTCTCTAGTTCTCAACTTCATTTTGTAGAAAATTGTTTTGATTCTGGCTAACTTTTGCAGTTTAAATCCAGGAAATGAAAGTACTGAAGATTACCTAGACCAGCTCAAGATTATGGAAGACAAAACTACTATTGTTAGAAATGAAGTCAGCCTCACCGAGTCTAAGTTGGATGCCTTTGCCATTTCTCAAGTTTCCAAAGATCGGTTAGTTCCCAAAGTAGAAAAATTTTATTTAAGTTTGCAAAATAGCTAGCAAATAGTAAGAAAAGCAAATATAATTATTATTTATTTTAAAATAACTAGTACATCTTCTAGAAATGCTAGTCTATGATTCAATTTCATGGCATGTTGGTTAGTATTTTTTTTTCTTGTTGCTTTTGCCAGTTTGCATACTTTCTAGTTGACTTGAGACTTTCTCTTACTTAGTCTATGCTCATTCTGGATTGGAGCATACCTTCACCTCTTTGGATGCATACTCATTTATATATAGTTTTCAACGTGGATGCACACTCATAATTTGATTATGAATATGGTTTGTAGCATCCTGCGTAAGATATTGAATTTTATTTACCTATAAAAATATTACATAGTTCATTGGATTAGAGGATAAAATTACCATATGGACATACGAGATTTGGATGTTCATAACATTTTTTATTTAAAATTGATAGTCGTCGTTTGCAATCTTAATGTATCACCACATTTATGTGAATTTCTAATTGATGGAAGTTTATTACATGAGAGCTTTGATGGTTTGGCACCAATTGTCAAGCCACACTGCATTTAGCTTACATGTTTTAAATTGTTTCTCTATCTGGAATTGTTTTTTGTATGTCCATATTGTTTGTAGATAGTGTTTTGATCTAATTGGTCATTGAAATTGGACCCCTAAACAGCCACTTTGAAAATGGATGATTATGGTTGGCAATAATGAAAGTTCAATAAGGTATGCCGATACTTTATACCAACTTACTGTTTTGTTAGGTGAGAGATTTTTATGTATCTTAGTCGATGACAATACTTTGGAAGCTATTTAAATCTTACGATGATGCCTAATTAATCAAAAGCATCTATATATAATTATTTCGTTATTGATTTTTTATGCCATTTAAAGAAGACGCAACTATTAGTGTGGGCGAGAGGAAATGGTTATAGTTTTAATGTGATTTATTGGAGTTTCAAGGTAAGCAATTTGATTTTAGTTGAACTTGGGTTAATTTCCCTTCTCTGTTTTAGTAGAATAGGACTGCTTGTTTATCATATCTTTTCATAAAAAGTTAGAACAGAATGTAATATGTGTGTTGTTATTCCCTGCATGATGGTTGTGGATGCAATTCTATTGTTCTTTGAAAAACATTGTTGGATAGTATTTTTGTGAAAGCATTTGCTATATGTGTACGGTAAATAATACCATTGGTGGATCCGGACAGTAAGGCTGCGTTTATTTTTGTGGACAAGACACAAAGATATGGACAATACATATGTAAAACGTGTTTGGATAGAGGGATATAAATACTGGACACAATGTCTCTGGGACACTTTTTTTCATTTTTGTGACCACTTCTAAACGAAGGACATTGATGGACACGTGAATAGGAAGCACTACTAGAAAACTAATTATTACAGATGGATATTTCCGATGGATTTTATCCCACAGAAATACAGACGGAATTACAGAGAGATTTTTTGTCGGAAAACAAAAAAAAAATGAATTAGCATAAATTACAGACGGAAAAGAAAATCCGTCGATAATTCTGTCGGAAAAATTAATTTTTTTCGTGAAAAATGGTTACAGACGGAAAATCTGTCTGTAATTAAATAGACAAAATGCTGCATTTTATTAAATTATTACAGACGAAAAATCCGTCTGTAATTTAAAATTTTCCGTCGGAAATGTTGATATTTTAGGTTTATGATCGTTAGGGTTAAGTTTATGCACGAGCTCAATTCATTCACAGCACACAAATCAAACCTAGCATTCCCCACAGCGCCACCGGCGACGAGATTCTTCTTCTCCTTTTCTCACCCACAGCGCCACCGCCGGCCACTCTAATCGCCGCAGCTACTTTCTCCTTCTTCTCCTCTTCTTTAAACACTGAACCAGTAGAATACAGCCCCTGTGTCTCTCGTTCTTTCTCGTTCGCAGAATAAAGCAAGCTCAAGCTCCACCACCACCGCGCCTCTCTCTCTCTTTTTATCCCCCTCAGTTCTGGCTCGCATACCTTCGCGCAAGCCCTAGCTCCGTGGCGACCAAAATTGGTTCTACTGTCAGCCGCGGTTCCATCTCTCTCTTTCCCCCTGTTCGAACCGATATGGTGCGTGAACTAGGGTTTTGGTTTTGTGGCAGTGGTTGTTCATCGGAGAGCCACTGGCGATGCTCCTATTCTTAAGCATTCTAAATTCAAGGTGATCTTCGTAATGGCAGCATTATATTTTTCCCAGACTTCAACTCAAAATTCATATGATTTTTTTTGCTTATTGTAATCGCTGTGCTTTCTCATTGCTTATTGTGATCTATGTGCTTTTTCAGTTTCTTTTTTAGTTTCTAATTCAAACTTTTGATTGAGGACTATGATTGGTTTGAATCTGAATTATAATTATTTACAATGTTTTGTCAGTATTAGTTTGGGAGGGAACTTGACAATGGTGGATCTTCCTGGTATAACTAGGGTTTCTGTTCATGGCCAGCCTGAAAATATCTTTGATCAGATCAAGGATATTATCATGGAGTATATTAGGCCTGAAGAGAGCATTATTCTGAATGTTCTTTCTGCTACTGTTGATTTTACTACTTGTGAATCGATAAGAATCAAGAATGTCTCAGTCTGTGGATAAAACTGGTTTGAGAACCTTGGCTGTTGTAACAAAGGCTGATAAGTCTCCTGAAGGCTTGTTGGAGAAGGTAACTGCTGATGATGTTGTTAATTGGTTTGAGTCTCATCCAATGCTTTCAAAGATTGACAAATCCATTGTTGGTGTTCCTGTTCTGGCACAGAGGCTAGTTCAAGTTCAAGGCATGATCATATCCAAAATTCTGCCCGAAATTGTGAAGAAAATCAATGAGAAGCTGACTTACAAGCTGACTTAATTTCACCAAGATGCTCAACCAGAAGTTCTCCCTCAATCACAGGTACCTCTTCATATCTTTTAGCTGACTTCAAATTAAATTATGAAAAAATATTTATCTAATTTTTTTATTTGGTTCTTGGTTGGAATCTGATTGCGACCAACGTTTCGATGGGGCCTACTGAGATCCCTTCTCAGTCAACGGAGACTATTAAGATCCCTACCACTAACTATGAGTTTGGTGCAACCTTCATTGATCATCCCAAGGTGCTTTCCCCCCTCCCCCCACTGATTTTGCTTAGTTTCATTTCGTTGTTGTAAGTTCCAACACTCATTGACGATGATATTATTGTGCTTGGTTTAGTTGATGCTGTTGGGGAGAATATTGATTGATGGAAGGCTCAATGCAAGAGTCAAGTGCGACGTCTTTGAAAATCTCACTCTTAAAGCCAATGCTCAGGTATTTATGCTCCTTTTCTATTATAAGAGAAATGCCACAATTTTTCTGTTGTTTATGAGCCTTTGATATTCTGCTATACCTTATATTTACAAGAATTTAGTGCTGTTTTGTTTTGTTGAGTACAGATTCAGCTTTAACTTGATAACGTGCAAGAGTTGTTGAATGAGCATTATGTTCATTTTTATTCATCCAATATTTGATCTATGACAACCCCATTCCCATTCTCATGTTTCTTATTGCTAATTCTCCTTTTGGCTAACCATAACCTACTGTTTCTTGTTTGCTTCTCCAGCTTATGAATGAGCCACACATGTCTCAAGGGATGGTCAACTTTGATTACAAGGTCAATTGCTTTAACCTTCCTAGATCATTTTTCCCCCGTTTTTGACATATATTGTATTAGTGTGACTTAATGGGAGTTTTATATACTAACCACAAGAACTGCCCTCTCAAGATTTCCATGGGGAATAAAATCCAAACTTCACACTTCACTCAACACTCCCATCACCTCAAATCTTCCTGTTAATATGCAGCTTTTTGAATTTGGTATGCTTCTTCCACTTTCACTCAACACTCCCATCACCTCAAATCTAAAATATAACACAGAGCTCTCTCCACCGCCGCTCTTGTCGCATTTGCTCCCTTAGTGAATTTTAGGTATAATCTGATTTTGTGATTTTGGTGCTTAGGGCTCAATTTTAGATTTTCACTATATATTCATCAAACTTAGTGTACTTCTCTCCTCTTGTTTTTAGCAATTAGCATAATCCTTTTACCCATTGGGAAAAAAGAGAAGAATACTATATATTCATCAAACTTTTCCCTTTCCTTTTTGCCTTCCTTTTCACCAGGATTACAGATACCGTTTTCCTTAGTATCAATTATCAAGTATCAACTCTATTACTGCACATGACTTCTTTGACTATCAAGAATTTTGATTATTATTATTAGTTTTTTCTCCGGTTGTTTTGTTGCAATGCAGCAGTGATTACAGCGTATTTGATGAGAACATGGAAGGGAGCATGATAACCATAGCAACTATTTTCTGTAATTCAGATTTTCACTAGCAACACTTTCAGGTTTCTCTCTCTCTCTCTCTCAAAAACTTTTTCTTTTTTTGTTGGTTTAGGGGATTATGTTTGTAAACATAATGATTTAGTAGTAGGTTAGTTAATTGATGAATTGATATTGAATTTCAGGGAAGAGTTTGAGACAGGGGAGTGTGAAACAAGGGATTCATGTAGTGATACCTTGAGCGATGAGAGTGAGTGTGAGAAGTTATGGAGATGGGATGGGAGTTCCTCAGAAGAAGGTGGAATGAATAATGTAGAACAAGATTCTCATCAATTGCATTTTAATGATAGATTAGGTCATCTCTATTGTCAATACTTTGAGAGATCAACTCCATATGGAAGAGTTCCTCTAATGGATAAGGTAATTTAATTTTCTTAGGCCATATCTTACTTCAACTTCAACAACTTTTATTATGTTTGTTTATTGTTACTACTACTACTACTACTTCCTTGGAGTTTAATGGATAAGGTAATTTAATTTAATATTCAGGACATGTCTTGTAGCTTATTTCTCCTCATTAAACCAAATTTTGTTGCTTTATTCTAATTATTTGAATGTGTTCTTGTTTGACAGTTGACTGAACAAAAATTGACAAGAAAGGAAGGTATAAGCTTTTCTTGTTTGAGGTTACTTGCTAAGATTAAAGCCTCGCTATCTTTCACTTGAAATTTCTGAAGGTTTTGATAAATTTTACCACCAATAGAAGCAGGAGGCTAATCTGATTCAATCTGCTCTTATTGTCAATTATCTCTGTTTCCATCTCAATGTGTTCCTGTCCTAAATAACATTGTTCATCTTTTGTTGTTTAGGAAGCTTGCAGACAAGATTGAAGCTTCTGGTTACTATGTAATTGTTCCAGACTTCTTTTATGGTGAACCCTATGATCCTTAGAAAGAAAAAAAAAGCTGGAAGTGCACTTTCATTTGTTAAGGAGTGGCCTTATGGTTCAAATTTTCATGGTCTTGCAGGTTGTATGCAACTTGAAATCCTCATTTCTTGCTGTAGCTGATGATAGTGGTGAGGTGAAGGTATGCTTCATATTTATTCAACATGCGCTGTCTGATTTCTCCTATGCAATACCACGTATATCAGTTGTTATGAGCTATCCTTTCATATTTAGTACTTTGATTGGGATCATCATGACCTTTGGAGTTTGGATACCTAAAATTTCTTTGATTTCTTGTTGGTGACATTCACCAAGTTTTCTTACTCTATTCTCTCATTAAACAAAAACAAAAGTTAGGTTATACTTTCCTGAGAACATGGAAATCACATTTACGATTTAAAACTAATTTCTTTTTCCATTCTAATTTGATATATTATTTGTTTTATTCTGTATGCTTCTAATTTCATCCCTTTCATTATTGATTGAAATGTCTTTGAAAGATTATTGACATTTGCCAGCCATGCCTCTATAAAACTCTATGAGCTGGTCATACATCTGTATCCATCTTGATTCCTAGTGGTGCTTCGGAACATGTATGCTAATTATGCAGATCTGGAGTTTTGTGTTTAAGCTACTTATACTTTTGGTCTGTTCCTTGTATATTACATTATAGTACTGTTATAGTCTCTAACTTTGCGGCTAAGTTCTAATTTCGTCCCTAACATTTGAAACGTTCTATTTTTCGCCTCAAACGTCTTATGTCACCCTATTTTAGTCTTGTAGTCAAAATTAATTGTTTGGTTGGAAGCTGATTCTGTGTGTGGCAGTCACTCTGTTGCAATCCCTTTAGTGGAGGGTGTTTAAACTATGATGCTTTTCTGTTCATGGAAATGTTCTGATCTCTTACAGTTGTAGGCAGACGGTACAAGAAGACAAAGCTCTTATCTGTGAGGACTGGAAAGAAAATATTTTTCCCCTATTAGATTCAGCGCCTTCAAGGCTTAACCCAACATTTTTTGGTATAAAACAATACTTTGCTGCAAAAAGTCTTATTTCTTCACGGGGTTTCGAGATAGATGATTTCCATGGTTTTGGTATGGTTCCCCTGGCAGACCTGTAAGTAAACCTCTATACCCTTGTTTCTTTAACATGCTTATTTCTATCATTTTCATTCAAAGACCTCAAAGATGCATGACAAGTCTTAGAGTCTAGTTTGTATGTTAATTTCAAGATGGTTTTGTTCCACTCCTGATTGAAGAAAGCTCGTTTTATGAGTTGTGCAGTATATACCAAAGTAGCATGTTTATGCCAAATGAGGTGTAGCATTTAAACCTTTTCAAGTATACTGCATACTGAGAATCCTTCTTTTTCATAAAGTAATGCATGTTTATTTGAATATATTAGAGAACATGGGCCTATTCTGTTTCTAATACTATGTATTTTAGTGTCACAGACCAAGCAGACATTTATTTGCGTGATCCTGACCTGGAGGCTTTCATATTCTAATGGTGTTTGTACCGTCATGTGCTCCAGATTCAATCATAAAACAGGGGCCGAGGATGTGCATTTCACCGCCTCATCTAATTCTGTAGCTGATGATGATGTCGTTGATGATAATAGTAACAATGATGAGGTATTTTCTCTGGTATCAAGGTGATTGATGATGGTTTGGATAGTTCTGTCAATGAAAAAACAAATGATCTGGAGTCCCTTTTTAGAACAAAGGCCGAAACTCATGACGCAGAAGGGAATGTTGTTCCTGTGAGTGTCCAACCCCAAGAAGTAGTAGAAGTGCAGCCTAATGAGATCTCTATTTTGTCTGAGAACCACCAATCTGAAGTTAACTTGGGATCTCATGATACTGATGCTCATGAACATTTTGCAAAGGAGCCTCATGGTTCTCAGGATGCTAAAATGAATAATACCGGAGTAAATATTGAGATCTCTGAAGCCGAAAACTTATGTGTTGCCCCTGGAACTGGGCATGAATCTTCATCCTTAACTGAACTTGTTGAAAACAACCCTGTTGCGGATAAAACCAATGATCTTGTTGATTCTATCCATACAGAGATGGGCATCCCATCTGATTAGGAAAATGTATGGTGCAGGAAAATGTCATGATTCCTGATGACACATGTTTGCTTCTCAATCTTCTTCATTGTTGATGTTTAGACAAATTCTTAATATGCAATGTTTTTACAACCATGTAGTTCCCTATATACTCAAACAGTAGCTATTGATACTAGACATTGATTCCATCATTTCAGCTTTGAAATTGCAAACTAATCATTAATATGTATTGGTTGGTGAAAACAGGAGTGATACTGTAACCATTGCCAAAAGGGTGACAATGTCAAACGAGCTGCCAAGCAACTCAAGTCTTGCCTTTCTTGGAGAGACTCCATAGGCATCGGTACATATTATTCTCTTCTTTCTGCAAATTACAAAGCTTCTTAACCGTTATCATCAACAAATTAAACTACATGGACTCTTTTCTATTCTTTGAAATTTTAATATCTTTTCTATTCTCACACATACAAAATATAGAGTATTTGATGTTAAAATTCCATCTCTTATTCTTTCTTTCCATCTGTAGGAGTTCAATCAAGCTTTCTCAACTTTTACTGACACTGAAACACAATTTCCTCATTGTCTATTTCTTCAGGTATCACATCGTCATATTAATTATTTCTTTGCTGTTACAACTTACAATTATGCCTCTCACTCTCACTCTTTCGCAATTCTGAACCTTTTAGCTCATCACTTTGTTGCATTAAAACATAGAGGTATGCTTATAATTTCCTGCTCTAGTTATTATGCCTCTCACTCTCGTTCTCACTCTTTCGCAATTCTGAACCTTTATGAGTGAAGCAAAATTTGTCATGTGCACATTTAATATAGAGAGGTGAAGTTGCCAGTGATAATGGGGCATTAAAGTATACAACCACTATTTGATAATGGTTCAATTGAGAGTTTTCGTTTAGCTCTTCGTATATTTTGGTATTAAAGTATATGATTGTACTTTGTTATGGCAGGTATACTTTATTTTGGACAATGCTACTACTTAGCAAGCTTGCATTCAGCTACTATGTGGAGGTATTATGTCTTCAAATTTTACTACAGTTCCTCCTTTACCCTCCTTTAAGAAGCTCATGGTTCTTGCTTTCTAAGAAGAGATGTGATTCTCTATTTACTGATTCTTTTATAGAAAATTGTTCATGCAAAAAGAGACTACTTCTGGAGTGCAAAATGCTTTAAATAATATGCTTTATTTTTATTCAAGCATTCCAATTCACTCCAATTCCAATTCGGGTTTTGATTCTATTTCAGTCAGGAGATATCAAGATTAACTTTCAATGTGAAGCTTGATGCTGCCGATGCAATTTAGTTATCTATTAATATTTTAGATTATTCTATCTTTAAGTGCTAAGTGTAATTTGTGACATTCATGTAACATTAGGATGGTCATCTTATTTTTTTTAGTATCTTTTTATTAAGACAGTGAGATATTGGCCAATGATGTTAAAAAATAACCTCCAATTTTATAGGTATCATGTAATGAATATTATGTTTATTTATGTAATTTTTGGCTTTCTTTTTTCAATTTACAGTGTTTGATGGAGTAAATTTAGAAAACAAACCTAAAGTATTTATTTTGCAATGGAAAAATTTAAAAAAAAATCTATTTTACCTTACTGACGGATTTACAGATGAATTTTCTGTCTGTAATCAGAGTGTGAGATGATTTTCCAAAGTTCAAATTACAGACGGAAAATCTGTCAGAAAATTCGTCTGTAATTACAGACGGAAAATCCGTCAGAAAATCCGTCTATAATTACAGACGGAAAATCTGTCGAAAAGTTCGTCGCCTGCGGGAAATAGATGGAGAATTTACAGAGGAAAAATCCGTCGGTAACTGATAAAAATCCGTCGGTAATTTTCCGACGGAAAAAAATTCGTCGGTAAATAATTTCCGACGGGGCTTTTACAGAGGGACAAAATCTGTCGGTAATTTCGTCGGTAACCAAAAATCCGTCTGTAATAAAGACTAAATATGTCTGTATTAATCAATTTTCTAGTTGTGAAGGTGGACACGAAATTTTTAATGAAAATTTTTTTCTTTTTTATCTATAGTTATTTTTCATTATTCTCCTATTACCCCTTTTTATTATCTTGTGAAAAATTCTATCTATTTTATTAGATAGGTCTATTTTAGTAATTTTACATTATATTTTAGTCTTGTTTATATTTATCTAAATATAATATTAGACATTATATTAGTGTCTTGTCCACTGTATCTAAATACAATACATAAAAAATAATTTTTAATATCTCTGTTTCAGTATTTTTATTTCAGTGTCATGTCCTATCCTGTCTACAAAAACAAACACAGCCTAATAAATTGCATTATTGAATTTTGCATGTGCTGCTAGAAAATGGTTATGATTTATGAATTTAAAAATGTTCTTTGAGCGAGAATTTTACAGCTTAAACTTAATGAGTGAGCCTTTTCTCAAAGAAAGAATTCATCCTACCGACGAATACACATCAAAAGTCGCTCTAATTATCATACTATACCTCATTTCCCTATTTTGCCTTTTATTTTGTTCATGTTGTAAACACCCATTCATTGAATTAATGAGTGTGTGCTTGAGAAAATGTGAGTTTTATCTTTTTCAGAAAGAGTTATGTTGGTTTTTTGGTATTGTTTAAGTAAAGTGTATTGAGAGTTACATTGAACAAGATTTGTCACAAAATTTGTTATTGTGAATGTAATGAAATGCTTCTATTTGTTGCAATTATGGATAAGTAATAATAAGGGTTGTAAAAATAATTTTGAAATTAAAAAAATAGGTTGTTATTGATCATGTAACAACCATAACTACCATTAAAACATTTTTAAAATTTTAGCGACATTAGTAATAACAACTAAAAGTTAGTAAAATGACAATTCTAAAATTAGTTTTAATAGTCATATAAATTGTCAAAAATAATGGTCATTAAAACTTTTAAGTTTTTTGCAGTCACTAAAAAAGTCTTTATTGGCAATTCTTATAATTGTCTTTAAAAATTTTTAACAATAAAATATAAGACGGTTAATGTCTAATTTCAGTAAAAATGTTAGTGACTATTTTTATTACTGCAAAAGACAATTGCCACGAAGAGTGTTTTATTCTTAAAGTGAAGTTCTCATCATTATAAGATACAATAATTGTTCCCACATAATAGCACATAATTAAAAAAAAATATGAATGAGTAAACTTTTTATAATAGCACATAATTAAATATTTAACTATGTTAGGTATATATTAAAGATTGGCTACAAAATTAACATCCGTATAAAATACATGTTAAAATATAAAATACATATTGAAAATGACTTAAACATTTGTTTGGGTAAACTTTTAAGAAAATATCTTTTTTAAGTTATCTTTTTTTAAAAATCTTATAAGAAAGTAATAGTAATTTTATGTTTAGATATTTCATCCAAAAAGATCTTTTTATCTATCAATTATGTTTGGGTATAATAATATAAAAATACTTTTATTATTTATTATGTGAAAAACATTTTTTTTAAGAAAAAGATGTAAATTATAACTTCTCAAAAAAGATATTTTTTATTTTTTTAGTGTTTTTACTTTTACTACTAAAAATTTACTAAACACACTAAAACATAAAGAAAAAAAAAAGATATTTTTGTTGAAAAAATATATTTTTCTATCAACTTAATGATATTCAAATAAGCACTATATGTATTCATACAAAAATACATAATAAGTGATTTGGTAGATCATTTTTAGTATGCATATAATATTTTCTTAACATTAATGTAATATATACTCTTACATATAAATATTGACATAATTATAAACAAACTATTAATCATATTTTTGGTGAGGAAGGATTTGAGTAAGGATGTAAGAACTGCGATCAACTAGCCGCATAATTAAATTAATTTAATTGCCTAAATTAGGTTCCAAAAATTTAGAATGTTAAGTAGAAAACATAAATATGATATTTAGACTCAGTAGATTTTTCTGAGTTGAAAAATGTAATTTTCTACGAAAAATTGCGTAAAAACGCGTACCAGTAAATTAGTTAGCAGTACCGGCTTAAGTTTGTCTGGTACTGCATGAGAATAATAAAAACTATAGAAAAACAATTAAAGTTAAAAATCGGGTACAAATTCTAAAGGTTTGTGTCAAAAACGCTAATGGATTAGACCGGGCCCAAGTTGGACCCAAGCCCAACATATATAAAGCCATTTAAGTAGCCATTTTAGCCACTTTTAACACAATACAGTAGAAGCAACGTGAAACTGGGAGAAGAGAGGTAGGGTTCCACAAAACACTATTCATTTTCAACTTCATTCAACCATAACTTGAGCTACGATGCTCCGATTCGTGAACAGTTTGCCCAGTTTTCAACTCTATGAACTTTGAGTGAGTTCTTGTGATTTTGGGTGTTTAGGTACATTCTAGCACTTGATTCCTATTGGGTTTTGACCCACTCTACTGTGGGTAAGGTGAGCATCCTCAACTTTCTTGTGAAATTGGGTATTTAGAAACCCTAGGTTTGATTTGTGGAATTTTGTGTAATTGCTAGCTTGTATTGGTGTTGTGTGGAGTATATTGGTGACTTGAGTTGCTTGAAAGTGGACTTGGTGGTTGGACTTGTTGATCTTGGTTGAGGATTTGGTGTTTTGCACATATTGGGAATCAACCAAGGTACGGTTTTGATTTTTTCTATGTAATATTTCTGGAAACTTAGGCTAGTAGACCAAGGGATAGGTTTGAATTGTTGATAGTGGATTATGATTATTGATGTTTGTGATGATTTTGATGAATTATGATCATAATTATTGATGTTAGCGTTAATAATGATAACTATGTGAATTATGATGAAATATGATGAATTGTATTGGTGAAGAGTCAAATTATATAAAATTGTGAAGGTTGGAATCTTGATTGAGAACTTGTGAAGTTTTGTTAAATTATGTTGGGAAAGTTGAATGAAATAGGTTTAAAATGATGGAGGAAGTTAATTGGTAAGTCGGAAATATATGATTGTGATGGTGGGCATGAATAGTGAGTTTTGGTGTGGTTTTGAAGGTTTATGAATTGGTTTTAGTTGTGAAGTTTTGAGATTTAGAGAACCTTGCTGATTTTGTAAAACTTGATTTTTGGCGAACTTTGGCGGATCATAACTTGAGCCTCAAATCTTTAAAGTTGATGATCTTTGAGAAAAATGGAGTTTTGTAGATGAAGTTATGAACGTTTAAAGTTTGGTGTTTAAAACTGAAATTCTGCAAAATTGAAAATTTTCTCTAAGTCTGGTGAAGGTTGCGTACGCAACACAATGCACGCTATGCGAGCATTCTATTCGGGTTGGGCATCTCGCGTACGTGAACTACCAAAATTTTGACCCTTGTGTACGCGAGCTACAACACGTGACTCGAGCATCCCATTCGGGTTGGGCATCTCACGTACGCGAGCAGAGGGTTGCGTACACGACCACCTGCTTTTACTCGTGTGCGTACGCACAGTAGGGGTGTGTGTACGCACAACCGCTGTTTTGCTAAAAAATAGTTTTTCTTCGTTTTCAAGGGTTCTCTAACTTTCTAAACTTCTTCAAACTGCTGTTTAAGAATACTATCTAGTAATTAGGTCCTAATATTGCTAAAGATTAGTTAATAACTTAATATGGTGAAATTCTATATGAATTTAGAAGACGGAGACTTAGGTTTCTAGAGCATTGAGGATGGAATAGTTGTGTGGATTGGGAGAGTAATATATTGATAATGAATATGACGAGCTGTGAAAATAGGAATTGAAAATGTTTGTGACGAGTCTGGAACTCAAAGATAAATGAGAAAATATTGAATGTTGAAAGTGATCACTGAATGAGATATGGATATATATTGTATTATACTGATATTGTTGAGACGCTATGCACCTGACAAGCATGATTAGTTAATCCTCACTTGTCAAGGTCGCGGTGGCGGAGTAAGGGTGGTGGTTAGGCCCGCTTACATTGAGATGTGAGGTCTGTGGCTGAGTATCTCGCTCGCATATTTTTGGAATCACAAGGGTGTGCGCGGATATTATATCCCTGGACCGTGTGCTGGGCACGATATCCCTGGGGGTACCTATTTTATTCGTGACCGAAAGGCAACATTCCCATGGAAATGTGTTGGGTTGGCAATTGAACCAACAATGTGATATCACAGCCAGTAGGACAGGCATTCATCATATGCATTACTATGTGTTTGCTTGCTTTGTTTACTTGCATAATATGCCAAATTATATAACATGCTTAATTGCTTCTTGAATTACTTGTTGTACATGATAATTACTTGTGCCTTACTTGTATGAATTACTTGTGTCTTCTACTGGAATTGAGGAGGTTCGGAAGGCGGTGGCGATGAGATCGCATGGCGGATAGGCTGGCGATGGCTTTGGGACAGCGGTGTAAATGTTAGATTAGAAATCCCCTAAGTTAGATAACCTGTTTAAGGATTTATTTATCTATTTTATAAGCTTGAATATTGTGATTAATGTGAACTTCTAGGATTGCCTCTGGCATCCCAGAATCTTCTATCTTACATTACTGGGCACTGTTACCATACTGAGAACCTCCAGTTTTCATACCATATTCTGTTGTTATTTTTCAGATGCAGGTCGTAACCCACATCGGTGAGTTGTGTGATGGTGACAAAGCGGAGGATCTTTATCATCTATTGGAGTCTTTTGGATATTTTGTTTTAGTACTCTCACTTTTGTATCTTTATTTGCCTTAGAGTCTAACTTTGAGAGAGATATGTTGTATATGCTATTTTAACTTTCAAAACTCTGTTATGTCTGTATATATATCTGGTAGGCCTAAACTCCGCGGGTTGCGGCTAGTACTCTATGACTATTATACTCATATATCTACATATGCTTTGTTATCTTATATCTATATATTGTGCCTTTAAGCTTGTAGCTTCGTGTGAACGTTTCGTGTTTTTGTAACTCTGCTTTTAAGCTTATTTCTTCATCGGACTTCTAGAATTTGTATCTTTTCCTATATATACATATATAATATCGTATAAGCCTTAGAATTGTCGTGACCTTTAATTATCATTTGCTTTACTGCATGAGATAAGGCTTAGGGTAATTAGGGTGTTACATTTAGTGGTATCAGAGCGGTTCGTCCTTGTGAGCCTGAGGGATGGACCGATTATGCTTCATTGCATACTCTGGGTCATTTTTCTTTCGTGCTATTTAGGATATCTACTTGATATTGCATAGCATGCTTGTTTGTGAGTGTTTTTTTGGGATAATTGAAGCACTAGGATTGAGATATCGAGACTGATCACTTTAATATCGATTGATTAGTGTGGACAGGACCCTGAATGGCATTTCGCGGACGAGGTTGGTCTCGTACATGGAGAGATTGTGAGGATAACTAACCCACTGACGACCATGCCGAGTTTATGGTTGCGATGACTAACTTGGCTAACTCTATGCAAGCGAACACTACTGCCACGACTCAAGCTATGGAAAGGATAGGACGACCAGGTGGAACTGAGAACGGAGAAGTGACTGGGACTAATTTGGATGGTGTTCGGATGGCACTAACTGCTTTCTTGAAAGTTAATCCCCAGTTTTCAAGGGAATAACAAATCCTGCTGAAGCAGACAATTGGTTCAAAGCTGTGGAGTGTGCATTAGTGGAGTTTGCTGCATATCAATTAGTGGGAGAAGCTCAGCATTGGTGGCAAGGAGATTGTTGATTTCTGCAACTACAGAATATGGATATTTCGTGGGAGCTTTCGGACTGCTTTCTACAAGAAGTATTTTCCTGAATCAGTAAAGGATGCCAGAGAGTTAGAGCTTATGCAGCTGAAGCAAGGTTCAATGTCTGTGCTCGAGTATACGAGTAAGTTTGAAGAGCTCTATAAGTTCTCAAGGGTATTTCGAGGAGCCCCTGAGTCCTATGAGGGTTGGAAGTGTGTAAGATACCAAGGAGGTCTGAAGGAAACTATTATGACTGTTGTGGTTCCATTAGAGATTCGGAGATTCTCTGAATTGGTGAACAAGACAAGAATTGTTGAAGATTATGCCAAGAAGACGGCTTTGGTGAGAGATGATCGTGGCAGTACTAATAGTAGAGGTCATGGGAAGTGTGCTCCGCCAAGAGACCAAAATTTCAAGAGGGATAGACATGCCCCTCAGCGATCCCAAGGTCAAGGGCATATCGGAGGGATTAACCATGACCAGTATCACCAGGCGAGAGGGGGAGGTAAGCAGGTGTGGGCTCAACAAGAGGAGTTAAGGTACCTGAGATGTGGAAGATACCATCCGGAAACGTCGTGCATGGCTGGTTCTGTGGATGTTACCGCTGCAGATTGTCAGGACATATCTCTATACGTTGTCCTTACAGGAAGGACCCGAGTGCGAACCGGTCTCAGCGACGGCGTTAAGGATCTCTAATTTGAGGTAACAATAAAAATTGATAACCGAGTTTTAATCACATTGTAGGAGGTTGTAACTCGACCCTCCTTATTAACTTATGATGGGGACAAGGATTTAGAACTAGGAATATCATATTGAACGTCAGGTTTAGGACCAGAGTTTAGCTTAATTTTATTTTATGGAATGTTGCTGTTAAGACTGGCCAAACTTAGCATCGGAGGAACAAATGGGAGAAGATAATTCTGGTGGACACAGCCAAGCAATTTAGATTCTTAGTGACAACTAATTAGAGTGACGCAGCAAAAGGCGTGAGGGAGCATTGGCTCGGTAGAATTATGAAAGATGAAGTACTTTAACCACTTGAATTAGGTTGGCGACATTAAGTAGCAGAACACTTTGTGGAAGGGGGGACAGTTATATCTGAGGGTTATATACTCTTAATGGTGAATGCGATCTTGCATGGATTACCGACGGTTGAACAAAGTGACTGTGAAGAACAAGTATCCGTTGCCGAGGATAGATGATTTAATGGATCAGTTGCAAGGAGTTCGAGTGTTTTCAAAAATTAATTTTTAAGATTCGGTTACCATCAGATAAAGGTGAAGGAGGATGACAATGGGAGACCTAATACGAGAGAGATTACCAATAAATGTGTGTGACCTGATCTGTCTTTCTTTTGTAACCCAAGTTGAATTACTTTATTCCACGATCCTTTTTGATAATTAGTTTCAACATTTTCCAATCCTATTCTGTGCTCGCATATATTCTTTCCTGAAACTCATACTCCTTGACGTGAGCCTAAACTCGTTTCGACCCAATCAAGTGTGAGGAAGATTACTATTGCGATGAACCATCTTTATTCACAGACTTGTGATTTTTTTAAAAATCAGCAAAGACATATTTTGATTCAATGTGCTTTATTATTTCCTCCAAAGATTCTTAATTTAGAATTTTTTCTTGAGGTGCACTCTAATTCTCTTTTTGGTGCATTTTCTTATTTCCTACAACCTTGTCTGATCACAACACAAAGTATCTTTTCAATTTTGTACGGATACCATTCGAATTGTTTACTCTCTTTTGAGCTTGATATCCCTTCAGATAACTTGAGCTCATTTCGATGTCGCAATGCAATCCTTAGACGCAACCTTCGATATATTAGTTCCTTAGGACATGAATTATGAACACGAAGGGCGAAGCTTGTGGACGTGCGACATCACGAGGAGTTGTGAAGTCTTGATTTTATAAATGGCATTACCTATGACTAAATTGACATACAAGGATGCCCCGTTGGTACAGATGTCAAATTGTGGAGAAAATTCCTCAAAAACTTGAAAGAAAGATTGACTACAAAGCCAATGTTGGTGTTGCTGGAATCCTATGAACCAGATGGGATCTACGATGATGCTTCGTTAGAAATCTTGGAGTGCCTTCCGATGTAACATTAGGATGTAGTGATTTACGCATCGCGATGGTTGAGGCCGTACGAAGTGAATTCTCTAACTCTTTATCTGAAGCCTGCTACATTTGTGCTATGTTGAAGATGTGGAGTAAGGAGGGAACTGCCTCCATGGAGATAGATGAAACAACTGAAGGACTACGATTTTGGGTTAAGATACCATATGAGGATATCCACATTTAATTTTGGTTTTTACGTGTAGATTCTAGGGTGATTGATATAAATTTTGGTACCGGGTGAATTATTTAAGTGTAGAGACAAATAGAAAAGGAGAAAAATGAGTGGGCATGAATTTAGGCTTGAATTTTGATTGGGTTTGACATTGAGTGGCATTTGATTTTAGTTATGATAAGTAAAAATTTATTGGTTATTTAGTATGTCTAGTTGTAGTGTTGCACTTAAAGATGAATAACATGAGTAGGTACCCTAGTTGTTGTGGAGGTCCTACGTAATACAATTATTGAGATTGACGATTTAATGAGACCTTGAATTAGGTATAGAGATGCTATAAGGCCCTACGTTGTGACTTAGTCTTAGGATGAGCGTAAACCCTATTTGGGTCAAGTTGAGGAAGTTCAGAAGTGAGCCTAGGTTTTGTAATCCAATAATGATGTATCACTTGATTGAACAATTGGATTGGTTAATTAATTAGTGGCTGAAAATCAGAGTGGCGTAGCAGAAGTTTGTGGAATGCAATGGCACATGATAGTTGTGAATAGAGTTAGTAGAATGGTGACTAGACATATCTTAGGCTTAAATACTTGAAGAGTTTAGTGGGTTAATGTAAGTAAATATTTCTAAGAAACTAAGTTTAATTGTGGTTATAAGATTAGATTGATTTGGAGTAGGTTTAGGAGATGATTACAGGTATAAATGGATTTGTACGTAGATGGTAATAGATAAATTGTTAGTTTTTCAAGATAGATTTAGAGAACATTAAATTGAAATGCGGATGTTGTGATGAGGATGACTAAAGGGAGATAAGAATGAGAAGAATGAGTATAGCGTAGGCTTGAATTCGGTTAAAATATGGCGTTATAAATAAGAATGAAGGATGTAAATAGGGATTTAAACTGACATGGAGGAATGGAAAGATGAATGGTGAGAGGTAGGTTTAAGTTGAGGAAACTTTTAATGATGATGATGATGGATAAACCAAATTTTGAGGGAAAAATTTCTTATTTAGTGGGGAGAATGTAAGAACCGTAATTAATTAGCTGCTTAATTAAATTAATTTAATTTTCCAAAATAGGTTCCAAAAATTTAGAATGTTAATTAGAAAATATAAATATGATATTTGGATTCAATAGATTTTTTTGAGTTGAAAAATGTAATTTTCTGCAGAAAATTGCATAAAAATGCGTACCGGTAAATTAGCCGGTAGTACCGACTTAAGTCTGTCTGCTACCACATGAGAATAATAAAAACTATAGAAAACTTAGAAAATAATTAAAGTTGAAAACCAGGCACTAATTCTAAAGGTTTGGCCCAAATTTGGGCCAAACGATCCAAAATGCTAACGGATTGGACCAGGGCTAAGTTGGGTCCAAGCCCAACATATATAAAGCCATTTAAGTGGCCATTTTAGCCACTTTTAACACAACACAGTAGCAGCAACGTGAAAATGGAAGAAGAGAGGTATGGTTCCACAAAATACTATTCATCTTCAACTTCATTCAACCATAACTTGAGATACAGTGCTCCGATTCGCAAACGGTTTATGGCCACGCAAAACTCTTGTCCAGCCCATTAGTTTCATCTAACCAAAGTGGCACGATTTTTGAAAATTTCTGCCCAGTTTTCAGCTCTATGAATTTTGAATTTTTAGGTTTGGTTTTGAGTGACTTCTTGTAATTTTGGGTGTTTAAGTACACTCTAGCACTTGATTCCTATTGGATTTTGACCCAATCTACTGTGGATAAGGTGAGCATCCTCAACTTTCTTGTGAAATTGGGTATTTAGAAACCCTAGGTTTGATTTGTAGAATTTTGTGTAATTGCTAGCTTGTATTGGTGTTGTGTGGAGTATATTGGTGACTTGAGTTGCTTGAAAGTAGACTTGGTGGCTGGACTTGTTAATCTTGGTTGAGGATTTGGTGTTTTTCACATATTGAAAATTGGTCAAAGTATGGTTTCGGTTTTCTCTATGTAATATGCAATATTTTTGGACACTTAGCCTAGTGGACCATAGGTTAGGATTGAATTGTTGATAGTGGATTACGATTATTGATGTTTGTGGTAATTTTAATGAATTATGATGATAATTGTTGATGTTGGGGTGAATAATGATATCTATATGAATTATGATGAAATATGATGAATTGTGTTGTTGAAGAGTCAAATTGTATAAAATTGTGAAGGTTGGAATCTTGATTGAGAACTTGTGGAGTTTTGTTGAATTAAGTTAGGAAAGTTGAATGAAATGGGTTTAAAATGATGGAGGAAGTTAATTCGTAAGTGGAAAAACATATGGTTGTGATGGTGGGCATGAATGGTGAGTTTTGGTGTGGTTTTGAATGTTTATGAATTGGTTTTAGTTGTGAAGTTTTGATATTTAGAGAACCTTGTTGATTTTGTAAAATTTGATTTTTAGCGAATTTTGGCGGATCATAACTTGAGTTTCAAATCTTTAAATTTGATTATCTTTGTTTTAAATTAAAGGTTGTTTCAAGAGCTTTAAAATTATATAAAGTTTGAGAAAAATAGAGTTTTGTAGAGGAAGTTATGAACGTTTAAAGTTTCGTGTTTAAAACTGAAATTCTGCAGAATTAAAAATTTTTTAAGTCCGGTGAGGGTTACGTACGTGACACAATGCACGTGACGCGAGCATTTTATTCGGGTTGGGCATCTCGCGTACGGGGAAACTACATGCGTACACAAATTACCAAAATTTTGACCCTTGCGTACGCGAGCTACAACACGCGAAGCAAGCATCCCGTTCGGGTTGGGCATCTCACGTACGCGAGCAGGGAGTTACGTACACAACCACCAGCTTTTACCCGTGTGCGTACACACAGCAGAGATGTGCGTACGTACAATCTCTGTTTTACTGAAAAATAGTTTTCTTCGTTTTCAAGGGTTCTCTAACTTTCTAAACTTCTTTAAACTGCTGTTGAAAGTGATCATTGAATGAGATGTGGATATATATTGTATTATACTGATATTGTTGAGATGCTACACGGCTGGGAAGGACGATTAGTTAATCCCGCTTGTCGAGGTCGCGGCAGCGGCGTAAGGGCGGTGGTTAGTCCCACTTACGTTGAGATGTGAGGTCTGTAGCTGAGTATCCCGCTCGCATCCTTTTGGAATCATAAGAGTGTGTGCGGGCACTATATCCCTGGACCGTGTGCCGGGCACGATATCCCTGGGGGTACCCATTTTATTTGTGACCAAAAGGCGACATTCCCATGGGAATGTGTTGGGTTAGCAATTGAACCGACAATGTAATATCACAACCAGTAGGACAGGCATTTATCATATGCATTATTACTATGTGTTTGCTTACTTTGTTTACTTGCATAATATGCCTAATTATATAACATGCTTAATTGCTTCTTGAATTACTTGCTGTATATAATAAGTACTTGTGCCTTACTTGTATGAATTACTTGTGTTTTCTACTGGGATTGAGGAGGTTCGGAAGGCGGTGGCGATAGAATCGCATGGTAGGTAGGCTGGCGAAAGCTGTGGGATAGCGGTGTAAATGTTAGATTAGAAATCCCCTAAGTTAGATAACCTGTTTAAGGATTTAATTATCTGTTTTATAAGCTTGAATATTGTGATTGATGTGAAGTTCTAGGATTGCCTCTGGCATCTCGGAATCTTATATCTTACATTACTGGACACTGTTACCATACTGAGAATTTTCGGTTCTCATACCATATTCTGTTGTTATTTTTCAGATGCAGGTCGTAACCTACCTCGGTGAGTTATGGTGACAGAGCGGAGGATCTTTATCATCTTTTGGAGTCTTTTGGATATTTTGTTTTAGTACTCTCACTTTTGTATCTTTATTTGCCTTAGAGGCTAACTTTGAGAGAGATATGTTGTATATGCTGTTTTAACTTTCAAAACTCTGTTATGTCTTGTATATATATCTTGTCAGCCTAAACTCCACGGGATGCAGCTAGTACTCTATGACTATTATACTCATATATCTACATATGCTTTGTTATCTTATATCTATATCTTATGCCTTTAAGCTTGTAGCTTCGTGTGAACGTTTCACGCTTTTGTAACTTTGTTTTTGAGCTTATTTCTTCATCGGGTTTCTAGAATTACTTTCTTTTCCTATATATACATATATAATATCGTATAAGCTTTAGAATTGTCGTGACCTTTAATTATCCTTTGCTTTATGGCATGATGTAAGGCTTAGGGTAATTAGGGTATTACAAAGGAAGGTAACGAGATTGTCCTAACAAAATACATTATGCTATTTATTATTTAGCAAAGTAACACTTTTTGTTAAGAAAAAACTCAACATTCATTAACATATTGTATTAACACACGACTTTTTTTTTTAAGAAAACCATGGAAAGACAAGATTGATGTTCTGACCCACCAATTTTCATATTGCTCTCTATGATTGGCTCATTTCTCGTGTACTTTTTTTTCGGTGAACAACAGGGCCCAATGGCCCCTCATGTATTTTATTGGAGTTTGACTAGCATTTTCTGTAGCCCAATTCAGTAGCCGAGGCCTATAATTAGGCTTAAATTTGTGGACGCTAGTTGAGAAGTGGCTCATCTCCATTTTGCGGGTGCAGGGACAAAATAGCATTGCATTTTGCTAGTGTAGGAGTGATAAGCCCATTTTACATGTGCAAGAGCAGAAGTGGCCATATCTAGCATCTGTTTTGGATGAAATGGTGTCAACCCTATTCGCGTGAGTCCTTTTATGAGTTAGACTATGCATTTGAGGATGCATTTCACCCCCCTCCTCATTACTAAGGTCTAGAGTTCAAACTCTAGAGGATGCATTTGAGGGAAAATGTGATAAATATGTGAAGAGTGTGTGGGTGTGTTGTGTACCTAGGATTGGGGGTTGTCCAATCCATTGGGGTACCTAGGATTAGGGGTTGTCCAATCCACTGACCAAAAAAAAAAAAGACTATGCATAAACACCCAAAAAAATTAAAAAGAAAATAAAATTTAGTGCACATTTTTTGAACAAAAAAAAAATCTAGGGTATATTCTGGTAAATAAAATATTTTTATGTGTTCACAAAAAAATATTTTTTTACTAGTTATAATTCCATACTTTTACCCAAAAAAATTATTTTAATATTTATTTAAAAAATAAAGCCCAAAAAATATCTTAATATTTTTTATGAAAATCAAACATGTCTAAAATTGAACTACATAAAAAATTAAATGTTAAAGAGATCATTAAATTTTGAAACTATTTTTTCTCAAAAATAATGAATGATTGATTTTCTCTTTTTTTTATTATTAAATTAACTGCTTTTGTTTCTATTTTTATACTTTTCAATAGTACAAATAAATAAATCAAAAGATAAAATAAGTACTATTCATATTTAGACTAGGACAACCCAACCCAAACTCAATTTAGCAACGCCTCCTTTAAAAATGGGTTGCTCTCTCCTAATTTGGCCCAACAGTGACTAGCTTTATTCTCTTTGGCCGGGTCTAAAGGAGTCGATTTGACTAAATACGGGTCTCATAATCCAGTATTCGATCCGACTTTGGAGAGTAGGTCATATGCTCTCCACCAGGGTGTTTGCAGTGCAGTTTGGATCAGTTTTGAGTCAAAAACTCATCCGATCTGAACATTAATTTTACTTGTGATGCAGTTTGGATTGGATTAGATTTGTGATTTTGTAAATTAAAAAAATTAAATACATATAACAAGTCTCAATAATATCTTAAAAAGCCAACAATAACATAACAATAGAAATAAAATTATAGGTTAGTTAAAATAAATAAATAAATCACATTTTGAACATAAAATATTTATTAAATCATAATAATTCATGAATAATATAAAAATATATAATGAATTGAACATGTTATAAGTATAATTGTGAATATAATATAAAATAATAATATTATAGCACATTGTACGATTTAGATTGGATTAGATCAGTTATGAAAAATAGATCCGAAATCTGATCCGATCCAACGGTTTACAAAAAATAGAATCCAATCAAATCCGAATTAGTGTGGTTTTAATCGGTTTTTAGTTTGGATTGGATTGGATGACCGGTTTAGTTTGGATTGATTTGGATTTGAACACCTCTACTCTCCATGCTACTTGAGTTATCATCATTGTGGTGATAGGTACTTTAACATTGGAGTAACTTCTCCCACTCCAAGGAAATAACCACCCGCTATAATTTGAAGTTATTTTCAAAAAATAACTGAGTCTTATTCTCATTTTACAAATATCCTAACACTTGTGTATTTCTTTTCATCCAATTTTTACACAGCCTACTAATTTTTTTGTTAACTTAAATATTGAAATTCCTTGCAAACACTCACTATAGTCTAGGCGATGATATTGAAAACCTCCTCAAGGTGTTTGTACCTCACGTCCATGCCTAAAATATCATCTTTAGTTTTATGTCTGATTATGAAAATCAAACCAGACCGATCGATTCGATCGGATTAATCGAGAACCAATCTTTTTGCCGGTTTAATTAACATAAAAAGACACCTAGCAAAAAAAATTGGTAGTTAACTGGTGAACCGTGTAAACACCATTATTTATATTTTGTGATAGTCAAAATACTATTCACTTTGTAAAAAATTCTATCTTTCATACAAGATTTAAGCATATTTATGTTAAGTATCACTAAATATAAAATATGTTAAATTTTAGTTGTTAAAATTTAAAAAAATTCACACTGATGATAATGGTACTGATATGATAACAAAGAATTGTCAAAAGATAAACTTAAAATATGTTGTTTGATTCGAAGGTCTCTACTTAATCAAAAATGGAGAGATTTATTGAACTTATTTTCTTTCTCATATAAGAACCAAGTCCAAATTTTTAAAGGTATCTTCTTATACTCACTTTCTAATATCCTTTCAGATTTTAAAGGTTATTGAGTGAGTAAAAGAGTCGCCGTAGAGTGAGAGAATAAAGGCAAAACAAATTTTTCGTTTTTATATAAAACAATAAATTTTAAACTGTTGTAAAATAAAAGATATATATAAAATAAAGATGTATAAATAGAAGACTCTAAAATTAAAATAATTAGCTCAATAATAATTTATATATATATATATATATATATATATATATATAATAAAATTATATGTTGTAATGTATATATATATACAAAGATAGAAAGGAGTATAAAAAGTAAAGAGAGAGAGAATTGCATAAATATATATATAAAGATAGAAAAGAGTATAAAAAGTAGAGAGAGAGATAATAGCATTTGTTTATAGTAAGAGAAAGAATGAGAATATTATTATATTGCTGTTGTTTTTTGTATGTACGAATGTAAAATAACATTCTGCTATTTATAATGGTAACATACTTTACTTTTTCAACATTTCTTTAATGCCATTTACCATTGAGAAGCTGAGCCGCCCAGACATTAATGGGCATCCAACTCAGCTTTTATACTTATCACAACACTCCCCCTTTGGATGCCCATTTAGGATTATGCCTCATTAAAACCTTACTAAAGAAAAACCCAGTGGGAAAAAAACCTTAGTGAAGGAAAAAGAGTACAATATCCTTTATGATGGAAACTGCCTCATTAAAAACTTTGTCAAGAAAAACCCAATAGGAAAAAAAACTTGACCAAGGAAAAAAGAGTACAGTCTCCCCCTCTTATCGACATCATTTAATATTTCGAAATCGGCGCATCCCAATCTCATGTACCAATCTTTCAAAGGAGGATTTTGGAAGTGACTTTGTAAATAAATCTGTCAGATTGTCACTTGAACGGATCTGTTGGACATCAATTGTCCCTTGATTTTGAAGGTCATGAGTGAAGAAGAATTTGGGAGAAATATGCTTTGTTCTATCACGTTTGATGTATCCACCCTTAAGTTGAGCAATGCATGCTGTATTATCTTCAAACAGGACAGTTGGAGCTATCTTATGATCAATCAGTCAACATGATGACAGAATATATTGAATCAGACTCCTCAGCCAAAAACACTCATGACTAGCTTCATGAATCGCCAGTATTTCAGCATGATTAGAGGAGGTTGCTGCTATCGTCTGTTTTGTGGACCTCCATGATATAGCTGTACCACCATATGTGAACAGGTATCCTATTTGAGATCTCCCTTTATGTGGATCAGACAAGTATCCATCATCTGCATAGCCAACTAATTGTGACTTGGATCCATAGGGATAAAACAAACCCATATCAACCGTCCCATGAAGATATCGAAAGATTTGTTTGATTCCACTCCAATGTCTTATGGTTGGAGAGGAACTATATCTTGCTAGTAAATTCACAGCAAATGATATGTCAGGTCGCGTATTATTAGCAAGATACATTAGCGTTCCAATGGCACTAAGATATGGTACTTCAGGACCAAGGATATCTTCATTTTCTTCTTTAGGACAGAATTGATCCTTTTTCACATCCAAAGATCTTACGATCATTGGTGTACTTAATGGATGTGACTTATCCATATAAAATCTTTTCAAGATCCTTTCTGTGTATGTTGTTTGATGAATAAAGATCCCACATTTTATATGCTTGATCTGCAGGCCGAGACAAAACTTAGTCTTTCCAAGATCTTTCATCTCAAACTCTTCTTTTAGAGTTTTTATAATTGTTGAAATCTCTTCAGGAGTCCCAATGATATTTAAATCATCAACGTACACAACAATTATAATGAACCCAGATATAGTTTTCTTTATGAAAACACATGGGCAGATATCATCATTCTTGAATCCGTTTTTGGCCAGATACTCAGTAAGACGATTATACCACATTCGTCCAGATTGCTTTAGACCATATAAAGATCTTTGCAATTTAACTGAGTATAACCCTTGCGAATATTCATTGGATGGTTTAGATATCTTTAGTCCTTCATGGACTTTCATATAGATATCCCGATCTAATGAGCCGTATAAATAGGTTGTTACCACATCCATTAAATGCATATGCAGTTTATGATATGCAGATATACTGACCAAATAACGCAATGTTATCGCATCCACTACAGGGGAATACGTTTCTTCATAATCTATACCGGGCCTTTGTGAAAAACCTTGTGCCACAAGTCGGGCTTTGTAGCGCATAACTTCATTTTTCTCATTTCGTTTTCTCACAAATACCCACCGGTATCCAACAGGTTTTACATCTTCTGGTGTACGGACTACAGGTCCGAAGACTTCACGTTTTGCAAGTGAGTCTAATTCAGCCTTCATGGCTTCTTTCTATTTTGGCCAATCATTCCTTTGTCGACATTCTTCAACTGATCTTGGCTCAAGATCCTTATTTTCATGCATGATATTTAATGCCACATTATATGCAAATATTTCATTGACAATTGTCTTATTTCGGTCCCATTTCTCTCCTGTAAAGACATAATTTATCGAGATCTCGTCATTTTCACAATTTTCAGGTACCTGAACGTCTTCTGGCGTTATATCAGAATTTTGGACAACTGCAGGTGTCTCTACTATGTCTTTTTCAACAGGAATATTATTTACCTCTTTTCTCTTTCGAGAATTTTTGTCTTTGGAACCGACAGGCCTGCCACGCTTCTGGCGTGAATTTGCTTCAGTGGCTACTTGTCCTACTGGGACATCAATTCGAATTGGGGCATTTTCCGCTGGTATATAAGATTTAGTTATCCTCTTTGTATCGGAAAATGTATCAGGCAAATCATTTGCTATTCTTTGCAAATGTATAATCTTTTGAACTTCCAGTTCACATTGCCCTGATCGAGGATCTAAATGCATCAATGATGATGCATTCCAGTTAAACTCCTTTTCATGAAGCTTATTCTCTCCCCCTAATGTTGGAAATTTTGATTCATCAAAATGACAATCCGCAAACCGGGCTTTAAATACATCTCCAGTTTGTATCTCAAGATACCTCACTATAGAGGGAGAATCATATCCAACATATATTCCCAATTTTCTTTGGGGTCCCATTTTGGTGCGATTAGGTGGTGCAATGAGAACATATATCACACACCCAAATATTCTTAAATGGGAAACATTTGGCTGCTGGCCAAAAGCTAATTGCATAGGAGAAAATTGATGATAACTCGTTGGCCTCAAACGAATAAGTGCTGCGGCATGTAAAATAGCATGCCCCCAAACCGAGGTTGGGAGATTTGTTCTCATAAGCAAGGGTCTAGCAATTAATTGGAGGCGCTTAATAAGTGATTCTGCTAACCCATTTTGTGTGTGAACATAAGCTACTGGATATTCAACACTTATTCCATTAGCCATACAATAAGCATCAAAAGCTTGGGAAGTAAATTCACCAGCATTATCAAGACGAATTGCTTTGATTGGATTTTCTGGAAATTGTGTTTTTAATCGAATAATTTGAGCTAGTAATCTCGCAAACGCCAGGTTGCGAGAAGATAATAAGCACACATGTGACCATCTCGAAGATGCGTCTATTAGGACCATAAAATATCTAAAAGATCCACATGGTGGATGAATAGGTACACATATATCACCTTGAATCCTTTCTAGGAATTCAGGGGACTCAAATCTAATTTTTACTGATGATGGCCTTAAAATTAACTTCCCTTGAGAACATGCAGCACAACAAAATTCACTAGTTTTAAGAATCTTCTGGTTCTTTAGTGAATGTCCATGAGAGTTTTCAATAATTCTCCTCATCATGGTTGTTCCCGGATGACCCAAACGGTCGTGCCAAGTTATGAATTCATTTAGTCTAGTAAACTTCTGGTTTACAGTGGCATGTGATTCAATTGCACTAATCTTGGTATAATACAACCCATATGAAAGTGAGAGTAATTTTTCTAATATAACTTTCTTATTTGAATCTTGAGTTGTGATATATAAATACTCATGATTTCCCTCATTCATCGTCTCAACATGATATCCATTTCGGCGAATATCTTTGAAACTCAACAAGTTCCTCAGAGACTTGGTAGATAATAGTGCATTATTTATTATAAATTTTGTTCCTCCAGGAAACAAAATTATAGCTCTTCCGGAGCCTTCTATCACATTGCCTGAGCCAATAATAGTATTAACATATTCCTCTTTTGGCACAAGATGGGTAAAATATATATCACTTTTGAGAATAGTGTGTGAACTTGCACTATCTGCAAGGCATACATCTTCATTACATATCCTTGCCATTCTCTTCAAAAACAAATAATAATAAAATGAGTAGTATGCACAGTTAAATTGAATACTTGATCAAAATTATTTTTCTAAGAAACACTGTACATAAAATAATGTCATATACTGAAATTTTATTTTAAAATTTGACACATTTAATAATTTCAAAATTCATAAACATTAATATTTCATTATTTATGTACATCATATTTGAAACTTAAATACATAGAAAATAAAACTTAACAATAAGTTCTTTACATTATTTATTTACATATATACTTCACAATCCCACATATTAAACTATTCCATCATTGATTAAATGACCAATATTTCCTTCAGGATCCTCAAAGAAATCAGATACATCATAATGAGTGGTGGAGTTCTCAGCATCATTTGAAACAAAATTTGTTTCCATTCCTTTGTCGTTCTTTTTCAAAGATGCCTGGTAAAGATCAACTAGGTGCCTTGGGGTACGACAGGTACGTGACCAATGGCCCTTTCCACCACAGCGGAAATACTTCTCCTCGGTTGATTTATTCTGCCCGATATTCCTTTCTTTATCCCACTTCTGGTGAGATCCTCTCTTTTGAACATAATTCTTTTTCCTTCCATAATTTTTCTTATTATTAAAACCTTGCCATTGACCTCTTCTGGGGTAATTTGCCACATTTACTTCAGGAAATGGGGCAGCGCCAGCTGGGCGCGCTTCATGATTTTTTAATAACAACTCATTGTTGCGTTCAGCAACAAGAAGGCAAGAAATTAACTCAGAATATTTTTTAAACCCTTTCTCTCGATACTGCTGCTGCAGGAGCACATTCGAGGCATGGAAGGTTGATAAAGTTTTCTCCAACATATCATGATCAGTTATTTTTTCCCACACAATTTCATTCGTGAGGTGATTCGAAACATTGCAGAATTATATTCATTTATAGATTTAAAATCTTGTAAATGCAAATGCGTCCATTCATATCGGGCTTGAGGAAGTATTACCGTTTTCTGATGATTATACCTTTCTTCAAGGTCTTTCCAAAGATCTGCAGGATCTTTTAATGTAAGATATTCATTTTTCAATCCTTCGTCAAGGTGACGACGAAGAAAAATCATGGCTTTGGCTTTATCCTTCTGGGATGCATTATTTTCAGCCTTAATGGTATCTCCAAGATCCATTGAATCAAGATGGATTTCAGCATCTAATATCCATGATAAATAATTGTTTCCAGATATATCAAGAGCATTGAATTCAAGATGAGAGAGTTTCGACATAATGAAAAATTTGTTACTTGAGTCTTCCTAAAAATTTGATCAGAGTCTCGTGCTGATAACGTGTTGTAAAATAAAAGATATATATAAAATAAAGATGTATAAATAGAAGACTCTAAAATTAAAATAATTAGCTCAATAATAATTTAAATATATATAATAAAATTATATGTTGTAATGTATATATATATACAAAGATAGAAAGGAGTATAAAAAGTAAAGAGAGAGAGAATTGCATAAATATATATATAAAGATAGAAAGGAATATAAAAAATAGAGAGAGAGATAATAGCATTTGTTTATAGTAAGAGAAAGAAAGAGAATATTATTATATTGCTGTTGTTTTTTGTATGTACGAATGTAAAATAACATTCTGCTATTTATAATGGTAACATACTTTACTTTTTCAACATTTTTTTAATGCCATTTACTATTGAGAAGTTGAGCTGCCCAGATATTAATGGACATCCAACTCAGCTTTTATACTTATCACAACATAAATATCAATTTTTCATTGGTTTTCCTTTGAATTGGACTGCAAATTTGTCCCATCTTATTCTTCTTTCTAGAGGGTGGAGATGTTAATTCAATATATGCAGTAGGATGGCATCACATAGAAGTTCCCATTTTGGATATTTTTATCTGGTCAACTATACAGTAAAGATAAAAAATTACAGATATTTCATTTCAAGCAATACTATATCGACACGTATTCAAAAAGTAGTTGTCAAGGTCTGCATTAATGTCAGATAAATCAGAGTCACTTCGGGATTTGATGTGATCGAAGAGGCTGGCTTGTTATGAGCCATGACTGGGGTTGTACCATGTAACGGGACGGATCAGTCCGAAGATGGGTATGGGCCTATGGGGTTAGTAGTTATGCTTTCTTTGGACCTTTTAGTTTTTTGAATCTGCTATGCTGCGTGCCCTCTAGAAATAATTTTAGGAATACGCGTAAAGGATGATGGTGAAGAAACAAAAAAAGGAAGACTTGACCAAAAACACAAAAAACCAAAAAAGGAAGGGAAAAAATTATTTAACTTTACACATTAACTCTAAAATGATTTACTATATTTATATAAAGCATCACTTTTATATATTCATGATAGAACTTCCTTCGCTACACAGTATACAACGTCCTATTTAATTAGTATAGTAAAAAAAACATTTGGATGTAGTATTAAAATAATATCCAAAACTTCATATGATTGAGAAAAATAATTCTAAAGATATAAATGACAAATATATCTCCAAACAATAAAACTAATTAAATATTAGATATGTATTTAGATATATATCTTCAAAAGGAGTAAAAAATCAAATTTTGATATAAATTTTTACAAATATAAATGAAAAACTAAAATCTTTTCATGATTAAAATTGAGACTTTACATCAAATGATTTTGTTTTTTAAAATGGCCAACATTAATTTCAAGAGACTAAAAGACTATTTTAACATTAAAATTAAACATATCTTAAATTTTAAACTCTAAATCCGAAATATTAAAAGACATTTTTAACATTAATTGTTTAGAAGTCTAAATTTTTTTTCAGTTGAATTGTTTAATTTTATACCTAAATTTTAGATACTTGAATATTTTAGTATTTCAATTTATTGTAGAGAATAAAAAATTACATTATCGTATTTAACAAAAAAGTAAATTTTTATTTTCTTTAAAAAAATAATTTTGTAATGATATTTCAAAAATTATTAAATTATGCCGTCTTAAAATAATGAATTATTATGAATATAGTATATTTTCTATTAAACATATCTAAATAATTAAAGAATTATCTTATATTATTTTTAAAGCGGATGCTCCCCTCAAGATATTCCAAATATCTTTTTTTAAAGATGCTGATGTGTGACATGGTAATTGTTATTATTTATAAAATTGGTTAATTTATTCTTTAAATCTGGTCTACTCGGTCGGTATACATAACCCGGTCCAGATTATGTTTTTTTTATTTTTTATTTTTTACTTTCGAAACGATGTCATTCATCGAAACCCTAGCCCTCACTCCTCACCGTCTCCTTCAATGCTCCCTCATCGTCACTCTCTCATTAAAGCTGAGCTCTCTATCTTTGTCACCTAATGAGCGGATAATTTATACACTTTTTGGCATTGTTTTTACATAGTTTTTAGTATGATTTAGTTAGTTTTTAATATATTTTTATTAGTTTTTAAATAAAAATCACATTTCTGGACTTTACTATGAGTTTGTGTATTTTTCTGTGATTTCAGGTAATTTCTGGCTGAAATTGTAACAACCCTGATTTTCGAGTACATGAGATCTTTTCTGAAAGTACGGATTTCTCCGAAAGATCAGTAAAGGGAACACCTCTGTTATATCATTAAGCATCTCAATCCTCATTATCATTATGTCATCCTTAAGCTAGAACCTCCTCTGAGGCAAGCTCGATAATGCAATCGCGAAGAACCTAGTTTTTGAACCGTATCGGTTGGCATTTTTTATTCTAATTTTCGTAAATAGTCTCTGTTTGACGAACCGGACTTGATTCATGAGAGGAGAGAGATAATAGTATAATATTATCATTATATTAGTATTAGAAAATGCTTGAATGACATTATAAGGTTACCTGGTCTGTTTTTGTTAAAAATAGAAAATCGGTTTAACCGGATTTATGGTTTACTGGTGCAGCTTAGCACCAGCACTCTCTGATGAATTTAGCAATGCTAAGGCCTCATTATACATGTTCTATTCTCATAATAAATATGTTACTAGTGTCATTTATGCTAGTAGCTCAGAAAATAATTTTTAGAGATGTTTTTACGAGTGTTCCGATACACCTAGTTTTAGTAGTTGTACACCAGAGATATTTTAATATTATTTTAATCCACCTCCAAGCCAACCAATCACAACTCACCTTACACCCCCAAGACCTCCAAGGCTGTCTCATTTTATCATTTTGGCCGAAAATAATAAGAGAGAAAAGAGAGAAACTTTCATGAACACTTAATCTTCAAAGCTTGATTTCTTCTGAACTAAAACTCAAATCAAAACTCCGATTTCACCAAAATGATCCTCTCTTCTTCCTCTACATAACCATGTAACTTATCAAGGATGGAAATAAGGTGAGATGGCTGTCTCGCTCCCATTTCAATTCGGTTTTCAAGAAAAACCATGCAAAACATGTGTTTTCTTAATGTTCTTCCTTAGGAATCATGCTTAACTTGACTTGAGGGCCAAGAAACGTGAATTTCCAGCAAGTCTAAGGTGAGATATCTCTTCCTAACATACTGAGTGAGATTTGGTCAGTTGAGAGTTTTTGGATTTAAAGTTGTTCTTGATGTGATTTAGGAGGAAAAAGTGCTTAAGGACCACCTGAAAGTTTAACCGAATTAGGAGCAGCAAAACCAGGTAGGGATTGACGAATTTAATCTTGATTGATTGTGTTTGAGTTGTGTGATTATGATATGGTTTGGTTGTGCTTGAAATTGATTGTTTGTATGAGTAATTCTTGTTGAAATTTTGGTGAAAATTCGATGAAATTTGATGAAATTCAAGCTATGAATGTGTGTTCTTGTGGCTGCTGGAAAACGAAACCCTAGAGATTAAATTGGGGTTCAATTTGTGTTGAAATCGTGTAGAAAAGATGGGATTTTAGTGGCTGGGAATTTATTTTGAATTTTGGTAAAAATCGGTTGCTGAAAAGACTGAAAAAGGGGTAAAAACAAAGAAAGAATCTGAAGAGTTTACGAAGAACACAAAGAACACTTTGAGTGTGGTGAAGAACAATGAAGAACACCTTTTTGATCCATAAAAGGGCAAGAAAGTAAATATCTTGGTGTTTAGGGGGTTATTTTGTAATTTCTAAAAGTTAGGGTGGTAAAAGTAGAAATATTAAAAGTTACGGGTGGTAAAAAGTGAATTTTAAAGGTTAAAGGTTAAAGTAAAGTTAATTTTCGAAAATTTAATAATAAAATAATAAAATAATGCGGAAAAGGTAGTTTTCTGTAAAAGCTTTAGAAAGACAACTTTAAGCGCAGAATCCCATAATTACCTTCATAAAACACTTAGGGAGTGGTAAGAACATATTAGTGAGGCAAAGATAAATAAAAGATAAAAAGTTGAAGAAAAGATAAAAATTGAAGAAAAAGTCTGTAAAGTTTTAATGACAGAAAAACAGACAGAGACTAGCGAACAAACTAGGCAACATAGTTAGTCCTTGAGTTGCGACTAGGGTTAGGTATTATATGAAAAGTTAAACTATTTCAGTATAGACTTAATGAACCTATACTTGGGACAGGCTAACTATTCATACCGAAATTTACATAAGCTTTAAATACATACGTTAAGCAGAGCAATCAGAGCTGAGTAGAGAAACACAGAAAACAGAGTAACCAGAGTAAAGTAAAGAGATAAAGAGAAAAAGAGTAATATAGATACAGATGGAAAGAGTAATCAGAGAAGAGAAAAGAGATACAGAGAACAGAGTAACCAGAGCAGAGTAAAGAGATATAAAGAGAAGAGTAATATAATAAAGAGATATTATATATATATATATATATATATATATATATATATATATATATTTGTTGCTTAATGCAACCCAAGAGATATTATTTATTTGTTTGTTGCTTAATGCAACCCAAGAGATGTTTGTTTATTTTTCTGTTGTCCTAAGGCAACCCAAGAGTAATTTTCCATTCCCAAGTGTATATATTTCCTGCGAGTAGAAAGCAGAGGCTGTCTCAATAGAGCTGCTAATAATTATATGCGCATTTATTTGAACGGAAAATCGTATCCGGGAAATCGTGAACTCGTGACCGGATAAATGTCGGGAATGCAGGTGCTAACCGACACATCAGCTCATGGCCTGTACTAGGGCTAGACATGCATCATTCTTGTCTGCGCATTATTCTCTGTTGCTTTCCTTCTTGTGTGTGAACTATTTCTTTCTGTTTGTCTGCTTGAGTGCGACGTCTGTGCTTTATTTCCTTGTGTTTTTCTGTTGTGTTCTGTTTTTTGTTTTTCTATCTATTTATAACTACTATTTACTACTTTATTGTATTTTAATATCCATCTGCTAATCGGAATCGAATAAATGAACGTAACTAATAACCCCGACCCTACTAAGGACTCCCCAGTTCTTACCCCCTTCTTTCCCTTCCTCCCCCCAGATGGAGATGGGCATGATATTCTATGAAGTCGAAGACCTTTACATTTATAAGGACCCAGTGTACTATGGTTACTACATTTTGAGTACGAAGCCTCGTATGAGACGTTACGCATTACGAAACCGTTCCTTCCAATATCTTCTGTATAGCCCGCATTTTGACCATGATGCTCCTTACGACTTTCCCTTATCCTGGTTACACCCTAACGCACCTGGACATCTTTTTCCTGATGGTTCCGGACATCCTATACCAGCTCAACCTTTGAATGAGGTGGTACCTGAGCCTATCATTCCTGATGATCCTGAGTTAGCTGGTGACTACGTACCTGTGATACCACCAGAGTGGGATTTTCCCCCTGAGCCGATCCCCGACTTTCCACAGCCTGATGAGCCGGCACTACCGGATGGTGAGGTAGCTCCTATATACGCGAACGGACCTATGCTCGCGAATGGTTTTGTACATAGTGATAGCAGCGTTTCTGGTGGATCTGAGCGTATAGATGTAACCGCAGACGATGAGGAGGAGGAGGATCCCTGAGATAGAGATAGAGCACAATGAAGAGATGAGAGAGCCTCACGACGATCTTCTGAATGGCCACGTGTAGATATAGTTTGGCAGCCGTAGCGGTATTCTTTTGATGACACTCTAGTCTGACATTATCTGTTAGTTAGTCTCTCACTTGTGTTAGTACACCCGAGAGCTAGGAGCTATATAGTGGTTAGGCTAGCTCGGGCGCCAGTTTAGCGGCTTTCTGTATGGGCCAGGCCCTGGAAGTGTCGTGTATATATTAGCTACGTAGGATGACGAGGATGTAAACTAACTTGATCTTTTGTGAACGCTACAGTTTTGTTATAGTGTACATTATGTATATTTTTAGCTGTGTTATATGTTTCTTTATGCTTCCTTATTATTTCTATATGTGTGTACTTATTTATTTTACTCCCTCGCTCGCAACGATACAAGTTAAAAAAAAGTTACTCGTAAAATTGACAACGTTCTAACAAGGAACAGACTTATACATTAAATAATAGATAATAATTAGGAAGACAAATTGGTAGCGCTCAGTTTCCGGTATGATCTAGACATATTGAAAATTGGGTCGTTACAATTTGGTATCAGAGCAGTTCGTTCCCAATAGAGCCTGGGGAGTGGACTAACTATGCTTCATTGCATACTCTGCTTATGTGTCTCATGCTGTTAGGGTATCTTCAAGATACATTTGGCATGAATGTCTATGAGTGCTCATTTTGGGAATGTTCGTGCCTTACTTGAAATATTAAGACTGATCACCTTAATGTTGATTGTTTGGTGCGGATAGGACCTTAATGACTGCGAATAGACATAGTTTAATCGAGTTCTGAATGACGAATCGATGCGAGGCACAGCTATCCTCATAGCTGTTATGATCTCCATGGTTATGGTTATGTTATATTTGGATGCTGTAAGGAACGAACGCTTATTTTACTTGTGAGGAATCTGGACACACAGCTAGGATCTACCCAAGAAAGTTTGTTCGGAATCTAGTGCGAACCCAGCAACAAGGTCGAGTGTTTGCCATGACTGCTGATGATGCTATGCAATTAGACGCCCTAATCCAAGGTCAGTGTTACGTCAAGAATCGATTTCTAACTGTACTGTATGATTCGGGTGCATCGCATTCCTTTATTTCTTTAACTGTTGCTTGTGAGTTGGAACTAGATTTCTCTGAGTTGAACTTTGATCTAATTGTCTATACACCTGCATCCTAAAATGCTTTGACTAGTTTAGTGTGCCTGCAAGTACCATTCGCTATTAGGAACAGGACTTTTATACACGATCTAATCTGTTTACCTCTATGTGGTTTAGAAGTTATTTTAGGATTAGATTGGTTATCTAAGTATCATGC
This sequence comes from Arachis hypogaea, assembly GCF_003086295.3. Classification (NCBI taxonomy): domain Eukaryota; kingdom Viridiplantae; phylum Streptophyta; class Magnoliopsida; order Fabales; family Fabaceae; genus Arachis; species Arachis hypogaea. The sequence continues at coordinate 31,073,558 of NC_092055.1, forward strand.
TTTCCTCGATTATTTTAAAAGAATTGTTGTTATTCCATCTGATAGTCTATGTACTAAACCATTTCTGTCCCACACCTTATATCTGAATTCTGTAAGAGTTACCTTAGACGGGAGGGATTATGAGGGGTACGTTCTGTTAGTGGCTAGCTCGAATGACAGTGAACTAAGCTTAGAACGAATCCGAGTGGTGAAGGAATTTCCTGATGTTTTTCCTGATGACATACCTAAGTTTCCTCCTTAGTGAGAGATAGAATTCAGCATTAAACTAGTGCCTGGAACTTGACTGATTTCCATAGCACCATACCGGATGTCACCATTGGAACTTGCAGAGTTGAAGAAGCAGTTGGATGAGCTACTTGGAAAGAAATTTATTCGTCCCAGCGCAACACCTTGGGGAGCTCCGGTATTACTAGTAAAGAAGAAGGATGGTGGAATGCAACTTTGCGTGGATTACCGACAGCTAAATAAAGTCACTATCAAGAACAAGTATCCACTTTCATGGATAGATGATTTGATGGATCAGTTGAAAGGTGCAACTATGTTCTCTAAGATTGACTTGCGATCGAGTCATCACCAAATTCGAGTAAGCGAGCCAGATATACCAAAGATTGTGTTTAGGATTCAGAAATGATGACAATGTTGAGACGTATGAGAGCAGAAGGACTAGAAGCTGTGAGACAGAATCATAGTAGTGTATGGAGGTACAAGAACAGAATTTGTGTGCCTAACTCTGGGGATTTGCGACAAAGGATTCTTGTAGAAGCTCATCAAAGTAGATTTTCCATACATCCTGGAGTAACAAAGATGTATCAAAATTTGAAACAAACGTTCTGGTGGCCGGGCTTAAAGAAAGAAGTAGCTGATTATGTCTCGAAAAGTTTAACCTGCCAAAAGGTGAAGGTGGAACATCAGAAGCTGTCAGGAACCCTGCAACCCTTGGAAATACCACAATGAAAATAGGAGCAGATCACTATAGATTTTGTCACAGGATTGCCAAGGACCTCAACAGGACACGATGCTATTTGGGTGATTGTGGACAGGTTAACAGAATCAGCACATTTTCTTCCGATTCGAGTTGACTATACTTTAGAAAGGCTAGCATGGCTATATATTCAAGAAATCATACAATTGCATGGGATACCTTCATCAATTGTTTCAGATCGAGATCCGAGGTTTACTTTCAGATTCTGGGGAGCTTTCCAGAAAGCTTTAGGAACAGAATTGCATATGAGTACAGCATACCATCCTCAGACAGACGGACAATCAGAGCGAACAATCCAGACATTGGAAGCCATGTTAAGATCTTGTGTGATGGATAACCAGGGCAGTTGGGATAGGTATTTGCCATTGGTTGAGTTTGTCTACAACAACAGTTACCAACAAAGTATCGGGATGGCACCATATGAAGCTCTCTACGGAAGAAGATGTCAGACACCATTGTGTTGGAATGATGACGGAGAAGCTAGTGTCTTAGGTCCAGACTTAGTGCAAGAAAATACTGAGAAGATAAAGAGGATTCGCCAGAAGATCCAGACCGCACAGAGCCGTCAAAAGAGCTATGCCGATAATAGACGTAGACCCTTAGAGTTTAGTGAGGGAGATCATGTCTTTCTAGAAGTAACTTCGATTATTGGAATAGGTAGAGCCCTTAAGACTAAAAAGCTTAACCCACGATACATAGAACCTTTCCAAATACTTAAAAGAGTCGGTCTAGTAGCTTATCAAATAGTCCTTCCTCCTTATTTATCAAACCTTCATGATGTTCTTCATGTCTCGCAACTTAAGAAATATATTCCTGACAAGAGTCACGTTTTACAACCAAAGACAGTACAGTTACGAAATGATTTGACATATCAAGCATCACCAGTTCAGATAGTGGAAAGAAGTGATAAGCAGCTAAGAGGCAAAGTTGTTCGCTTAGTCAAAGTAGCTTGGGAACCAAGAGGAGAAGAAGAGCACACTTGGGAACTGGAAGATAAGATGAAAGTTAATTACCCGCATCTATTCCTAGGTAACTGAAATTTTGAGGGCAAAATTTTCTTTTAGGAGGGTAGAATGTAATAACCCTGATTTTCGAGTACATGAGATCTTTTCTGAAAGTACGGATTTCTCCAGAAGATCAGTAAAGGGAACACCTCTGTTATATCATCAAGCATCTCAATCCTCATTATCATTATGTCATCCTTAAGCTAGAACCTCCTCTGAGGCAAGCTCGATAATGCAATCGCGAAGAACCTAGTTTTTGAACCGTATCGGTTGGCAGTTTTGATTCTGATTTTTGTAAATAGTCTCTGTTTGACGAACCGGACTCGATTCATGAGAGGAGAGAGATAATAGTATACTATTATCATTATATTAGTATTATAAAATGCTTGAATGATATTATAAGGTTACCTGGTCTGTTTTTGTTAAAAACAGAAAATCGGTTTAACCGGGTTTATGGTTTACTTGTGCAGCTTAGCACCAGCACTCTCTGATGAATTTAGCAATGCTAAGGCCTCATTATACATGTTCTATTCTCATAATAAATATGTTACTAGTGTCATTTATGCTAGTAGCTTAGAAAATAATTTTTAGAGATGTTTTTACGAGTGTTCCGATACACCTAGTTTTAGTAGTTGTACACCAGAGATATTTTAATATTATTTTAATCCACCTCCAAGCCAACCAATCACAACTCACCTTACACCCCCAAGACCTCCAAGGCTGTCTCATTTCATCATTTTGGCCGAAAATAACAAGAGATAAAAGAGAGAAACTTTCATAAACACTTAATCTTCAAAGCTTGATTTCTTATGAACTAAAACTCAAATCAAAACTCCGATTTCACCAAAATGATCCTCTCTTCTTCCTCTACAGAACCATGTAACTTATCAAGGATGGAAATAAGGTGAGATGGCTGTCTCCCTCCCATTTCAATTCGATTTTCAAGGAAAACCATGCAAAACATGTGTTTTCTTGATGTTCTTCCTTAGGAATCATGCTTAACTTGACTTGAGGGCCAAGAAACGTGAATTTCCAGCAAGTCTAAGGTGAGATATCTCTTCCTAACATACTGAGTGAGATTTGGTCAGTTGAGAGTTTTTGGATTTAAAGTTGTTCTTGATGTGATTTAGGAGGAAAAAGTGCTTAAGGACCACCTGAAAGTTTAACCGAATTAGGAGCAGCAAAACCAAGTAGGGATTGACGAATTTAATCTTGATTGATTGTGTTTGAGTTGTGTGATTATGATATGGTTTGGCTGTGCCTGAAATTGATTGTTTGTATGAGTAATTCTTGTTGAAATTTTGCTGAAAATTCGATGAAATTTGATGAAATTCAAGCTATGAATGTGTGTTCTTGTGGCTGCTGGAAAACGAAACCCTAGAGCTTAAATTGGGGTTCAATTTTTGTTGAAATCATGTAGAAAAGATGGGGTTTTAGTGGCTGGGAATTTATTTTGAATTTTGGTAAAAATCGGTTGCTGAAAAGACTGAAAAACGGATAAAAACAAAGAAAGAATCTGAAGAATTTACGAAGAACACGAAGAACACTTTGAGTGTGGTGAAGAACAATGAAGAATACCTTTTTGATCCATAAAAGGGCAAGGAAGTAAATATTTTGGTGTTTGGGGGGTTATTTTGTAATTTCTAAAAGTTAGGATGGTAAAAGTAGAAATATTAAAAGTTACGGGTGGTAAAAAGTGAATTTTAAAGGTTAAAGGTTAAAGTAAAGTTAATTTTCGAAAATTTAATAATAAAATAATAAATAATAATAAAATATTAAATAATAATATTTAATTAAAAATAATATTTTAATAAAAATAATAAAATAATACGGAAAAGGCAGTTTTCTGTAAAAGCTTTAGAAAGACAACTTTAAGCGCAAATCCCATAATTACCTTCATAAAACACTTAGGGAGTGGTAAGAACATATTAGTGAGGCAAAGATAAATAAAAGATAAAAAGTTGAAGAAAAGATAAAAATTGAAGAAAAAGTCTGTAAAGTTTTAATGACAGAAAAACAGACAGAGACTAGCGAACAAACTAGGGCAACATAGTTAGTCCTTGAGTTGCGACTAGGGTTAGGTATTATATGAAAAGTTAAACTATTTCAGTATAGACTTAATGAACCTATACTTGGGACAGGCTAACTATTCATACCGAAATTTACATAAGCTTTAAATACATACGTTAAGCAGAGCAATCAGAGCTGAGTAGAGAAACACAGAAAACAGAGTAACCAGAGTAAAGTAAAGAGATAAAGAGAAAAAGAGTAATATAGATACAGATGGAAAGAGTAATCAGAGAAGAGAAAAGAGATACAGAGGACAGAGTAAAGAGATACAGAGAAAAGAGAAACCAGAGCAGAGTAAAGAGATATAAAGAGAAGAGTAATATAATAGAGATATTATATATATATATATATATATATATATATATATATATATATATATATATATATATATATTTGTTGCTTAATACAACCCAAGAGATATTATTTATTTGTTTGTTGGTTAATGCAACCCAAGAGATGTTTGTTTATTTTTCTGTTGCCCTAAGGCAACCCAAGAGTAATTTTCCGTTCCCAAGAGTATATATTTCATGTGAGTAGAAAGCAGAGGCTGTCTCAATAGAGCTGCTAATAATTATATGCGCATTTATTTGAACGGAAAATCGTATCCGGGAAATCGTGAACTCGTGACCGGATAAATGTCGGGAATGCAGGTGCTAACCGACACATGAGCTCATGGCCTGTACTAGGGCTAGACATGCATCATTCTTGTCTGCGTATTATTCTCTGTTGCTTTCCTTCCTGTGCGTGAAATATTTCTTTATGTTTGTCTGCTTGAGTGCTACGTCTGTGATTTATTTCCTTGTGTTCTTTTGTTGTGTTCTGTTTTCTATTTTTCTATCTATTTTTAACTACTGTTTAGTACTTTACTGTATTTTAATATCCATCTGCTAATCGGAATCGAATAAATGAATGTAACTAATAACTCCGACCCTACTAAGGACTCCCCAGTTCTTACCCCCCTTCTTTCCCTTCCTCCCCCCAGATGGAGATGGGCATGATATTCTATGAAGTCGAAGACCTTTACATTTATGAGGACCCAGTGTACTATGGTTACTACATTTTGAGTACGAAGCCTCGTATGAGACGTTACGCATTACGAAACCATTCCTTCCAATATCTTCTGTATAGCCCGTATTTTGACCCCGATGCTCCTTACGACTTTCCCTTATTCTGGTTACACCCTAACGCACCTGGACATCCTTTTCCTGATGGTTCCGGACATCCTATACCAGCTCAACCTTTGAATGAGGTGGTACCTGAGCCTATCATTCCTGATGAGCATGAGTTAGCTGGTGACTACGTACCTGTGATACCACCAGAATGGGATTTTCCCCCTGAGCCGATCCCCGACTTTCCACAGCCTGATGAGCCGGCACTACCGGATGGTGAGGTAGCTCCTATATACGCGAACGGACCTGTGCTCGCGAATGGTTTTGTACATAGTGATAGTAGTGTTTCTGGTAGATCTGAGCGTATAGCTGCAACCGCAGACGATGAGGAGGAGGAGGATCCCTGAGATAGAGATAGAGCAGAATGAAGAGATGGGCGAGCCTCACGACGATCTTCTGAATGGCCACGTGTAGATATAGTTTGGCAGCCGTAGCGGTATTCTTTTGATGACACTCTAGTCTGACATTATCTGTTAGTTAGTCTCTCGCTTGTGTTAGTACACCTGAGAGCTAGGAGCTATATAGTGGTTAGGCTAGCCTGGGCACCAGTTTAGCGGCTTTCTGTATGGGCCAGGCCCTGGGAGTGTCGTGTATATATTAGCTACGTAGGATGATGAGGATGTAAACTAACTTGATCTTTTGTGAACGCTACATGTTTTGTTATAGTGTACATTATGTATATTTTTAGTTGTGTTATATGTTTCTTTATGCTTTCTTATTATTTCTATATGTGTGTACTTATTTATTTTACTCCCTTGCTCGCAACGATATAAGTTAAAAAAAAAGTTACTCGTGAAATTGACAACGTTCTAACAAGGAACAGGCTTATACATTAAATAATAGATAATAATTAGGAAGACAAATTGGTAGCGCTCAGTTTCTGTTATAATCTAGACATATTGAAAATTGGGTCATTACAGAAATTGAGGGACCTAAGCAAAAATCTGATTCAGAGGCTGAAGAAGGACTACAGATGCTGTTGGATTCTGACTTTCCTGCACTCAAAGTGGATTTTCTGGAGTTACAGAATCCCAAATGGTGCGCTCTCAATTGCGTTGGAAAGTAGACATCCAGGGCTTTCCAGAAATATATGATAGTCCATATTTTGTCCAAGATTAGACGACGCAAACTGGCATTTAACGCCAGTTTTCTGCCCTATTCTGGCGTTAAACGCCAGAAACAAGTTGCAAAGCAGAGTTAAACGCCAGAAACAAGTTACAAACTGACGTTCAACTCCAGGGAAAACCTCTACACATGAAAGCTCAATGCTCAGCCCAAGCACACACCAAGTGGGCCCGGAAGTGGATTTCTGCATCATTTACTTATCTCTGTAAACCCTAGTAACTAGTTTAGTATAAATAAGACTTTTTACTATTGTATTTGGATATATATCTTTTTAGTTTTGTCTTTGGATCACCTTTAGAGGGCTGGCCATTCGGCCATGCCTGGACCATTATCACTTATGTATTTTCAACGGTAGAGTTTCTACACATCATAGATTAAGGTGTGGAGCTCTGATGTTCCTCATGAATTAATGCAAAGTACTATTGTTTTTCTATTCAACTCAAGCCTATTTCTTCTCTAAGATATTCATTCACACACAAGAACATGATGAATGTGATGATTATGTGACGCTCATCACCATTCTCACTTATGAACGCGTGCCTGACAAACACTTCCATTTTACATGAAAGCAAGCTTGAATGCATATCTCTTAGCCTCCTAATCTACGATCAGAGTCTTCGTGGTATAGGCTAGAATTATTGGCGGCCATTCTTGAGATCCGGAAAGTCTAAACCTTGTCTGTGGTATTCCGAGTAGGATCTGGGAAGGGATGGCTGTGACGAGCTTCAAACTCGCGAGTGCTGGGCGTAGTGACAGATGCAAAAGGATTACTGAATCCTATTCTAGCATGATCGAGAACCGACAGATGATTAGTTGTGCGGTGACAGTGCATTTGGACCATTTTTACTGAGAGGACAGGATGTAGCCATTGACAACGGTGATGCCCAATATACAGCTTGCCATGGAAAGGAGTATGAATGATTGGATGAAAGCAGTAGGAAAGCAGAGGTTCAGAAGGTACAAAAGCATCTCCATACGCTTATCTGATACTCTCACCAATGAATTACATAAGTATTTATATCCTATTTTATATTTTAATTATCAAATCTCCATAACCAATTGAATCCACCTGACTGAGATTTGCAAGATGACCATAGCTTGCTTCAAGCCGACAGTCTCTGTGGGATCGACCCTTACTCACGTAAGGTTTATTACTTGGACGACCCAGTGCACTTGCTGGTTAGTTGTGCGAAGTTGTGACAAAGAACTACGATTATGAACGTGCGTATTAAGTTTTTGGCGCCGTTACCAAGGAATGAACGATCACGATTTCGTGCACCAAGTTTTTGGCGCCGTTGCCGGGGATTGTTCGAGTTTGGACAACTGACGGTTCATCTTGTTGCTCAGATTAGGTAATTTTATTTTAATTTTAAGTTTTTGTTTTTATTCTTTTTATTTTCGAAAAATTTTCAAAAATAATAATAATAATAATAATAAATTATTCTATGGCTTCAGAATTTTTAAGAATGAATTCTAGAGTTTCATGATGATTTGTTGAAGTCTGGATGGCTGTGAAGCCATGTCTAATCTTTTGGACCGAGATTTCAACTTATCATCACAAGAGTCTGTGGACTCCCATCTGATCAGCTGTTGTATGCTAAAGCTTGGCTGGCCATTGGCCATGTCTAGTATTTTGGACCGGAGCTTTCATTGAAAGCTTGGCTGGCTAGTAAGCCATGTCTAATTCCTGGACTGGAGCTTTAGACTAACATTGCATGATTCCTAGAATTCTCATTAGAAATTTTGAAGTCTTTATTTTTCTTTTTCCAATTAATTTTCGAAAAATACAAAAAAATTTAATAAAATCATAAAACCAAAATAATTTGATGTTTCTTGTTTGAGTCTAGTGTCAAGTTTTAAGTTTGGTGTCCATTGCATGTTTGTAATTTTTTTCTTAATTTTCGAAAATTCATCATATGTTCTTCATGATCTTCAAGTTGTTCTTGATGATCTTCTTTGTTTTGATCTTTGCATTTTCTTGTTGTGCATCTTTTCTTGTTTCTCATATGCATTTTCAATTTGTTAGTGTCTAAAGTTTGAAAATTTCTAAGTTTAGTGTCTTGCATGTTTTTCTTTTCTTAAAAATTTTCAAAAATAAGTCTTGATTTTCATCTTGACATTCAAAGTGTTCTTGCATGCATCATGTGTTTTGATCTTGAATTTTTATGTTTTGCATCATTTTTATTGTTTTTCTCTCTCTTTACTAAAAATCCAAAAATCAAAAATAAAATATCTTTCTCTTTTTCTTCTCATAAATTTCGAATATTTGAGTTGACTTTTTCAAAAATTTTTCAAAATTTAGTTGTTTCTTATGAGTCAAATCAAATTTTCAATTTAAAAAGTCTATCTTTTTCAAATCTTTTTTTTTAAAAAAAATCAAATCTTTTTCATTTTTTCTTTCATATTTTTCGAAAATTCAAATTGATTTTCAAAAATCTTTTTCTTATTTTATTCCATATTTTTCAAAATCTTTACTAACAATTAATGTGATTGATTCAAAAAATTTTTTTGAGTTTGTTACTTGCCTATTAAGAAAGGTTCAATCTTTAAATTTTAGAATCATATCTTTTAGTTTCTTGTTAGTCAAGTAATCAATTTCAATTTTTAAAATCAAATCTTTTTAATTTCCAATTCAAATCTTTTTCAAAATAATTTTCAATCATATCTTTTTCAAAATCAATTTCAAAATCTTTTCTAACTTCTCACCCTTTCAAATTTGATTTTCAAATCTTTTTCAATTAACTACTTGACTTTTTGGTTTATTTTTAAAAGTTTTCTATTTCAATCATATCTTTTCAAAACTACCCAACTAATTTTCTCTCTCTAATTTTCAAAAACTCCTATCCACTTTTTCAAAATTCTTTTTAATTAACTAATTGTTTCAATTTTTAATTTTAATTTTATTTCTCTTTTTAATTTTCGAATTCTAACTAAATTTTAGAATAAAAACAAAAATATTTTTCTTTTAGTTTAAATTAAATTCGAATTTTCTCCCCCCTCTCTCATCTTCTTCTATTTATTTATTTATCTACTAATACCCCTCTTTCACTCAAAAATTCGAACCCACTCTTCTCCTCTGTGTTTGAATTCTTATCTTTTCCTTCTTCCATTCTTCTCTTCTTATACTCATATAAGGAATCTCTATACTGTGACATAGAGAATTCCATATTTTCTTTTCTATTCTCTTCTTTTTCATATGAGCAGGAACAAGGATAAGAACATTCTCGTTGAAGCCGATCCTAAACCTGAAAGGACTCTGAAGAGGAAGCTAAGGGAAGCTAAAGCATAACTCTCTGGAGAAAATCTGACAGAAATTTTTGAAAAAGAAGGAGACATGGCCGAAAATAATAACAATGGTGGAGATGCAAGGAAGATGCTTGGTGACTTTACTGCACCAAATTCCAACTTACATGGAAGAAGCATCTCAATCCCTGCAATTGGAGCAAACAATTTTGAGCTAAAGCCTCAATTAGTTTCTCTGATGCAACAGAATTGCAAGTTTCATGGACTTCCATAAGAAGATCCTTTTCAGTTCTTAACTGAATTCTTGCAAATCTGTGATACTGTTAAGACCAATGGGGTTGATCCCAAGGTCTACAGGCTTATGCTTTTCCCGTTTGCTGTAAGAGACAGAGCTAGAATATGGTTGGACTCTCAACCTAAAGATAGCCTGAACTCTTGGGATAAGCTGGTCACGACTTTCTTAGCCAAGTTCTTTCCTCCTCAAAAGCTTAGCAAGCTTAGAGTGGATGTTCAAACCTTCAAACAGAAAGAAGGTGAATCCCTCTATGAAGCTTGGGAGAGATACAAGCAACTGACCAAAAAGTGTCCTTCTGACATGCTTTCAGAATGGATCATCCTGGATATATTCTATGATGGCCTGTCTGAATTATCAAAGATGTCATTGGACCATTCTGCAGGTGGATCTATTCACCTAAAGAAAACGCCTGCAGAAGCTCAGGAACTCATTGACATGGTTGCAAATAACCAGTTCATGTACACTTCTGAAAGGAATCCTGTGAGTAATGGGACGCCTCAGAGGAAGGGAGTTCTTGAAATTGATACTCTGAATTCCATATTGGCTCAAAATAAAATATTGACTCAGCAAGTCAATATGATTTCTCAGAGTCTGAATGGATTGCAAGCTGCATCCAACAGTACTAAAGAAGCATCTTTTGAAGAAGAAGCTTATGATCCTGAGAACCTTGCAATAGCAGAGGTGAATTATATGGGAGAACCCTACGGAAACACCTATAATCCCTCATGGAGAAATCATCCAAATTTCTCATGGAAGGATCAACAAAAGCCTCAACAAGGCTTTAATAATGGTGGAAGAAACAGGTTTAGCAATAGCAAGCCTTTTCCATAACAGGTTTAATCTAGGAGCCATCATGAAGTTGAATGCCAGTTTATTTGGTAATGATACTTGGGAGGATGAACCCCCCTTGTTCACCAATGAACTAAGTGCATTGATAAGGCAGACATTGCCTCAGAAGAAACCGGATCCCGAAAAGTTCTTCATACCTTGTACCATAGGCACCATGACCTTTGAGAAGGCTCTGTGTGACCTTGGGTCAGGGATAAACCTCATGCCACTCTCTGTAATAGAGAAACTGGGAATCTATGAGGTACAAGCTACAAGAATCTCACTAGAGATGGCAGACAAATCAATGAAACAGGCTTATGGATTAGTAGAGGACTTGTTAGTAAAGGTTGCAGGCCTTTACATCCCTACTGATTTCATAATCCAAGACACTGGGAAGGATGAGGATGAATCCATCATCCTTGGAAGACCCTTCCTAGCCACAACAAAAGCTGTGATTGATGTGGACAGAGGAGTGTTAGTCCTTTAACTGAATGAGGACTACCTTGTATTTAAGACTCAAGGTTCTCCTTCTGTAACCATGGAGAGGAAGCATGAAAAGCTTCTCTCACTGCAGAGTCAACCAAAGCCCCCACAGTCAAACTCTAAGTTTGGTGTTGGGAGGTCCCAACAATGCTCTGAACATCTGTGAGGCTCCATGAGAGCTCACTGTCAAGCTATTGACATTAAAGAAGCGCTTGTTGGGAGGCAACCCAATGTTATTTAATTATATCTAATTATTTTCCATTGATATTTTATGTTTTCTTTAGGTTGATGATCATGTGAAGTCACAAAAACTACTGAAAAATCAAAAATAGAATGAAAAACAGCATTAAAAATAGCTCACCCCAGAGAAAGAGCTTATTGGCATTTAAACGCCAGTAAGAAGCATCAAACTGGCGTTTAACACCAGAAAGAAGCATCAAGCTGGCGTTAAACGCCAGAAACAAGCACCAGACTGGCGTTTAACACCATAACAGAGCATGGAAGTGGCGTTAAACGCCAGAAACAAGCAGCAAGCTGGCGTTTAACGCCAGACATGCATTCTAAGGGTGTTTGCACGCCTAAATGGAGCAGAGATGTTAAGTCCTTGACCCCTCTAGATCTGTGGACCCCACAGGATCCCCACCTACCCCACCTTTTCTTCTCTCCTGTTCACACCTTTTCATAACTCTCTTCCCCAAATACCCTTCACCAATCACCTCCATACCTCTTCCCTAAATACACTTAACCACTCACATCCATCCACTCTTCCCCATAAACCCCACCTACCTCCAAAATTTAAAATTTTTTCCCTTCCAAACCCAACCCTAATGGCCAAAACCTACCCTCCACCCGACCCCTATATAAACCCCTCAACACTACTCCATTTTCACACATTACAACCACCACTTCTCCCCCTTGGCCAAATACACCTTCTCCCTCCATCTCCTCCATTTTCTTCTTCTTCTACTACTTCTTTTCTTCTTTTGCTCGGGGACGAACAAACCTTTTAAGTTTGGTGTGGTAAAAGCATTGCTTTTTGTTTTTCCATAACCTTTAATGGCACCTAAGGCCAGAGAAACCTCAAGAAAGAGGAAAGGGAAGGCAATTGCTTCCACCTCTGAATCATGGGAGATGGAGAGATTCATCTCAAAGGTCCATCAAGACCACTTCTATGAAGTTGTGGCCAAGAAAAAGGTAATCTCTGAGGTCCCTTTTAAGCTCAAAAAGAGTGAATATCCGGAGATCCGACAAGAGATTAGAAGAAGAGGATGGGAAGTTCTCTCTAATTCTATTCAACAAGTCGGGATCTTAATGGTTCAAGAGTTCTATGTAAACGCATGGATCACTAGGAACCATGATCAAAGTAGGAACCCGAATCCAAAGAATTGGGTTACAATGGTTCGGGGAAAATACTTAGATTTCAGTTCGAAAAATGTAAGGTTGGCGTTCAACTTGCCAATGATGCAAGAAAACGCACGCCCCTACACTAGAAGGGTCAACTTTGATCAAAGGTTGGACCAAGTCCTCATGGACATATGTGTGGAAGGAGCTCAATGGAAAGTTGACTCAAGAGGCAAGCCGATTCAATTGAGAAGACCGGACCTTAAGCCTGTAGTTAGAGGATGGTTGGAGTTCATCCAATGCTCAATTATTCCTATTAGTAACCGGTCTGAAGTTACTGTAGACCGGGCCATCATGATCCATAGTATCATGATTGGGGAGGAAGTGGAAGTTCATGAGATTATAACTCAAGAATTCTACAAGGTGGCTGACAAGTCATCCACTTTGGCAAGGTTAGCCTTTCCTCACCTCATTTGCCACCTTTGCAATTTGGCTGGAATTAACATAGAGGGAGATATCCTCATTGATGAGGACAAGCCCATCACTAAGAAAAGGATGGAGCAAACAAGAGATCATGGACCTCAACAAGATCATGAGGAAATTCCTCACCATGAAATCCCTGAGATGCCTCAAGGAATGCACTTCCCTCCACAAAACTATTGGGAGCAAATCAACACCTCCCTAGGAGAATTAAGTTCCAACATGGGACAACTAAGGATGGAACACCAAGAGCACTCCATCATTCTCCATGAGATTAGAGAAGATCAAAGAGCTATGAGGGAGGAGCAACAAAGGCAAAGAAGAGACATAGAGGAGCTCAAGAACACCATTGGTTCTTCAAGAGGAAGAAGACGCCACCCTCACTAAGGTGGACCCATTCCTTAATCTCCTTGTCTATTTATTTTTCTATTTTCATTCTCTATGCTTTATGTTTATGTTTATGTCTTATTACATGATCATTAGTGTCTAGTGTCTATGCCTTAAAACTATGAATGTCCTATGAATCCATCACCTTTCTTAAATGAAAAATGTTTTAATTACAAAAGAACAAGAAGTACATGATTTCAAATTCATCCTTGAAAATAGTTTAATTATTTTGATGTGGTGACAATACTTTTTGTTTTCTGAATGAATGCTTGAACAGTGCATATGTCTTTTGAATTTGCTGTTTATGAATGTTAAAATTGTTGGCTCTTGAAGAATAATGAAAAAGGAAAAATGTTATTTGATAATCTGAAAAATCATATAATTGATTCTTGAAGCAAGAAAAAGCAGTGAAGAACAAAGCTTGCAAAAAAAAAAAGAAAAAGAAAGAAAAAAATTGGCGAAAAAAAATAATAATAATAAAGAAAAAAGAGAAGCAAGCAAAAAAAGTCAATAGCCCTTAAAACCAAAAGGCAAGGGTAATAAAAAGTGTAAGACCCAAGACTTTTGAAAAGTCCTATTTTGAACTAATCTCAAATTATATATATTTATTTATAGTTTTAATTTCAGAAATTATTTTTATTGAAAAATAATTAAAGGCAATTAATTGGATTTGAAATAAATTAAGGTTTTTATCTAAACTCTATTCCTAAGGATTATTTTCCTACTTATGATTTAAAGTTCTAGAAATTTAAAAATAATGAGGTTTGGCTATTTAAATTAGAATTTTGTCTAATTTTATAATTATTGAATTATTTTCTATATTTAAATTATAAAATTAGTGGTTATGAAATAATAAGAATTTTATAAGATTTGATTTTAGATAATTTAATTTATATCATTTAATACTTTAAGTTAAAGATAAAGAGTAATTAATTATATTATCATGAATTTTCAATTAGAGTAATTTATTGAAAATCAATTAGTATTTTTATACTATAAATAATATTTTAAAGTAACTTTAGAGATTAAATTAGTTTTTCAATATTAATATCTTATGCTCTAATTTTATTAAAATTACCAAATTATCTTTATACCTAATTTTTACCAAAACCCTAAATTCCCAAAATATCACCCTAACCCTTAGTCACCACCGCCACACCCCCCAAACCCTTCAGCCAAACCTCAGTCACTAACCAAGAAAGAAATGAAAAAAAAAGAGAAAGAAATGGGGAAAGAGGGAACGGGAGAGCAGAGGGGAAGAGAGATCAGTGAGGGAGAAGAGTAGAAGGAGGAGCATCGCCGCCGCGCCACCACGCCTCGCCGTCGAGCTCATCCCGCCGCCGCCCAGCTGCGCCCAGCCCACCGCTAGTCACTGCTGTCGTCGCCAACAATGGAGGAGAGAGAAAGAGGCGAACGCGAGGAGAGAGGGAAGGAGCTCGCGAAGGAGCTGTCGCCGTCGAAGCTGGGTCTGTCGTCGTCTTCGCGGGTTCCGGTCGTCATCGTCGTCTCTGTCATGAAGCCCGTCGCCGCCGTCCTTCTCGCCATGAAGCCAGCGCCGCCAACGTCATCATCATGGATTGCTGCTGCACGTGTCGCCGCCGTCGCCGCCTCGGAGTCCGTCGCCGTCAAGCAGAACGACGGGCAGAGAGAGGATCCCCAGGTGAGAGAGAGAGAATCCAGGGAAGGCCGCGACCTGTCCAGCCGCCGTGCCCAGTCGCCGCTCACGTTGCCGGCGCCGTCTCCGTCTGAACCGTCGCCAGATCCGCCGCTGCTGAAGCTTCTGGCCGCGCCTCTGCGTCGCCGGAGCTCCACGCCACCGCCACTGCCACCAAAAACCACCACTGAGGCCTAAGTCTGTTTGGGTAAGCGATGCGTTCTGAAATCTTTAAATTAGCATTTATGTTTTAAATTGTTTGAGGATCTGAGGTCTTGGTGTCATAGGATCGAGTTACGGGTCTTGATTGCTGAGTTTTATGGCTGCTGCATACAGCATCAAGGTGCTGCATCGTCATCGGGGCTGCTGTTGCTCCGTTTTCTTGATCATTCGTGAGCCCAGTAAGTCGTTCCTTGTTCCAAACTCTTTTAGCTGATGTTCTATTATAGATTATTGAGTTTTACGAGACATTAATGTTTTAGGATTGAGCTAAGGCTGTGGCTGCTGCTGGAACGGTCGGTATTGATGCTGTTGTTGTGGGATAAGAATAGAAATGCAGTTTGTCGCATAATTGAATCGTGAATGAGGTAGGTGTTTTCCTTAAAATCTAATTTATATTACAGAGTTGTGATAAATAGATATTAATGTGAGAGAACATATGCCTGTGATTATAATTGTCTTCTAAATGTGGTTGTTTGCTGGACTGAATGACTGATTGCTTGACTGCTTGAGTAGTTTGTGATTGCTGAAAAGAAATTAGTTTGAAAGGTTATTTAGTTGATTATTATGAAAAATGGCTTTTTTTGGTTTTGAAGCTATTTTTGATGATGTAAAGGAATTGGCTTTGGAAATGGTTTAATTTTGAGTTAGTGACTTTGTAAATGATTTAGTATTTGAGCTGGTTTGATTTTAAAAAGAGATTTATTATGGGCACTGATTCGCTTTGAAAATTATTTGATATTGGAACTAGCCGAATCTTGGAAAATGATTGAGGTTTTGGAAAGGTTTGAGAAATGTTTGGATGGGACCCGAAAAGGGTGGCAGAATCCGAGTTTTAGAGGAGATGCTGCCGAAATTTTATATAATTAGAAGTTTCATTTGAAGTAGTTATTTTAAAAGGTTTAATTTTGAGCATTATACGATTTAAGACTACATTTATCAAAGATAAAGTTATGTTTTGGATTGAGAATTGTTAGTGAACGAAACGGAAAGAAGGATGATGAGGATTGATTTGAAATATGATTTTTGAATGAATTTGGAAAATGGGATATGGATTGACGAATGATGATGATATTGGGAATTGCTTAGATATTGATGAATAATGAATGAATTATTTATGTGGCTTATGAATTTGAAATATCTGAGATACGAGGTTCCCTGGATTAAGTGTCGTGGCTTGCCACCACGTGTACCAGGTTGAAAACTCGATACTCTGTTGACCCTACGATGTAAGTGTGTGACCGGGTACTATATAAATTCCCGGGAATGTTACCCCCATTGAGTAATATTGATTATTTGAGAAAAATCTATGCATAGACTCTTGGGGATGCACGTCGGGGGACAGTCTAAGTACAATTCAGACTTGTCGGGTTGGCTGGATAACCGACAGATGAGCCTCATCAGCCATAGGACAGGCATGCATCATATGCATTTGTATGCTTTGCTTGGGTTTGAACTTATTTTGGTTTTCCTAATTGCTAAACTGTTCTTAACTGCTACTTGAACTATTTGCTGTAACTGCTACCTACTTGTGCTTTCCTTGTCTGTCTTGCCTGTGTTTGTCCTGGCATGCTACATTTGAGAATGAACTTTGGTGCTGAATTAATGACTGTGTTGTTTGATTGTGTGGTTGGTTTCTGATTGAGATTTGCTTACGAGAAAGGAAAGACTTTGAATTTCTGAAAATGTTAAACACTGCCTCTTTGAAAAGGTTTTAAACGATTAGCTATTGGATTTTTTTAGAAGTATTTATAAGACAATGATAATCACAGAATCTGAAAACAGTTTTCTTATTGAATATCTTCTTATGACAACTTTGAAACTGCGTGGTGAGACCGTGTGGTTAGGTTCTCACCCCCTACAGCTTTACCTTTTCAGGAACCGGATGAAGAAGCGTTAAGAAGAGTTATACTACGTTTGGTTGATATGTTGTTGTATTAATTAGATTATTTTGTTCCCTCGTCTTTGTTATTACAAGTTTGTAAGAGGGATAGGAATTGTATGTTTTATATGTATATTATATTATGAGTTATTATGTAAGGAGACTTGTATATGAATCTATGCCTGTTTGTATTTTTCTTAAGATAAAATGTTTATTTTCGGTTTTCAAGGAAATCAGCGATACAGTATCGAGTCACAGGCTCCTATTTTAGTATTTAGTATGTAAAGTAGTCGTAATACTCCTTGCTATCAGAGTAGCGCAGCTGGAAGCGTGACTTCTGATAGTGAGGGTGTTACAAAAAGGATCCAAGGCTTTGAGCATCAGTGGATAGAAGGGCCCAAAGGAATAAAATCCTGGCCTAAGTGGCTAAACCAAGCTGTCCCTAACCATGTGCTTGTGGCATGAAGGTGTCAAGTGAAAAGCTTGAGACTGGGCGATTAAAGTCGAGGTCCAAAGCAAAAAAAAAACAGAGTGTGCTTAAGAACCCTGGACACCTCTAATTGGAGACTTTAGCAAAGCTGAGTCACAATCTGAAAAGGTTCACCCAATTATGTGTCTGTGGCATTTATGTATCCGGTGGTAATACTGGAAAACAAAGTGCTTAGGGTCACGGCCAAGACTCATAAAGTAGCTGTGTTCAAGAATCAACATACTGAACTAGGAGAATCAATAACACTATCTGAATTCTGAATTCCCATAGATGCCAATCATTCTGAAATTCAAAGGATAAAGTGAGATGCCAAAACTGTTCAGAGGTAAAATGCTACTAGTCCCGCTCATCTAATTAGAGCTAAGTTTCATTGATATTTGGAATTTATAGTATATTCTCTTCTTTTTATCCTATTTGATTTTCAGTTGCTTGGGGACAAGCAACAATTTAAGTTTGGTGTTGTGATGAGCGGATAATTTATACGCTTTTTGGCGTTGTTTTTACATAGTTTTTAGTATGATTTAGTTAGTTTTTAATATATATTTATTAGTTTTTAAATAAAAATCAAATTTCTGGACTTTACTATGAGTTTGTGTGTTTTTCTGTGATTTCAGATAATTTCTAACTGAAATTGAGGGACCTGAGCAAAAATCTGATTCAGAGGCTGAAGAAGGACTGCAGATGTTGTTGGATTCTAACCTCCGTGCACTCAAAGTGGATTTTCTGGAGCTACAAAAACCCAAATGGCACGCTCTTAATTGCGTTAGAAAGTAGACATCCAGGGCTTTCCAGAAATATATGATAGTCCATACTTTGTCCAAGATTAGATGACGCAAACTGGAATTTAACACCAGTTTTCTGCCCTATTCTGGCGTTAAACGCCAGAAATAAGCTGCAAAGCAGAGTTAAATGCCAGAAACAAGTTACAAACTGGCGTTCAACTCCAAGGAAGACCTCTACACATGAAAGCTTAATGCTCAGTCCAAGCACACACCAAGTGGGCCCGGAAGTGGATTTCTGCATCATTTACTTATCTCTGTAAACCCTAGTAACTAGTTTAGTATAAATAAGACTTTTTACTATTGTATTTGAATATATATATATTTTTAGTTTTGTCTTCGGATCACGTTTAGGGGGCTGGCCATTCGGCCATGCCTGGACCATTATCACTTATGTATTTTCAACGGTAGAGTTTCTACACACCATAGATTAAGGTGTGGAGCTCTGCTGTTCCTCATGAATTAATGCAAAGTACTATTGTTTTTCTATTCAACTCAAGCCTATTTCTTCTCTAAGATATTCATTCGCACACAAGAACATGATGAATGTGATGATTATGTGACGCTCATCACCATTCTCACTTATGAACGTGTGCCTGACAAACACTTCCGTTCTACATGAAAGCAAGCTTGAATGCATATCTCTTAGCCTCCTGATCTACGATCAGAGTCTTCGTGGTATAGGCTAGAATTATTGGCGGCCATTCTTGAGATCTGGAAAGTCTAAACCTTGTCTATGGTATTCCGAGTAGGATCTGGGAAGGGATGGCTGTGACGAGCTTCAAACTCGCGAGTGCTGGGCGTAGTGACAGACGCAAAAGGATTACTGAATCCTATTCTAGCATGATCGAGAACCGACAGATGATTAGCCGTGCGGTGACAGCGCATTTGGACCATTTTCACTGAGAGGACGGGATGTAGCCATTGATAATGGTGATGCCCAATATACAGCTTGCCATGGAAAGGAGTATGAATGATTGGATGAAAGTAGTAGGAAAGCAGAGGTTCAGAAGGAACAAAAGCATCTCCATACGCTTATCTAAAACTCTCACCAATGAATTACATAAGTATTTCTATCCTATTTTATATTTTAATTATCAAATCTCCATAACCAATTGAATCCGCCTCACTGAGATTTGCAAGATGACCATAGCTTGCTTCAAGCCGACAATCTCCGTGGGATCGACCCTTACTCACGTAAGGTTTATTACTTGGACGACCCAGTGTACTTGCTGGTTAGTTGTGCGAAGTAGTGACAAAGAACTATGATTATGAACGTGCGTATTAAGTTTTTGGCATCGTTACCAAGGAATGAATGATTACGATTTTGTGCACCATCACCGTGTCTCACTGGCTCTCGCAGAAGCTCGCTTCCTCTCTCTACTCCGGTCTCTCTCACTGTCTCCAGTGTCGCACTCAAGCTCGTTGTCCCTCTCTGTGTCATCATTCATTTCCGTCTCGCACTCAGTCACGCTTGTACGCCTTTCCTGCTCTTGCCATCACCGGCAGCAGAAGCAGCAGGTCCCGAGACTGGTCATCGTCATCGCTCCCTGTCTCGTCACCATCGCACACTCAGTCGGCTCCCAGAAGCGGTAGGTCCTGGGGCTGATTGTCGTTGTCATATTCTTGCTTCAACTCTCAAATTTTTTTAAATCATGGAGAATAACTTGTACAACAAGAACAATATCCGAAGTTTAAGGGCATGCACTAGCATTACCTTTTATAGTGGAACTTAGGCATTGCTTTGGTGCTTCTTGTTTTTGCACCAATCTTGTTTACTCGTTGCCTCAAGTAATGTATACATGAAACAACAAAAGTATATTGTTTTTGGATTTTGTAATATATTTTGATTTTTTGCTGATGCAATGTTATTGAAAAATGATGGTTATCAGTGGCTAAGAAAAGGGGGGGTTGAATCTTAGCCCCCTTTTTTGCTTGATAATACTTACTGACTTTTAAAACCAACTTTGGAAACTTTTTGCCTTTTTATCTCGTCACTAGCCACGAGGCTTTTTCTTTTGTCTCGTCCCTAGCCACGAGACTTTTCTTTTTATCTCGTCACTTAACACGAGATATTTTTGGTTTTTGCTCCTGTGCAGTAGAAACAGAAATGGAGTAGATAAGAAAGAAAATTACACCCAGATATATCCTGGTTCAGCTGCTAAGTGCAGTGCATCCTACATCCAGTCTCCATCACAAACATGATGGAATTTCACTGTAATCTTCCTGATTACAATCTGTAAAGTGCTAACCCAACTTACAAGGGGATTCCTACAGAATCATGAAACACAACATAGATGAACAAAGGAACTCTAAGGACATCTATGGCTTTTTCTTTTAATTTTGCACTCTCTGCCTTTTTCCGCTCTATGGCTTTTTCATACAAACCTCACTGTTTGCCTTTTTCCATGAGACTCAAGACATGACAAAATTAAACAGAAAAATTACAAAACAGAATACATTGAAGGAGAAGAGAAATCTGTTAGCTCATGTAGCTCTGAGAACTCTGTGCCTTGCACTCTCACACTTTCTCCTTGCTCCAAACAGTGGCTGTTCTCTCTTTTTATAGAAGAGGGAAGCCTCCACTTTTGAAGCCAAAAACCAAGCCAACTTCTTCTTCTCCAAGAACAAAATCGGTTCGGCCAGAGAGAGAGAAGAGATAATCCATGCAATAACCAACATGCAATTACCTCTAGTCCTTCCTTGGTCATCACTCTTCATCAATCCGAGCTCTCCATCCTTGGCTTTTTCTCCAAGATGGATTTCTGGCCCTTGATGCTTCATGATGATGATGGCTTCATCTACTCCAATCTCTGCCTCTTCCATCACTTCGCCACTCTAGCTACTTCCTGTGGTGGTTGAGCAAAATCGAAGACAAGCCATGCCTCCAAGAATCTCTTCCTTGCTGGCCGAATCTTCTTCTTTCTTTTTGAGTATGAAGAGCTCGAGATTACCTCACCAAATCTTACCATTTTTGGTGAAAATCTCAGTCACAGCATACTTTTATTTTGTTATGTTTTCTTGCCATCATCATGATGGTCTTGTAGAGTGTTCTTCCTTCACTTCGGTAGCTAATTTTTGCTTTCATGGTTTCCTGGGTAATGACCGAAACAGAGAAGGAAAGAGATGAGAGAGAATAAACAACTTGGAAGGAAAGCAATTAAATGAGTTAATCAATTTAATTCAAAAGATGCTTTTACTTCCCTTAGAGTGGCGTGTAGCTTAAACACATCAATCATGTCTCTCATTTTCTCTCTCTCATTTATGTTTCTAATGCTACCAAATTGAAATTTGAAATCCATCCTTAATGAGAGTTGGAATCCGTTGGAAAGCATAGGGCAAATGATAACATTTGCTTTCCTGATGGATTTTTGGATCAAGCATTGGATCTCTTAGCATAAATTATAATTGGACTTGGAGCAACAAAATTCATTCTGGCCCAATTAATATCACAACAATTCAGCCATACAATCATTTTAATTTTTATATCCATGCTGAATAAATTCACACTTGGGCTTGCATCAAATCATTTAATTTTCGGCCCAATTAAAAGCTGCATCACAAAATTATTAATTAACATATGTTAAATAAAAATCAAATTAATAATTTTGTAATTAAATATTTCAATAATGTTTGTTCATCATCAAAATTAAATTGGAGTTTTCCAAACTCATCAATCTCCCCCTTGATGACAAACATTATTAAAATTGAAATAGAAAAAAAATTTAAAGATTGAGTACATAATACTCCCTTTGAATTTGAATTTCTCCCCCTTTCCAATTGTTACAAGGCCCCCCTTAATATATGCCATTTTTATCAAGGGAAGCACTAACCTGTAACATTTTAATCAAGCTTCAAGTAACAATGTTATTTAGCATATTCATTACATGATGCTAAATGCTTGATTTACGAGCAGAGTTGGATGATAATCAAAACTCTTTTGTTATCAATAAATTGATTTTCTGCTCAATCATTACACACATCAATTGAGTATAAAACAATGTTGTTCAAGAAATTTAAATATTTTCCAATCAAGATATCAGAGCAATATTATTCAAGTAAGGAAAATATTTTTGAATCACATCAAAAACATGGCAGCTGATAGATGTCACAGTTTAAAGGAACTGCCAAAAATAAATTATCAAGCATGTTAACCAAGATGAGTCAGAGTATACATATTCATTAACAATCAAGCATTTATGTAATCAAAACAAATGTATTGCCAAACTTCACAAACTAAATGCCAAATGCATTTTAGGCAGTAGTAATCATAGAGAAACAAATGCAATATCAAGAATATCAACATGCTTTATCAGATGTATCCTTTTAACAAAGGTGATCATGAATTTCCAAACGAAAATTTTATCCCCTGTTTTTTTTCTCTGTTTTTTTTTTTTTAGATTTCAATTTTCAGCTTTTCTCTCCCTTTTGTCATCAAAGGGGCACCTGCAAGAAAAAAATTTTTAACATAAAAAATAGAGTAGCAAAAGATAACTCAAAACATAATCCAACAGTGTTAACAGAGTGTCACATAGTTATACGACTATCAGTCTCCATCCTAACAAAATAAAGTAACAAATTGAGCCAAAGTATGCCAATATCAAACAGTAAACAGAAATTTAATCATCAGATAGATTAAAGTCAGATCCCTCAACCCCTGCTTCACTACCAACTTTATCATCAAGGCTTTCCAGCATTAGACCGACCCTTTCTTGGCATTTCTTCCAGGCCGACTCATTTTCATATGCAAGTTTGTGAGCAGACTTGTGAAATTGAACCATGAGGTCAGACATGTTTGAGAATTCTGTGAGAATGTCTCTTAAGGAATTGGTCGCCTTTGAGGATTCTGGCCGGCTCTCAAAGTCATCATTAGAAGCCATAGATTTCTTTCCCCTTTTAACAGCCCCGCCTCCTTTGATCATAGAGATTTTGTTCTCTACATCCTCATTTGTTAAATCTACCTTAAAGTACTCAAAAATGCACGTGAGAAACATTTCATAAGGTAAATTAGCTTTTTTTGTACTCTTTACAAATTCCCACATATGCCTAATCATGAGATAACTAAATGAAATGGAAGATGAAGTAACGTTCAGGCTGCAATAAAGAAAGGCGACGATTCTACTTCATCCCTCAGATGTGAGAAGACGACGATTTTGCCGTGAAACTGTCAGAGTGAGAGACGATGGCAGTAAGAGCGGAGGAGCGTGGCGATGAGAAAAAAACCATAAAAAAACCGTTTATAACCAAATAATAAAAACCGTGAAAGATGAACCGTATTTTAGTTTGACCAATGCTACATGTCAAAAATTAATTGGTAAAATTAATGTGTTTTTAAAAAAAGTTATTTTTTGTGTGTTTATGTAGGTGGCGTCCTATTTTTAAATAGTGCATCATTGTTTTTTACTATTCAAATCAACAACAACAATAACAATAATAATTTTTTATTAATAAAAAAAGAATAATAGATTGTATAATGTCTTTTAAACCACTAATTTAAAAGATAACTTTTTTTCCGATTTTCAGTTGTCTACTTGAGGGACTGAAAGATTAAATGAGAATATTGAAAGTTAAGATAATTTTTTTTTTAAATATGGTTATTCATAATTAATTTTAAAAAAAAATACTTGCAATAATAAAATTATTAAATTTTAAAAATAAAAATATTTTATTTTTTAATAATAATTATAAAAATTTACATCAAAATCTTATTTTTTATTTTTTTAAAAATATATATTTAATTACGGCCATATTTTAAGATGTATAACAACATTTTACATTTTAAGGTCTTTGACCAGTAATGTCTACCTGAAGGTCCCAAAATGTGAGTCATAATTTTTAATTATAAATACTCAACATATATAATATTTGATTTACTTAAATATTTAATAATATTTTTGTCACAATTATTCCATCTCATATATTCTCTCAAATGAATTATCTAAAATATCTTTAAGTAGGGACTGATTTAGTCGATAGAAGTTATAGCCCCTAGAAAATTTTAAAACTTCTATATATTATACGATGATCAATAAATACTCTTGTTAATTTACTTAAATATTTAATAAATACTCTTGTTATATTTTGAATATTAATAGTGTACTATATTTTTTTAGGCTAATCATTTTGATCAATAAATTTTTTTATTTTTTTATTCTTTATTTTTTTATTAACCATTTGTTTTGATAAATTCTTTTTTTAATTTTTTCTTAATTTTTAAATTTATTATCGTATAAAAAGTACTTTAATTTTTATAACAAATTTTAATTGAATAGTAAACAAATATATACATAAAAATTAAATTATTTCAACATTTATTTAGTTTTTCATGATATTAAATAAATTATATATTAGTATGAATATTTTACATATTTTATTTATTAATTTATTTTAAATGCATATATCAAAATTATCAGAATAACTGATCTATATTATTCATGTTATATGAATGCTATTCTACTCTGTAACATGTAACATGTAAGTTATCTTCTCTGATGTGTCATATTTTAATTGAGTGTTTATTTTAACCTGAGTTATTTTAATCTCATGAGAGTTAATAATATCTTGGAAGATGGTGATACTTAGGAAGCACAACGACGACGACAAAAGAGTGGGGAGGAGTAAACACGCAATTAGAGAGAGTTGGAGTACCTTTGCTGGAAGAATGATTTGGAAAGAGAAAACAAGACACCCAATGAGACAGTGATGCTTGGGAGTCGTAACGACGACGATGAAGGAGTACAATGTACAATGGAGAGGAGTAAACGCAATTAGAGAGAGTTGGAGTACCTTTTCTGGAAGAATGATTTGGGAAGAGAAAATAAGACACCCAATGAGACGGTGATACTTGGGATGCGTAATGACGACGACGAAGGATTGGGGAGGAGTAAACGCAATTAGAGATAGTTGGAGTACCTTTTCTAGAAGAATGATTTGGGAAGAGAAAACGAAACACCAATGAAACTGTGATGCTTGGGAGGCGCAACGACCATGAAAGAGTGAAGAAGGTAACTCAAGTTAAAATAAACACCCAATTAAAATGTAAACACCCAATTAAAATGTAACACATCGATAACTTACATATTACTTTAAAGATGGTAGGATAGCATTCACCTTTTTATAATAATAAAGGATAAAAATTAGAATTTTAATTATTATGAATGATATCAAATATAAAATTATTATTTTTAGTAGAGTTTTTTATTTTAATATAGCACTTATTAATAATTTTTTATTAAAAATAATAATAAAAATAATATTATCAATTATATAATATAATATTTAATTATAGATATATTTAATTTTCAGCCTCTCTTTAAAAGATTTCTGGATCCGCCTCTATTTTTATGTTCGATCAATCTAACGATATCTATTTATTAAGTGTTCTTATATGAATATCTTGAGGGGAGCTCGACTTCTATAAGTCGACGCCGAATTGTTTTCTTCAACGCCGATCTGTGAATTTTGGGAAGTCCGAACTTGTGCTTGTGAAGAGAGTAATCCAAAATGGGGGAGTGTACCTGTAAAGGCACTCCAAAACTTAAGTTAGTACTGAAAATTCAATATGTCTGGTAAAGATAAAATATCTTTACCTTTATAGATAGAGCATAAAGATCGGTTACGTTACCGTTGATCATCTGAATTGAAGAGTAGTTATTAGGTCTTAATAGGTGATAATTCTTGATCGAACATTATGATTTCTAGGATGTAGTCTGTTATAACGTAAATCGCCGAGTTATGACATGTAATCCCGAATTATAACGTCGGTTATAGAGTGATCCGGATCATTAAGTATATTCTGATATATAATAATAATTAATAAAATTCATTTATAATTTTATGCTATATCTTTTGTATTTTTACTTTTAATTATTTTTTGTTATTTTTTTAATTATCTCCAAACACAAACAGCTAAAGAAAATCTCAAAATTATGTCATATAGTAGCAATAAATAAATAGATAGTTCGATCTTTAAATAATACAATATTTTTAAATTATTATATAATATAATTAGTTTAGTTTCCTACTTATCACACTTGTCTTAATTGAGTGTTATATAAAGATAATTGAGATAGGAAAATCATAATGACCCTTTTTATTTAAAAAATACTTTTGATATATTTTTGTCATTTATAGAATTTAGATTCAGCATAATTTGTTATATGAAACCAAATAACTATCTATCTAAGACAAAAAAAAAAAAAAAACTATCTATCTTGACTGATGTTGGTTAATACGTAATTATTAATTATCTTTAAACTATATCATAAACATCAAATGTAGTTCCTATTATTTCACTAGTAAATTAAAACATAAATATATAATAGATCTATTATCACACTTTACGGCTAAACTATAGCATAAACATAAAATGTAGTTCTTATTATTCCTATTATTGTAAATACATTTTTTTTTCTCGTAGGAAAATTAATGACAATAAAAAAGACTATTATCACACTTTAGCGTCTAATGCCGTACTACTTTTTAAGTTTCTATTGATATTTCTAAAATGACGATTATTAAAATTGAATCTAATTAGAAAACAAATGTTTAGAAGCTAGTTTCAGTCAATTCTTTTAAATTCTTTTATCTTTGTATTTATAATTTATCTTCTTACCTCCTTTTTCTTCTTTTGATCAACTTAATTCTTAACGATACGTCGGTATCATAATTTATTTTAAGATAAAGTATATTTTTTGTTCTTAAAGTTTGGTAAAAATTTTAAAAATACTCTTAAGTTTTATTTTGTTTTAATTTTGTCCCAAAAGTTTTCGATTTGTCAAATATACCCTTAACGGCTAAATTTTGAAAAAAATTAAGACCAATCTAACAATAATACATGAAAACTATGCTTGATTTGCTTGTGTTGAGGGTTATTCTTATAAAATTGTTGTTGAATTGGTCTTAAATTTTTTTAAAAATTAGCCGTCTGGGATATATTTGATGCAAATCGAAAACTTTTAGGACAAAATTGAAACAAAATAAAATCTAGGGATATTTTTAAAACTTTTGTCAAACTTCAGGAATAAAAAATATTCTTTACCCTTTTTTTTATCTCTCATTGCGGGCTATTTTTTTGACACTATTGTTGTTTGTAATTTTAGTTTCTGAACTAGGTGAATATTAAAAAAGTAATTTTAATAGTAAAAGAAAACTAATATTAATTGATTTAAAATTTGATTCTATATATATATTCTTAAAATTCTAATCTATTAAACTACTACAATATTCAAACACTAGTTTTTCCTCTAGCTACTATTAATAAATGGTAGCCTTCGTCCATGTTCTGATATATTTGTGCTCCAAATTTGATATATTTTCTTATGGTTTGTTTCGATGAATTTATAAAAAAAATAATTTAAATAGTCTTTTTTTTTTAAAAAAATTAAAGTAAAAATAATTTAATATTTAGTTATCTCATATAAAAAAAAATTTATTTATAAGTATCAATTATATTTAGATACAATAATAAGATAAAAATATTATTTATTTATTATGTTAAAATATTTTATTTTTAAAATGAAATTTTATTTTAAAAAATTTGCTAAATACAGTTAAAAAAAGCAAAACATTTTATTTTCATTTAAAAAAAATTAATAACTTAATTAATACATCCAAACGAATTCTTATTTTACTTTATAATTTAGCAAGTTAATTTCACGTATGATTAAAAAACCAGTAATAGGATATTATATATACAACAGTAAAATATTCATCACTCAATTTTCGTTATTTTTTATCTAGTCAAGCTAATAAAAAATAGAGTAAAGGACATTTTTGTCTCTGACTTTTTTTTTCGCAGACATTTTCATCCTCAAGGAATGGAAAATACATTTAAGCCCCTGACCTCTGAAAAACGTGAACATTTATGTCCTTCCGTTGAATTCAGCCGTCTGCACTGAATGGAAAAGGATGAGCTGGCAGAGGTGGCACTGAGGTGGCCGTAACAGAGGCCAGGTGGCATGGAGTATTTCGTAACAGGACATATAAGTCCCTGGAGACAAAAACGACGTCGTTTTTATAACCTCCCCCAATTCTGTTTCGAATTTCTCTACCTTTTCTTCTTCCTTCGTCCTTTTTCCCTTCCATTATTCTTCCTCGGCCCCTGCCTCCATCACCACCGCACAGCGGCGCCTCCGTCAGCCACCATCAATGCTGAAAGACAAGAATGCCGAAAGTTGTAATACCCGGCCTAACCGAAATTAATTAAATAATAAGTTAAATAGGAGCGAATATGGTTGGAAGATTTGGCAATTGGAATTTGATAATTTAAATATGATATTTGGATTCAGTGAATTTTTCCAAGTCGAAAAACATAGTTTTCTGCATAAAAGCGCGCAGTGGAATTTTGACCGGCAATACCGGCTGAGATCTGTCTGGTACTACAGCTGAGGAAATTGATTATGGGTAAATAAGATTAAGAAATGAGGAATTATAATTAGGGAAGGTAGAAATATTTAAAGTGCGATTTAGAGCGCTAATCTTAAAGGTTTTGGCCCAAAATTGGGTCAATAGGCAAAAATAAGTGAACCGGGCCTCAGTGGGCCCAAGACTCAATATATATAAACATTAGTTATGAGCATTTCAGCTCATTTTACCCTAAAAGAAAGGGTTGGGGCGCTGAGTTGGGAAGAGAGAAGAGAAGAGAGAAAACCTAACTCTCTTTGATCTTCAAACCACCATAACTTGAGCTACGGAGCTCTGATTGACGAGCCGTTTGTGGCCACGCGTCGCTTTTTTCATCCTCTACAATTCTATCTAAGTTTTGTGGTGAATATTCCATTAATCTCTCCCCAGTTTTTGAAATCTTCCACTGTTACACGTTTTTGGGTAGCTAGTGTTGAAATCTTGTGATTTTGGGTGTTTAAGGATACTCCAACATGGATTCTAAGTGGGTTCTATCCCTACTCCATATGGGCTGAGGTAAGAAGTGCTCAAACCCTTGTGATTTGTCATTTTTATGAGCCCTACGTTGATGTATGTATGTGATATTGGTTATATTAGTGTATTTGGTGATGTTGGTGCACAATTGGGAGATTGGTATTGCTTGAGGAGCTTTGGTAAGGCTTGGAGCTAAGGTTGGTGAAGACTTCCAAAGAAGAGGCTCAATTGGTTTGGCTACAAGAGGTACGGTTTAAGTTTCATTTAAGTACCGTGTGTTGTGATGAGAATTCCTAGGCTAGATGCCCCTAGGATTAAGTTTGGATTGTGTAAATGGTTGGTGCTAATATGCATAGTTGATATGTAATGTGAATTAATGATTGGGTTGAGAATTGTGTGACCTTGTATGCTTGATGTATTGAGAATTTGATGTACTGGGTAATGAGTATTGATTTGTAGTTTATGCATTTAAATTGTGAAAATTGGGCCGGAGGCCGTGAATTTTGGGCCGAAGGCCGGAAAGAGGTAAGAAAGGTAAGTCGATGTGTGCATTGTATGATGGCACAAGTGATTGGATGAATTTCAGATAATGAATATATAAATGATTAGGTTGGTTATTGAATAATAAGGTTTGAGAAGTTGAAGTGTGGAATTTAGTAATTTTGGGTGAAATTATGTAGATGAGGTATGTTTGGTTCGGTTGAGATATATTATGTGATCATATATGTGATTATGATTATTAATGCCTTGATTGTATGATGATGCATTAGAGATATGTATGTTGTGATATATACTTGGGGAATGATTAAGGTTGATTTGTGGGTAAAATCACGTGATAGTAAGTATGATATTGATTATGTATAATGATGGTTGATTGGAAATGGTATTATTGGAAATTGGGATGAGGAAGGATGTATGACATGATATTGTGTTTGTCCTTTAGCCATTTGATTGAGAAGTGTTAAAATGGTTGGATGTGGTTTTGGGAATTTTTAGTAAAGTGTCAATGTGTGAGTTGAGGATGGCTTGATGTGGATTTTGGTACATTTTGATTGATTTCAAAAAGGGTTGAAATTGGCATGTTTTGGTTGATTTTGAAAAGAGTTGAAAATGGCTTGTTTTGAAAATGGCACCTTGTGGTTTTGTATGAAAACATGGTTTTTGGGCATATTTTGACGGGACATAACTTGGACTACGGATCTCTGTTTTGTGCCAAATTTGTTTAGAAATGAAATTGGATCCGGGGTGTCCATGCCGTTTGAAGAACGGGTGAAAAATGATTTAAAATGAGAGAGTTATGTCTGTCGGAAAATTGGGGGTTGAATCTATAAATTTTGTAGCTTTTAACTTAGAAAATTTTTAGCAGAACGACCCTCCGCGCGTAGGCGCACTTGGCGCGTACGCACCGTTCTTCAAGAAAGCACCCTCCACGCGTGCGCGTGGTGTGCGCGGGCGCGTCGATGCGCTGCACCAGATGCCCAGCCATTTTCCCGAGAGTTGTGCCAGTTTTGTGCCTGGGGCACAAATGTATCCGCGCGTACGCGTGGCTGACGCGTGCGCATCGTTTGGCTATTTTTCAACCCGCGCGTCTGCGCGTATGACGCTTGCGCGTCGATGAGTTTTGTGGCCATCCCCGCGTGCGCGTGGAGTGCACGTACGCGTGGCCCTGTTTTCATGCCAAAGTCGATTTTTGAGTTTTTAAAGCCAAATCTCATACTTCTAAGCCTCCGATCTCACCCCTTATGTATTAAATCATTATGATATGCCTAGCAATGAGAAAGGAGCTAGGGGATGTGGTAACTTGCGAGTGAAGCAAGGGGAAAGGTTATAATCAATGATGATCAAAGATGATTATATGAGATATGGAGGATGACGGTGGAAGTACTGTGTATGCCATGAGCCGAAGGGCTATATTTATTGATAAATGGCCGGATCTTGATTGAACCATGAGCCGAATGGCTGAGTTATTGCCGGGTTACGGCAAAGCCATTATTGTTTATGGCTGAGTATAATGCATATATGATTAATGAATGATTGTGTTAAATGAATAATAATGAAAAATGTTGAAATGTGATGTGTGACCCTGGGTAGTAGGCAGTGGCGTTGTCCACTTGCTCCAGGTATGAGACGGGAAAGGATGTTTATGATAAATGAGTTTAATTATGGAGTTTTGAATACATGTGTATTTGTGATACCTGGGTAGTAGTAAGGTGGTGGTTCGTCCCGCTTGCTCCAGGTTAATGTTTGAGATTTGATAACAGTGATGATTGCTTCTAAACTGAACGAATGTATGTTTTGAGATCCTGGGTAGTAGCAAGGGTTGTGGTTCGTCCCACTTGTTCCAGGACAGAGATTGAGACCCTGGGTAGTAGCAAGGGTTGTGGTTCGTCCCACTTGCTCCAGGTCAGAGATTGTGACGCCTGGGTAGTAGCGGCAGTAGTGGTGAATCCACTCGCTCCAGGTTGAGCTTTTAAACACCCGCCTGGGTAGTAGCCGCAGTAGTGGTTATTCCACTGGCTCTGGGTTGAGCGGGTAGTAGCAAGGGGGTTGTAGCTCAAACCTACTTGCTCCGCAATGGGTGTTTCTGTCCATGGTTAGCTACCAGGACGTGTCGGGTTGGCTATATAACCGACAGATGATATCATCAGCCATAGGGCAGGCATTCATCATTTGCATATGTTTGAATTGTTTGGGTTTGCCATTTGTTTTGGATTTCTACATCATATATGCCATGTTACCTGACTATATGCTACTTGTTCTACTTGTACCATATTTGTGTATTACTTGCCTGTATTGCTTGTATTTGTACAACTGAGAGGCCCCTCATGCCAGTGTCGGTGGATGTTGAGGGCTGTTCTGGATGAGATGAATTGATGATGCGATTGCATGATGATGATGATTATTGAATGAGATAATTGGAGCTCCCTGGGTAGTCGCAGTGATGTGGTTTCACTAGCTCCAGGCGAGTGTATGATGTATTGATATAGAATTGCTGAGGCAGAACAACTGGTAATGGTTTTGCTTATAGTTCTGAGTTTGATTCGTGGAAGAGTCAGCGAGTTGGGAAACATGTGAAACATGAATTAGATTTAGCACTCCCTTATGACGGTTGCCTATTCATGGATTAGCGAGAACCTAGGATGAATAATTGGTGAAGAAGTTTAGGATGCTTAGTGAGTTTTTATTGTAGTGCATTGTATTTATTTGGCACTTTTACCGTACTGGAAACCCATGGACCCGGGGTTCTCATTCCGTATATATCTCTTGTTTTTCAGATACAGGTCCAGGTGCTCAGAAGTGAGTTGTGGGTCGTCTGAGAGACGGCGAAGATCTTTATTTCCTCTACTTTGTGTTTTGATTAGAATCTCTCCACCTTTGTTTTGCGAAGTTTATATTATGTATTGAACTCTTTGAATTTGCCTATAGAGGCTCTCATATTTCCTTCGGGAGAGATTAGGATATACTGTTGTCAACTACTTTCATACTGTACCCTAGCCAACCTAAACTTCGCGGGTCGCGACTAGTGGCTATTTACTTATGTTATATATATATATATCTATCTGTTATCTATCTCTTAATCTCCTCTACGCCTTGTCCGTATATCGTTTTCGGCTTCACGGTTTATCTTTTGTTGTCGAAACGCGAGAGATACGTCTTCGCGATTTTATTTCTACTCTTTTCAGGCTTCTCGATTAATACTCCTTTCGAAATTACCTATATTTATTTATTAAAAATCCACCTGAGAGTCGTACCACCGTAATATCATTGACTTATGACTCGAGCATAAGGATTTGAATATTAGGGTGTTACAAAAGTAAACAGTATGAGCAAGTTGACCCAGAGAATTTTGTGCTGAGAATGAACAAGAAATAGGCACTAGTAGCTGCCATGGAGGTAGTGGTTCCCAACACCATGAGCTGGGAGCTGGACTTGCCAATCCCAAAAGGCAACATCTTCTTTGTGGCCAATTGCAGACCAAGCGCCGCAACTAAGCCATACGCCACCATCCCAACCAAAGGAAGAGGAACACCTATCAAACACAAAACAGAAAAATGTCACTCACATTCTTTCAAACACATTGCCTGCAAATAATACCCTTCACACCATAAAATTCAGAGACCAAAAAGAATCACACATAGAACAACAATATGGCAAACACACACATCAAGCCAAAACCCTAACAGAATCAAATCATAGAACAGTTCAATTGCAAGCACCATCGAATAGTTGCAACACATTCAAGAGAAGGCAAAGGAAAAAAATACCGAAAATAAGCGCGTAATCACTGTTGAGTATGTCGCCGCAGGGAGAACCACCGATAGGACAAAATGCTTCGGAACCGGTGAGCTTCAGGTAGGTAAGGTACGAGGTTTCAAGGAAGCCGATCCCGGCGATCCTCGCGGTCAGCTTATGAGTCCATTCCCCGGAGCCGGAGAAAGTGGCGGGAACCTTGGTTTCCTGGTCGGGTTCTGCGGCGGAGCATTTGAGAGGCGGCGGCAACCTCATACGCTGCGTGACGTCAAAGAGGCCCAAGCTCCGGTGGTTGGGAGCACAATGGTGCCAAATGGGCACAAAGGAACGAAAAGACGATAGGGACATGGAAAAAGTGAAAGTGGCCATGGTGGTGGAAGCTTCTAGTAGCTTCGCCGGCGTTGATGGTGGCTGACAGAGGGGCCGCTGTGCGGCGGTGATGGAGGCAGGGGCCGAGGAAGAAGAATAGAAGGGAAAAAGGACGAAGGAAGAAGAAAAGGCAGAGAAATTCGAAATAGGATTGGGGGAGGTTACAAAAACGGCGTCGTTTTTGTCTCCAGGGACTTATATGTCCTGTTTCAAAATAATCACTGCCACGTGGCCTCCGTAACAGCCAGGTCAGTGTCACCTCTGCCAGGTTAGACTTTTCCGTTCCGTCCAAACGCCTGAATTCGACGAAAGGATTGAAATGTCCACGTTTTTCGGAGGTAAGGGACTTGAATATATTTTTCCTTCTTTGAGGACGAAAATGTCCGCAAAAAAAAAAAAGTTAGAAACCTATTTATCTTTTACTCTAAAAAATAAATCCTAACTCCACCCACCACAAAAATAAAGCTGCTCCATCAACGGACACGCGTCACAAAGATTCTAAAAGCAGAGGAATTTTTGTAACTAACATCTTTATTACTGTAAAGTGCATTTTTTAACTTCTTGTTTTTTATTTATAAGTTTTGGTAATTTAGTATTTTAGTTAGTTGTATTTATAATTTATGTTTTGTTTAAAATTCCTTGTATCTCATGACTCATATTATAGGGAAACTATTTTTTTAGTCTAAACGACTTGTAGTTTTTACTTTTTATATTGAAAAAAATTTTTACGTTAAAAAATTTATTGTGTTTTTGTATTTATTTTTTTATATTTTTTTGCTGTTACTTTTGTATTTTATTCCGATAAGGGGGACGGTGACAAATTACAATTCTTAAAAAAATCTGGATAAAATAAATTTGTAAATATTTTAGAGAAGACTACCCATGTCCTTTTCTAACGGGGACTACTAAATTTTTTACAATAAAATAAAATTAGGCCCAAAAAGTTAATTAAATTAAAGAAAAGAACAAAAATAATTTTAGAAAATCTGTGATTAAGATTTTATTTTAAATTAGTGTATGTTTTCGTGTACAGAATAATACATAAAAATATATAAAAATTTTTATTAAAAAAATTTAAATAAATAATTATCATTATAAATATTTTACAAAATTATAATTAAAATCAAAGTTTAATGATATTTAATGTTAAAAATATTTAAAAAATTAGTATTTGTCTAGGAAACAGCCGAAAACTCGAGAGATTTTTTCGGCGCTTTTTGCAAATCTCCACAGCATCCAGGATCACAAGTGCACGAGCGTCACGCTTTGAAGCCCTGCTATCGGGAGGCCTATTGCTACTAGTGGAGTAAGGTTAATCAATCCCATATCATATATAAGGTGATATAGAGCTTCTGGAAGGTCTTTCCTCAAGCTAGCCTAGAGTTCATGAGTTGAGGGGTTTTGGAGTTAAGTTGATATTACTAATTTATATTGGTTGAGTGATCATTTCATTCATCTGCTTAAATAAGTATTAGAAATTTAAATTTTACGTTATATATAGCAATTCATTGACTAAAGGCATACCTTTAACCTTAATAAATAGAGTTTCAATTTGTGGTAGATTAGTCATCTACCTGCTGAATTAGAAATACCGTAAAAAAATAATATTTGTCTTTAAAATAGAACAATTTCTCATTGATAGAAATATTTATGGAGATTTGATTTTGTTAAAATTTATCTGTGACAATTTTATTTGTTGGTATCATATTCATTTTTGAAATCAAAATAATATAGTTAACATTATTACCAGTTAAAATTTGATATTTAATGACATAATTTTTAAGTTTCCAAATTTATAGACTTATGACATTACAAAAGCTATTAAATTAATTAATATTTCTTGGTAATATTATCAAAACACCATCGTTGAGTATTAGTTTGTATGAAGAGAAACTATAATAACTTTTGTTATTCAATATATAATTTATTCTATTTAAAAATAAATTATTATCCCCTAACTTGGTAAATGTAAGACTCCAAATTTTTAAAAATTAAATAATAAATTAATTATGATTTATTTTATTTATTCAAGATATTAATTTTAGAAAATTTTATATTAAATGAATATTTTCTTATTATTGATTTGAAAGCTTGAGTAATTGAAAAATAATGAGGATTTTATATATATGGTTTAATTTGAATAATTAGATTTTAAACTCTATTTTATGATTTTAAAAGAAATTAATTTGATTAACTCTAATTATTGAATTAGATTGTTTATTTGAAAATAAATTAAGTTGATAATTAAATAAGTATTTTTATAAATATTAGTATTAAATTAAAATTAATTTTCAATTACTCTATTACCCTAATTTTATTAAAACTACTAAACTATCCAAAATCCCCGATTTCATACACAAAACCTTAATTTTGTCTTAAATCTAACTCTAATCTAACTGCCTCACCGCCTCACCTCTCTCACCCTCCCCAAACACACACACACGACACACAAACACACACAACACCACACACCCACGCATAGCAGAGGAGAAGAGAGAAAGAAAGGGAAGGAGAGAAGGGGAAACCGAGGGAGAAGAAGAGGAAGGAGGAGGGGAACTGCTGCTGCACTGCCACCGTGTCTTGATGCCGTCGTCGCCTTCCCACCGTGTGCGAGAGAGGAAGGCCGAAAGAGAGATAGAGATTCGAGGGAGAAGAGGAAGCAACGCTGTCACCTAGCCGCCGTGCTTCCTTACTATCGTCGAGTCACCCATTCCCATCGCTGTTCCGACGCCGTGGAGCCATCGCTGCCATCATCACGAGCCGCACATCATCGCGTTAGATCTACGTCGCGTCGCCGTGGTCGAAGCTCTGCCACTGCTAATCCTCCGCCGCTACTGCCAGGGCCCGTCGCCATCACCGTCGCGGGCAGGAAAGGGGGAAAATGAACAAAACGTGAGGGAGAGGAGGAGTTCTCATCGCTGTTGTGTGCCCAGTTATCGCTGCTGCTTCCAATCCCGCCGTTGATGTTATGCCGCCGCCATAGGAAGCCACTGCCGCCGCTGTTGGATCCGCCGTGGGAAGAAACGCGATGGTGGGCAAAGAATCTGTAAATGTCGTTGAGCTTTGCCCTTGTTTTTGGTTAGTCTTTCTCTACCAAAGTTGCTATTGTCATTGGAGTTACACGATTGAAGGAAACTGTCACTGATGGAACTGCTACTATCAACGCCGGTGGATAAAGCTACTGTTTATGCTGGCTCAGCCACTGCCGCCACAACCCATCTCGAATTTCTTCTAATTTTGACACTCGGAGGTAGGGGATTTTATTTTGAAATAATCTGTTTTAACTTATGAATGCCAATGAATTTTAGTGAGTAACTGCAAATAATTTGTAAATATTTTGTGTGATCAATTGATAGAAATCAACTTGGTTTTGTTGTTATGAGTGATTAATTGGCAGAATTAAGCTTTGTTTGAGGTTGTAAAAAATGTGATTGGTGTGGTATTGAGACTGATTTTGACTTGAGGTTGTGATTTGTGAAAAATGATTTAATTGTTTGAAAGTGATTAATTACTCGAATTCCTGGTTACGCTGACTTTTCGATTTAGTTGTGGAATTGAGATTTATTTGGATATTGTTGCAAACTTGTTTGAGAATCATTGGTTATTGGATATGTTAATTTAATTTGACTAGGTAATATTGTGTTAAGTGTTGAATTGATTTAGGCTTGTGTTCGGTCTGGAATTATTGTAATGATGGTTTAATCGTGACTGTTCTCTGAATATTGAGAATGAGTGCTTGTTGTAAATTTTGGTTATATTATCAATAAATTTGGTCATTAAACTGAATGGATTGAGAACCTTGCTGTTCTGATTGTTGTTGAGAAGAAGTTAGTGAATTGTGGAGATTGAGGTTTGATGAACTAAAAACAGGTTGAGCCTGGATTTCTAAACTGATTTCTTAACTGAAACAATAATTTTGAGGGTTTATAAATAATTTAAAATTACTAAAATTATATGGCTATAAAATATGTTGATTATTAAGAATTCTGTTGATTTGGTAATTGTTGTTAAGAAAGAGGGAACCCGTAAGGGTGACTAAGCCCGAGTTTTAGGAGAAGTGCTGCCGAAATTTTATAAAATCTGAGGTTTTATTTGAAAAGTTATTTTAAAAGATTTGGTTTTGGAAAATTAAATTATTTGAGATTTATTTAGTTGAGAAAAGGTGTATTCTATTTTTAAACTCGATTTATTAAGAAAAACATAATGTTTTAAATCCAATTTTGTAAGGAGAGATTTTGTTTTAAGTGTTGTTTTGAGCTCTTTTTTTAAGAAAAGAAATCTCTGCCACAGGAGAGCAGAGAACAAGGATTTAAAGAATATATTAACTTAAAGAGATTGTTTGCCACAGGAGAGCAGATGTGACATTGTTTGGGCCTTAGTGCCAAATGTAAAGTGGGAACGCCCACACACTGAGAACTGTTTTCTAGATGTACGCTTATTGATTTGGAAAGTCACACTGTATGCGGTCTAGCCGTACGACTTAAAGTCACACTGTATGGGGCCTAGCCGTACGACTTATAAGCACACTGTATGCATCTAGAAAGCCATATCTGGGACTTGTGCTCGGGTAATGTCAGGAGCGGGTAGGCAACCGACACATGAGCTCATGGCCTGCGTTAGGGATAGACATGCATCATGTTGTTTGTACATTTGTATTGGATTGCGCTTGTTTATCTTTATTTCTTTGTGATTGTGCTGTTTGTCTTGTGACTTGTTTGTATATTAAATTGAATCTCTTGTTTGTACTATTTGTTTGCGAATGTATTAAAGTGATTATGAATTGACATTTGACTAAGGATTAACTATATGACTGAGAGACGGATAATGTGACTAGTTTTATATTTAAAATTTGTTTTGAGTTTAGAGATTTTAAAAAGAGGTAATTAGTTAGCTAAAGTAGAACCAAGAGTATTTTCAAAGGGTTTGATAAAAATATAGTTTAATTGAGTAAAGTTAATTATTTGCACTTTATTTCATTACTTTTACGGCATTCCCATTCCCTACTGAGAACGTGCGGTTTGTTCTCACCCCAAAATCTTCCACCCTTTCAGTGACACAGGTTCGAAGACTCAGCTTGAAGCTGTGGACGGTTATTAGTTTTATTTGAGTTAAGTTATGAGTTGAGTTACTTTCATAGAATTCCCTCGATCACCTTTGTTATTTTAGATTTTATTTTATAGAGAGGGATATGAATTGTATTCGAGTTTTATATTGAATTTATTTGTATAACGCTTATTATTATTAGTAATTATGTGAATATCAGTGTTTGAAGATCTCTTGATATGTGATTTTAGTTAGTAAAAACAAGATTTTTTCTAGAATTTTCTCAAAAACTGAAACGCGATATCGACGTAAAGGCTCAATAGTAAATTCATAATAAAGAAAATCAGGTCCGTAACGCCTTACTTTTGGTACGATCATGGCATGCTAAAAGTTAGGGTGTTACAGTAAATACATTTTTTTATTTCTTATACTATTTTATTTGGCAATAATTAATATTAAAAGAATAAATAACTATATTATCCTATAATATAATATATAAAATATTTTTTTAAAATTAATTCTAATTAGTGACATAAAATTTAAAATAATTTTTTTTATTTTCTTACACATTTAAATTTAAATTCATAATTGATTAACAACTCATCTTTTTTTAATTTCAATAACAAAGACAAAATTGGTTAGGAACCAAAAATATTCGACATTTAGTAATTTTAATTATTTAAATTTTAATTACCATAAATTAGGTTAAAAATTAATTTAAATTAATTATAAATTAATAATCAATTATATATATATATATATATATATATATATATATATATATATATTAGTACGTAAATAATAATATCTAATGACTAATGTATAATTTATCGAAGATTAATTTATTATTTAAATTTTTTTTATAAACTTTATAGTATGTGAAAATAGTAATCTTATTTTTTATTATTTTTTAAAAAAATTATTCATAATGATTTTATTGTTATTATTGTTTATATATTTTTTCAATACTAATAAGTAAGTAGGTATTTATACTATTATATTTATTAAGCTGCTTATTTTGTATGTTAAATAATATAAATTATATTTTATATATTAAATTCATTAATTTACCCGAAGAAAAAATCATGCAATAAATTATACATTATAAAAATTAGTTGATTATATTTACATATAAATTATCTTTACAAAAGATAAATCATTTACTATATATAGTAATTCTTGATATATGTAATGTCATGTATATATTAGAATGATTTATTTTAATATTGTGAATTATTATTGTTATTAAATTTTATTGCATTAGTAAATAATATTTAAACTAAGATAAAAAAATAATTTTTTTTAATTTGAATTGAAAAATATCTTATAAGTATATTTAATTTTTATATATATTAAATGTAATAAAATATATTTATACCCAATAAAACCCTCAAGCGAGCAAGATCAACCTAAGCCTATTGTTTGAGTCCCAAATATGATTTAGATTCATTACCTTAAGGTCCAATGTAGATGAAATCTATGTGTCCTATCTCAAATTGGCCCATACTGAATTTTCGTTGCTAGTCAGAGATGGTAATGAATACTCGTGGGACACTACAAGAAACAAGGGGTTTAGCCACGGAAAAAAATCGTGACTAAACTCCAAGATAACGGTAGCAACTATACATTGGCTACGAAAAAATATTTGTGGCTAATTGAGGGGTTACATTTTCAATTTGCCACAATTTTAGACTTATTAGCCACAGTTTTAAACACCGTGGAGACCTTTGAAGAGGCACGATTCGTATATCATTACCCACACATAATGCCGTGACTAAATAAAAATTATCATATCGAAAAGAATAATTCTACCACACTTCATCTGTAGCTAATTTGTGCAGGCCAGATTTTTTAGCCACAATTTTTTCCGTGGCTAACGCCGGGTTATTTAATCATGCTATCTTCGTGGCTAAGTGATGGAGGAAAAATATCGGTAAAGATTTTCACAAAAATATCACGTTGCAAATATAGTTCTAAACCGACAATTAGACCTCAATCAATATTTAAATTGTTTGTCACTTACGCAAACCCAATAAAATTAACCGAAGTATTTAAACCTCGGGTCGTCTCTCAAGGAATTGCAGGGAAGTGTAGTTTATTATTGGTTATGAGATTGTATCTTTTTGGGTTTTGAATTTAATAAACAAGGAATGTAAATAACAAGAAAAGCTCTTAGCAAGGATTGATAATTAGAAGTTCTATCCTCAATATCATTGTCAATTGTGATGGTAAATGCGAGTTGCCTTCACTTAGTTAACCTCTAACCAATGGAGGAAGGTCAAGTGCATACAATTAACTTGAGTTCACAAGTTCTAATCAACTCAAAGTGAGAGACTAGCTTTGGTGGAGTTCAAGCTAACCGGCAATCTTCAATTACCAATCAACAAATGAGTTTTGATAACTCAAGAGTCTCTAATTGATTAATCCAAGTTAAGAACATAAAAATCTAATTTAAAACCCAACCAAACATTTTATCAAACACTTGGAAGGTATAAAATAAAATCATAATAAAACTAACAAGGAAAATAAATCTAAACAACCAATTGCAAGTATCAATGACTAACAATTAAAGAGAGCAACAATGAACATAGGAAACACGAATTGCATTAGAAGAAATCAAATGTAACAATAGCTCATAAACATGAAAAATGGCGAAAAAGGGAAATAACAAGGGAGGAAGATGAACTAAAGCACTTAAACAAATAAAAGTAAGAGAAAACTAAATTAAAGTAAAATTGAACCTGAACCTAAGGAGAAATTGAAAGAGAAACCCTAAAACCTAGAGAGAAGAGAGAGCCTCTCTCTCTAGAAAACTACATCTAAAACCTAAAATTATGTGAATGAATGTTGAATGAGTCATTCCCCCCTCTAGCTCCACTCGGCAGCCTCTAATCTGGATTTTCGGGCCTGAAACTGGGTAAAAAAGGAGCCCAGAAATCGCCCCCAGCATTTTCTGCAAATTGCTGCACATGACGCTCTGTCACGCGTATGCGTCGCCCATGCGTACGCGTCGCTTGACAAAATCCTGGTCACGCGTGCGCGTCATCCACGCGTACGCGTCGCTTGAAGTATGGCACGATCACGCGCACACGTCGTTGGTATCAGCTTCTCAAATCTTCATTTTCTTGTGTTCCTTCCACTTGTGCATGCTTCCTTTCCATCCTCTAAGCCATTCCTACCCTATAAAACCTGAAAACACTTAACACACATATCACAACATCAAATGGTAATAAGAGAGGATTAAAAATTAGTAATTTAAGGCCAAAGAAGCATGTTTTCAATCATAGCATAAAATTAGGAAGAAAAATATAAAACATGCGGATTATATGCATAAGTGTGAGAATAATTGATACAATCCGCTCAATTCAATACAAAATAAACCTTAAAATAGCGGTTTATCAATCTCCCCACACTTAAACATTAGCATGTCCTCATGCTAAGCTCAAGAGAAACTATAAGAGTGAAGGGGGATGGTAGGAATTATCTAAATACAACCTATCTATATGAATGCAAAATGCTTCTACTATATATATATGTGGTCAAAGTGAGTCAAATTTTCAAGAAATCATATATGCACAATCAATGGCTAAATCAATCATATCAAAACACATTCACAGTTGAATTGATTTATTCAAAAGAGTTCACAAACTTGCAAAATAAGCAATGATTAAATATGGACATATGGAATTGAGCAATTGAACCCTCACCGGATGTGTATATGCACTCTAATCACTCAAGTGTTTAGGGTTTAGCCACTCAAGTCTCCTCTAATCATGCTTTCTAAAACTTTGTTCTTCATCTAACCAATCAACAAATATTTAGTGTACAAATGCAAATATCATGAGGGCTTTTCAAGGTTGTAATGGGGCTAAGGCAAGGGTGAAGATGTATGTATGGCGAAGTGAGCTATCATTTGAATCTTTGACTAACTTAAGTTCTCTCCTAACACATACACACACTCTATACAATTCTAAAATCAAGCTTAGTCACCCAAAATCTCACTTTTGCATATTTTCACACACTTATATATCAAGTCTAGTTCCATCACATATGCATTGATCTTTTTATTAAACTTAACATTGGGATAATTTTATTCCCTATTCATTTATTTCTTCTTTTTTTTATATAAAAGCATAAAGCATCAATGCATATGGTTTTTATAATTTCACACGAGTAAGCATCTAAATTCTCAATATTTGTCAATAAAAGCAAAACACATTCTCATCAACCAAAGTTCTCACATTTTCCCATACTTAGTTGACACACACTCACTATCTTAAGCTAACCAAAGATTCAAATAGGACAATTAATTATTTTTCTACTTAAGGCTAGTGGTGTGGTAATATAAAGAGCAAAGGGGTTGAAAAAGCTCAAAGTGGCAAATAAAGGTAAAT
This sequence comes from Arachis hypogaea, assembly GCF_003086295.3. NCBI lineage: Eukaryota > Viridiplantae > Streptophyta > Magnoliopsida > Fabales > Fabaceae > Arachis > Arachis hypogaea. The sequence continues at coordinate 31,116,924 of NC_092055.1, forward strand.
GAAATGGTAGGCTATTTGGGATAAGTGAGCTATAATCAAACAATGGCCTCAATCACATAATTGCATGAATATACACTAAATAATGGACATATAGAATGAAACAAACTAAAGATTGCAATCATAGAGAAGAAAACACACAAGAATAAAAATCATGGTTAAATAATGTAACCATATAATTAGGCTCAAAAACTCACAAGTTGTGTGTTCTTAACTTAAAACCATATTCCAAATTGTAATACATCATACAAGTTTCAAAAGGTTTCAACTCAAATCAATGTGAATCTTAATTCCCTTTTTAAGAAAAAGATACATTCATTGAAAATTTCATTAATTTGACCAACATTTCTTACATTATATATATACTAAATGCAATGTTGTGATTAAGAAAAGTCAAAAAATTTATTTATAGTTCACTCCCTATTTTCAATCAAACCAAATTCTCATATGCAAAAGGGTAAACTAAGCTCAACAATCCACATTTTTCCAAATCACAACTACTAAATCAAAATAACTATATATATGTACTATTAACTAAAAGTGCAACTCAAGCTAAAAATCTAAGATATATACAAACCAAAGTGCAAAATGCGATAAACTCAAAAGTATCCAGAATAATTAATATATACAAAAGCTGAGAGTGCAATAAAGTAAAAATACAAACACTAAAAAGTAAAACAAAATAAAGGTGTCTAAAATGGAATGATTCACCCGAAATAACTTTGCCAACGAAGGCGACCTCCCCACACATAAATCACATCATCTTCCTCGATGCTCTCAATCAGGCTGGGTGAGAAGGATCGTCGACGACTGGTCCACTGTCAGCTGCGGGTAACTGTGACTCTGGCAGATGCTCAGGCTGAGTCGTCGCATGCTATGCAACTCCCCGCTAGTCCCCCTGCTGCGCCTCCTCCTCCTGGTCTTCCTCCTCTTCCTCAGAGTGCTCCGAGGGTGTGTCAGGCTCAGAGGGGATGTCAGTGCACCCGGTAGTCACAATCAACTTCAAATGTGCATAACGTCACAACAAGCGCCGCTCCATCCGATCCATGCGCTCGAAAAGGTGCTGCACAAGGTGGTAAACTGGTTGAGAAGTGGATGGTAGTGCTGCGGAAGTAGGTGGTGCGGCAGGTGCTGCTTAGGATGTGGCCGCCTCAGTGGGAGTAGTAGTATGTGGTCTGTGGCCTAGAGGTCCAAACCGCTTGCCGTGCGAAATAACCTTCTTGCAGTCAGCAATTGGTGGTCTCTCATCTTGGGGCTCCCAAGGCACCTCAGCTTGAGTAGCCATCTGAGTGATCAAGTACGGAAAAGCCAAGGTGCCTCTGACATGAACTCTAGACATATACTTCCTGATGAGTCTTGGAAGGTATAGGTCCTTCCCTTCCATGACACACCAAATAAGGATGATTATAACAACTGGCACCTCTGACTCGTGTGTGCTAGGCATCACATAATTGCTCAGTATCTATTGCCACAGCCTAACTTCATCATTAAGATAATCAACCTTGATAACCCGTGGAGTTTCCTTCGACTTTCCCATAGCCCACGGAACATCTGGATCAATGGCTATAGTATGCCGGACGGCATCCCAATCAAAACTCATAAAACAAATAGCCTCCTCGGCCTTTTGAAAACCATCTGTATCATCTGTTTTAGGTCGAAAGTGAAGGATATCCTGTATTGCCTCCTCTGTGACTAAGATCTGCTTGCCCCTAAGTTGCACTGCATGAAGGGTCGTCCTATAATAGTTGGAATAGAACTCACGGACCCATGATGCATTCACATCCGCCAGATCTCTATCCAGAAAGACCTAACCTCTCTGTTCAATTTGATGTTCAGTATACTTCCTCAAGTCGGTTGGTATTCTGAGCTTCCTTTCTAAGTAGAGTTTTCGTTTTTCCACAAACACATGAAACCTGAGTTCACAGTAAAGATTGGCAAATTTTACAGATTCGTTAGCAGGCACAAGTTGATTAGCTTTTTCTTGATCAAAAAATTTCTTTTCACACCAAAATTCATTCGATAGGACAACGCATGACTGCCCTCTCTTCCTTTTACTGGAGCTTGCCTTAGCCTTTCCTTTCTCTTTCCTATTAGACATCCTGAAAAAAAATATAATTTCCAAGGTACAGATTATTAAATCAAAGCAGAGAAACAGAAAGGCAAACAGTATGTAAGTAAACCAAACAGAAGATAGGCAGCAGAGGAGTTAAAGCTAAAACATGAAGTGAGTCAGAAAGAGATAAATCCTTGGAATGAAAGAAAGGTAGGATTCAAAGAAATCAATCAGAAATCACAATCTAAGAATCTATACAATAAAATTCAGAATGCTTGTTTGTTAACAAACAACAAGTATCATGCCTCGAAAGAAACTAAAAGAGTTAGTTTGAAAAGAAGAAAAACTAAAAATAAAAGTTAGAAAGTCAATTAAGTTAAAAGTTAAAGAAGTGGGTTAAAATTAGGGGCATGGTAATGTAGTTTCTAACTAAAAGAAGTTCATAAGGTTTAAGAACAAGCAAGCTCACATCCATGCATACGATGCAAGTCATTGATGATGAAACATGTAATGCAAGAAGCACAAAAAGAATTGAAATCATCAACAATGCATTTCAATTAGAAAGGGAACCAAGAGGGATGGAAATGCTAACCCATCACCCCATGAATTGGCTTCGGTTTAAACCAAATAAATCACAATTCAAAAGTACTAAAGTCAATTCATGAGTGGAAGTTGAGTAAAACAGTTTTCAGAAAAATTTGGGTAGCATTCCGGTAGTAAAATGAGTGTTCTCGGATATAAACAAGCAGTAAAACTCAGCCCATATGAATTCAAAACAATTTAGACAAAATCAGCAACCATAATTTCATATGAGCTGATATGCATATTCAAACAGAGCAGCCAAATTCAATCCATCAAACCAAGTTTCATATGAATATATCAACAACTAAATACACATAAATCACATGTGCATTTATATGAACTAAACAAATAAGCCATTATGCAGCAGCAAGGGCAGGCAATATTATGAACTTATCCGTATACCAAAAGAAGGAATAAAATCCAGAACATACTCATTCCAAACAGTAGCAATAATGAGGAACACAGCAGCAGGGGATGATTCAGATTTAGCAAAGGAGGAATTCAGCATCAACAACAAGTACAGAGCAGCAATGACAACTTAAATTCAATCATTAAAGTAAGAGTAAAGCAACAACAAAGTTTTCATCGCTGCAACACAGTGCAGAAATTGCTCGTATCAAATAATAAATCTCAGCAAGAACAAAGCAACATAAACACTACGTAGCATCAAGAATCCAGTATCAAGAAAGCAAATCAACTCAGATAAGAACTCAGCAATTTTAGATAAGACTCAGCAGCATCAATAAACCAAATAAGCATAGGGCAAGTCATTACCAACAACAAACAAACCACTTTCAAATAGAAAATTAACTAATACTAACATCAGCATGAACCAAAATAGTAAAATCTTCCAACAGCAGCATGGATCAAAACAAACCTAAATCCACTACAAAATCAATTAACTACCTAACCACCTAATTCAACTAAGACAACCTAATCAAACAGCAACCTGATTAACTAACACTAACATGGAAATTAATCAAAAGAAATTTAAAAATAGAAGCAGAAGTTAAAACAGATGGGACTGGAACCTGGGAAGAAACAGAACAGAAATGGGGTTTGACAGGGGAGGAAGGCGGGGCGAAGCAATGCTGGCCCAGAGGTGGCGGCTGCACAGCGGCGCAGTGGCTGGCTGCGGCAGTTGAGGTAGAGCAGGGGAGCAGAGCAGATAGAGGTGAGAGAAGAAAGGAGAAGAAAGAGAGAAGGGAAGAGAACGGGTGGTCGGCGGTGGCTCAGGGTCGCCGGAATGGTGGCCGGTGGTGGCAAGACAGAAGCTTGATGGTGGTGGTTATGGTGGTTTGGAGGGAGAAGAGAAAGAGACGTTGAGGAGGAAAGGGGTGAATGGGACGCGAATGGCTAGGGTTCTCACGTGAAGGGTATTAGTGAATTCAAATCCATGCGTACGCGTGGCTCACGCTTGAGCGTGGAAAAGAAAAATAGCAATCGACGCGTATGCGTCGTAGACGCGAACGTGTGAAGGGAGAGAAATGAGGGTGACGTGTACGCGTAAAGCACGCGTACGCGTGGATGAAGATTGTGTAAAACGCACAGTTTCAGCACATTTGGCACACAACTCTCTGTTCAATTTGTACTGGGGCAACAATTACATACGACGCATACGCGTGGGTTGAATTGTGCCTCTAGCACACCACATGCACGATTCCTTCACAACTCTCTGTTCGTTTTATGGTAGAGCACCAACATCCATATGACACGTGCGCGTCATTGACGTGTACGCGTGAGATGCTTTTTTTTTAACGTTTATTCAGAAATAACAGGCTACCAAAGCAATGCCAAACATGATTAAGCAAGTGAAACCAAAATTTAAACTAAATAAACATAACTAAAAATGAAAATTTAACTTATTACCAATGTAAACAAAAGAGAAAATAGGAAGAATATACCATGGTGGGGGTGTCTCCCACTTAGCACTTTTAGTTAAAGTCTTTAAGTTGGACATTTGGTGAGCTCCTTGTCATGGTGGCTTGTACTTGAACTCATTTTGAAACTTCCACCAATGCTTGGACTTCCAATAAGCTCCAACATTTCCAAGTGAATTTACCAAGCCTTGATGACATTCTTCACAAGATTTGAGTTTCCAAAGTTGATCCTCTTGTATGCCAGGATCCCAAATCTTATTTCTATACCCATCTTTAAGTGGATCATCATTGTTCCAACTGGGTGGTAAACAATCTAAATTCTTAATGAAGTACCAAACTCTCCTCTTAGATCCAACCAATTTATCACTAGTCCAACCTTTGCATCTAGCTCTTGAAATCTCAACCTTGATGAGTCTTGATTTGCAACTCCAACCACTAAACATCCTTCTTTTACGCTTCATTTCACAAAGTATTCTAAGTTGGCCGTCTGTTTCAATAATACCATACTCAAGTGGGACAGTAAATCTAATAGAGATAAGTTTTACCCACTCAAGTGAAGGAGTAGATAGAAACCTAGGTAGAGAAGTCTCCAACGATCTTGACAAAGCATGTTCAACTCCTGTCCAACCTTCCCGAAGGACTTCCACTTCCACATCATTCTCAGACTCAATCAGAGAAGGGTCTTCATGTTCAAGGAGTTCAATTACGGATGTAGATTCATCACTAGGAAGACTTGATTCATGAACATCATCACCAAGGGAACTTGCTTCTTGATCTATTTCATCCAATTCGTCATAGGGAATATGCCTTGGAGGTTGTGCACTAGCCTCCTCAACGTCAATTTCAAGCTTCTTGGATGAATACTCTACAACTCTAGATTCCCATGGAGGTTCAGCATCTCCGAAGTCCTCAACCATTTCTTTTGCTTCAAGTTTTACGGCTTTCTCCAGCTGTTCTAGTACAAAGTCACATTCCTCACTTTCCATCAGAGTTTCTAGTATCTCCTTCAAGCTACGCACTTCTATTGATTCTTCACATGTAGCCATATGGGAGTACTTTTAGTGTCGAAGTGCAGAGAGGCTAAATTACCTACTACCTCGGTCAAGATAGCTACAAACTCTAGTGTTGTCCTTTGCATCTCTCCTTGCTCTTGAAGAACAACACTTAGAGTGTCATCCATTGGAGATTGGGGGTGAATATGATGGTTCATTTCTTGGGAGGAAAGGTTCATGATAAGAAGGTGGTTCAACATGATATGGATGTGGCAGTTCAACACTCTTCATCTTTTCCACTTGTTGTACAACACACTTCAATCTCTTGTTCTCGCATGGGTCGACATTTTGACGGATGGTTGCTTGAAGACAATCCATTGCTTCCTTGAAATGATCCTGTGGCTCTTGTTCCGCTTGGCGAACATAATTAGGATCATATTGTGGTTGAAAGCTCGCACACATTGGAGGTGGTGTATATTGACGTGGTGGGTCTTGGGAGTAATTGGGTTAAAATTGGGGTGACTCTATGTATGGTTTATTTGGCTCATAAGGTGGTTGGTATCGGGGATAAGGATTAGGGTCATGTGGAGGTGTTTGGTAGTACGTGGCTTGTGAGTATAGTGGTTCAAAGCTATGTTGAGGAGGGGGTTTATGGGCATATGCTGGGGCTTGTTGGTAACTACAAGGGGGTCCACCATAGCTATTAGATTGATATGCATCTTGGAATAGCTCTTGCTCATAGTATTTTGGTGGAGGTTGTTGCCAAGAGGGTTGTCCATAAGCTTGAGGCTCCTCCCACCTTTGATTGTCCCATCCTTGATGCATGTTCTCATTGTAGCTTCCATTCCCTACAACATAATTTGAACGAAACTCATAGCAAAAGGGGGTGAGAATTCATAGTAACAAGAGGAAATAAAACAAAAACTAATAAGAAATATTGAAAATAAACTCCTAAAACTAGAAACAACTAACAAAGAAACGAAAAGACAATTTTATTCACAATATTCACAATAACCAATAATAAGGCACACATTTGCAATTCCCCGGCAACGGCGCTAAAAATTGATGAAGGAAAAATGTCGGTAAAGATTTTCACAAAAATATCACGTTACAAATATAGTTCTAAACCGACAATTAGACCTCAATCAATATTTAAATTGTTTGTCACTTAAGCAAATCCAATAAAATTAACCGAAGTATTTAAACCTTGGGTCATCTCTCAAGGAATTGCAGGGAAGTGTAGTTTATTATTGGTTATGAGATTATATCTTTCTGGGTTTTGAATTTAATAAACAAGGAATGTAAATAACAAGAAAATAAATTAGTAACTAAGAAAGCTCTTAGCAAGGATTGATAATTAGAAGTTCTATCCTCATTATCATTGTCAATTGTGATGGTAAATGGGAGTTGCCTTCACTTAGTTAACCTCTAACCAATGGAGGAAGGTCAAGTGCATACAATTAACTTGAGTTCACAAGTTCTAGTCAACTCAAAGCGAGAGACTAGCTTTAGTGGAGTTCAAGCTAACCGACAATCTTCAATTACCAATCAACAAATGAGTTTTGATAACTCAAGAGTCTCTAATTGATTAATCCAAGTTAAGAACATAAAAATCTAATTTAAAACCCAACCAAGCATTTTATCAAACACTTGGAAGGCATAAAATAAAAGCATTGAAAACTAACAAGGAAAATAAATATAAACAACCAATTGCAAGCATCAATGACTAACAATTAAAGAGAGCAACAATGAACATAGAAAACACGAATTGCATTAAAAGAAATCAAATGTAACAATAGCTCATAAACATAAAAATGGTGAAAAAGGGAAATAACAAGGGAGGAAGATGAACTAAAGTACTTGAACAAATAAAAGTAAGAGAGAACTAAATTAAAGTAAAATTGAACATAAACCTAAGGAGAAATTGAAAAAGAAACCCTAAAACCTAGAGAGAGGAGAGAGCCTCTCTCTCTAGAAAACTACATCTAAAACCTAAAATTATGTGAATGAATGTTGAAAGAGTCATTCCCCCCTCCTGCTCCACTCTACAGCCTCTAATCTGGATTTTCGGGCCTGAAACTGGGTCAAAAATGAGCCCAGAAATCGCCCCAGCATTTTCTGCAAATTGCAGCACGTGACGCTCTGTCACGCATACGCGTCGCTTAAAGTATGGCGCGATCACGCGCACGCGTCGTCGGCATCAGCTTCTCAAATCTTCATTTTCTTGTGTTCCTTCCACTTGTGCATGCTTACTTTCCATCCTCTAAGTCATTCCTACCCTATAAAACCTGAAAATACTTAACACACATATCACGACATCGAATGGTAATAAGAGAGGATTAAAAACTAGTAATTTAAGGCCAAAGAAGCAAGTTTTCAATCATAGCACAAAATTAGGAAGAAAAATGTAAAACATGCAGATTATATGCATAAGTGTGAGAATAATTGATAAAATCCGCTCAATTCAATACAAAATAAACAGTAAAATAGCGGTTTATCACTAAGTTGCACTGTTTTTCATATACCACTCGTGGCTAAATTATGCTAATTTGCTACATTTTTTTCTGTAACTAACTTTTTTTATTGTTTTATAATATGTAGCCTTGGTTTTAGTTTGACTGTAGCTAATTGAACAGTTTTATTAAATTAAAATTATATTTACGTATATAACATTAATAACGTAAGTCAAATTTTTTAAATATATAATATTTAATAATTTTTAAAATAATAATAATAATAATAATAATAATAATAATAATAATACAACAAGTCTAAATTTGTATACAATAAAAAATAAGAAAAATCCTAACATGAATAATTAAAATTCTGACATGTTTTAGAGTAAATATATTTAAAATTTTAACTATTATTTATTAACTATACTAACTAAATGTCTGGTATATCACTGGACATTTTAGGTACTTCATCACCATATTTTGATAATAAAAATTTGTGCAGAGCTGCCAACTGAATTTTGGTTTCTTCATATCTATCTAGTTTTTTTCTCTAATGTTTCAACCTGCTTCTCTAAATTTAACACATGCTGCTGAGATACATTGCTGGAGACTCCTCCGGTTGTAAATCCGAAAATACGTTTAGACTTGCCAAAATCTACCGGACATACAGCACTACCTATAATGCACGGACACTGACACGGACACGGGACACGACACGACACAGGACACGCCGACACGCGAATTTTAAAATCTTACATGACACGGGGACACGCATACATATAAAATATAAAGTATTTTTTAGATAAATCGTAATGATAATTTGATATTTTATTGATATTAAAATATAAATTAAATTTTTTAATTATTTTTAATGTCTTATTTTAATTATATCAAGTATTTAAAATATTTTTATTTTAATAAATAATAATATATACTATATCTAAATTTATTTTAAGAATATATGTTAAGAATAAGACTGGACACACTGACACGTGATGGTATTTAGGTGTGTCCAGAGAAGAATTTTTTATTTTTTTATTAAGACACGGTTGGACACAGCAGATACGCGTGTCAGACGAGTGTCGGCAAGTGTCGTGTCCAAAATGTGTCCGACACGCAGACAGACAACTCAGCGAAGTGTCCGTGCTTCATAGAGCACTACTAAAACCTCACACATGCCCTACATTTTCAGCACCAAAGACCTTTCCAATTGCATCATTCGGATGAGCTAACACTTTCGAAGAAACTCCTTCAGCAGCAGCACGTTCTTGATCTTCAGGAAAATACTCTAATATTTGCTCCTACACAAGAAAAAAAATTAGATTAGTGTATACTAGGTTTTAATTTATAAAATTAAATTACATATTAACCTAAAACAAATAACATAATATACTTACTGCTAAATTGTGCCCACCATTTACGTAATTTCCATTCTTCTTCACCAGAATCGACAGAATAACTTCACTCCGACATACAGGTCTTCCTAACATTTTTTTCTATTATAAGACAGTTGCATTATCAACGCTTATTTTAGAATAACAACAAATACAATAGGAATAAACATTAAAATACCATTTCACATGCTCTTCTAACATTGCTTTTACTACCACCAGCATGTGATACTTGAAGTTTCTCTCAATTTTTTCTATTTTACAAGCATTATTTCTAAAATTTATAATCACAAAAAATAAAGGTAACATTGTTATAAAAATAACCAGAATAAAAGATAGCTGTAATAAAATAAAAAAAATTAATATAATAGTACTACTAAAAGAAACATTATTCTATTACCTTTGTCTTAAGATTCGTGTAGTGATGCACAAAAGCCGCTCACTCAATGGGAGGTATATCTGAATCAATCTTAGTTGCCAGAATTTCTTCTTTTATTTTATTAGGATAAAAATAAATATTTCGTAACGAATATTTGTAGGCTTTTCATCAATCACATAATGTTCTTAGTGCCCATTTAATGCCAGCAGCATAATCAAACTCAAAATTTTCTTTCAAAATATTTATACACAACGTTAAAATTTATATTGTTCAACCCTTTACTTATTATTCTCAAAATACTGTTTTCTAACATGATCTATGACAATCACTAAAATTAGAGCATATAGCATTTTAAGTTAAAAATAAAAAATAAAAAACTGACCTAATAAGTGAAGAAACAAGCCAATTCTACACAATAAATTCTTTAAGGTAGACCTAATAAAAATATAGCTAGATACATGCACCTCCCTAATAACATTAATATCCTCCTCTCATTTTATCTCTATTTTAAAACGTACAAATACTATTAATCAAGCTAGCTAGCACGCATTTTTCATCACACCCATGGTTTCTCAACATTACTTGTATTTCCAACAATACAACCAAATCTAAATAAGGTATCATCAATCTTATTTAATACTAGATCCAATTCTCTTACCTTGCCTATTTCAAGTAGTACTCCCTCGTGAATTCTCTCTTTTTAAAATTTTAAGCCATTTTTTTATGTTTACAGGTCTCACATCTTTTAAGAACATGATATCTAAATAGTTTGAGTACAAGATATATCAAAATATTCAAGCTAATATAATATTATCATACTCCAAAATCACACAAGAGAAACCAAAATAATATACAGGAAATTAAACGGGGAAATACAAGAATTGGAAAAAACTAAACATTAAAAATGAAAAAGGCGCATAGATTAAAAAGACAAGGTAAATTTTAAAAGGCAGAAAAAATTTTAAAATGTCTAAAGTATACATACTTCAATGTAGTTTCACTGCTTTTTTGTGTTGTTTTCAGGCATCTGATCCCATCTTTGAATTGAAATTGGACATAGCGTTGCTCTACGGGGCATTACACCCAAAAATCGTACCAATAAATTCGTGCCATTATCTCGACCTTGTCCATGGCCATCAAGTTCCATCATGACTTTTTCCTCTTTTTTCAAATGCCAGACTTGAATGGCAGTCATTTTGCGAGTGTGATTTCTCCAGTAGAAGTGTCTATAAAGGAATGCATCATTGAATAAAAGAAATAAATTAAATATTAGAACTCAAAAAATCACATAAAAATTTGAAATTACATATACCTTTGACATTCACAACTAAAGGATGGTTATGATCTTTTTTGATGGGTGCAATTGGTTGTTCTATTGTCAATGTATCATGCTCATTCATCATGTCTATATCCAAAGATCCAACATCATCTTGGTTGAGATTTATTTCATCCAGACCCTCTGCAAATTTTTCATTATTGTTGATATTTTATGGTTGTCGAAGTTCTGTTAGAAGGGCCTTTCCTGAACTATTATGTTTTTGCTTCATGAGAAGATCTGCCAACAAAACTAACAAATAACACCAAAATGAAGAAAGAAAATGTCGGTATTTTGTATTTGGAGAATGCTGTCATATGATACGACTTATATAACATGTTAAAGGAAGTACCTTCAGGTGCTATAAAGTAACAGAGTCAAAACAAGACGTGAACAGAGTGATAGGTGTTTACTCCGCCAAAGGGTATATTAAAAGTTAAGCGCACTTTAAAATTTTAAATCTTGAATATTTATATAGTCATTGTTGTTTAGGCCGTCTTTTTACTTTTTTTTTTTATAATTTTAAAAATCTTTTTTTCTATTCTACTGTTTATTATCTATTAAATATACCTTATATTAATTTATTTCTAATACAATAGTTATTTATTTATTTATTTTTAATAGTCAAATACGATTAAAAATTTAAATTTAAATTTTAAGTCTGTATATTTTTATCTTTAATTTTTGTAATAATACTAAATAACGCAAAAACCATTTTAATAAATATACGACCCTCAAAATTCCTCACTTCATGTGGGTGATGATTCAAACAATACACTATTATTTAATCATTTTCCTATTTTGCACGAAACAATAGTAAGAGTTATATATTAAGTCGGTTTTGTAAATATTTTTACCTAAAAAATTTAATGTTTGTTAAATTTTAATTACTAAGTCAGTTATTAAAATTTAATTTTGTAAGACAAATTAATTATCACATAAAATTTATTTAACAAATTTTACAAATCAGTTTATGTTATTACTTAATAAAATTAAGAACTTTTATAGGAGTGAGTACATACTCATTAATTTATTAGTATTAATTTTCTTACAAGTAAGACTGATAACTTAATTCAGATATGAATTCATGTGATGAATGATCTCAGGTTTTAAATTAAACTAGTTCATTAATTTGTATTTTGTGAATCAATTTATTAGAAAGGTGATGAATCAATTTTTGCTCGATCCCTTCATGTATTTTGTGCTTCTTTTCTTGTTTTTGTTTTGAGTTCAGAGGGGAAAGAGTGATTTAAAAAAAAACTAGAAGAAAAATTAAGATTTTAGTAAAAAAAATTAGGCAATAATTAGAATGAAAAGTTTATTAAACCTTTAAAAGCCCCACATTAAGGGTAATTTTTAGTGTTTATTTTTTTAATTTATTTTTTAGTCTAAGTTGGATTATTGGTGATTCAGTTGTAGAACGAACGTATCCTCTCTTTTAAAAAAACTTCGCAATATATCGTTCTATGATATTGAATTACTTTCGACATGCCCAATGGAACTCACATGCCGGCCTGTTTTTAACACTCATCTACAAAGAAAAATGTTACGATTCAAATTCAGTTAACAGCGCTATTTATAGTGTATGCCAAATAAATTCTTTTCGAAAATTACCTTCAAATCCATTAGTATAACATCAGTATCCCAATCAAAATCTTTCTTAAAGTATGGAAAACCGAACCTTACCAAATACTGCATGTTCAATGCATATATCTCCTACAAGTTTCAAACGAATCATAATCCAAGTAACATTTAAAGGATTATCTTAAATTAAATAACAAAACACAAAAAGAATGGTAAACGTGGCAAACCTTAAGAGTAGAATCCATAATAGTGGATGAAGCACTATTGTAGGATTCACGATAGAAGGGTGCTTTTTCAGAGATATTCGTGTGAGCATTGAGAGCCACCAGCCAGAAATGGATATTGATCTTATTAAACCAAAACATCGAGTAAATGTTGCAACGAGGAGAAAGGAGAGGCAGAAGCCATCTCCTTAGCAAATTTGATGCTTCCACAACATTCAAGAAACTCACTTTCTTCCATAGCAATCCAATTTAAAGATTTGCTGCAAAACTGCGGGACTTGGGACAATGATGTATCACCATGCTCAGATAGAATTGCCATCTTGGATCACCTAAATATTAAAAAATGCATTATGAATAAAAAAACAAAAGTAGATATAGAGAGTTTCTACATCAATACTTATTATTAGCATTTTCAATGTGTTTGAACATTAAAAATTGAATATGAAAATTAAAGGTTGTCCTTTATTTTTTTATATATAATTATTCAAGTTTTAAATACTATGTAGTTTTTATCACTTTAATTAGAATTTGACGTTATTTTCAAATAAAATTAGCCTCAACCAACAAGCATGCACTATAATCTTCAACAAATACAGAATGACCATCATAACTGTATGAAAAAAATATAAGTAATAGATAAACTAATACTATATATTTTCACAAAAACATGAAGGAAAAGATATCATAACATATCATATCCTTCTTTTCATTAATGTAGTGTAACGACCCAACTTCTAGCCTGTCATGACCAAGGCTAGCAGCCAGGCGCTACTATTTAGCTGATTTTAGATACTTTAGACCATATATTAAGTGTATACATATGAGCCTGGAGTGCTAGTCGAGAATCGTGTATCTAGTCGTGCATATTGGAATAATTGTAAATTAAGCAGTTAATACAAAAAAACAGAAAAGCATAGCATAGCATACTCATATCATACATGAAAACGCCCAGAGGCTTAATTCATCACAAAACACAAGTTCATACTTAATTACTTACTATATTATGTACATACTATATCTGTAATGTTTACAGGCCCCGGCTCACAAGAACCACCCTAGACTGGGACCCGTTCTACATTATTAAATAAATAAAAGAGCTAGCCCTCTAAAAAGACTATTCAAGAGCAAGGGCAATGACCACTATTATTAAGACTACTACTACTACTACTACTACCACTACTACCACTACCACTACCACTACCACTACCACTACTACTACTGATGTTGCTGTTACTTTATCTCCAGAAACTGTTGTCACAATATGCTAAAGCGAGGGAATCACTTTGATGCGCCAGTGATGTTGTTGCTGCTACTGATGTTGCTGTTACTTTATCTCCAGAAACTGCTGTCACAATATGCTAAAGCGAGAGAATCACTCTGATGCGCCGGTGATGTTGTTGCTACTACTACTACTACTACTACTACTACTACTGATGTTACTGTTACTTTATCTCCAGGAACTGCTGTCACAATATGCTAAAGTGAGGGAATCACTCTGATGCGCCGGTGATGTTGTTGCTGCTCGCATCCTCTGTGGAGTCCTCTTCCCCGGTCTCAAAAGAACTAGAGTACAAATCCGCCATCATCTGGTCAATCCACACCTCTGAGCTAAACTCAGTTGAAGGTGTAGAACCAGAGCTTTCAGGAACCCCTGGCCCGTCGAATCCTGGCTCAGCTACAGGGGATGGTGATGGAGCGTCAGGCATAGGTACATCAAGAACTACTTGATCTTCTTCGGGATTGAACCATGGTGGATACTCAGGTATGTCAATGATCGGAGACTGCGGTATTGGCTCTGCCATATTCAAAGAATAAGGCGGAAAAGGATACTGGCCTCTGCTGGGGTGAAGCTCGGATAGCAGCGTATCATAAGGCATGTCAGGGTCAAACTCCTGGATGAGCAGAGGATGAGAGAAAGGACGGTCGGGAAGATAGTAGATGCGTGTACGTGGACTATCCCAAAACACCGCGCTCCCTGTCGCGGGGTCCACGTATATGCCGTACGCTGGGTACTCAAATAAAATCACGCCGGTCTTCATCTGTGGACATGGAAAAAGGGGGTGAGAACATAGGGTTCTCAGTAGGGTACTATACAAAAAAAACCTAAGGGGATCCGCAGCCTAAGTTTAATCGTTCACAGGGTCACCACAATAATCAATCATACAAACAGATATAATCACAAGTATATAACAGTATAACAGTCACATACACAAGTAAGCAAACACAAACAAAGAAATGTAGCAAACAAGTATGATGCATGTCTGGTCCTACGTTGGTCATGAACTCATGTGTCGGTTGGCTACCCGCAGCCCGACGTTACCTGGCCCAAGTCCGGATATGGCTACTCCACTGGGTCGATCGCGCACCGGTGCCCGAAATATAATCGCGGCACTAATAAAGAATGGCCCAAAAATACGATGCGCTCCCAGTGAGTAACAGTCCATATGGCGGGCGTCCCCACGTTCATATAGTCTCTGGTCAGGCGGGATGGAAGTCCGCTCTGCCAGGTACTTCTTAGCACCTTGGGGTTTACAGGCACATCTCAACAGAATTTCTTTCTAAGGGACTTCTCCTCTCTTCTTTTATAAAAACTTGTGCTCGGATCTTTCTTAAAATGTATCAGCCTTGTCACATTTTACCATTTTGCCCTTTTTATTTAACTTTTCTTTTTACCGTTTTCATTAGGTTTTTAATGATGCTTTCACCCTTAATGTTATTATTTTTCCAGTGTATCTTCATATTTTTTTCTAATATACCTTTTTCCATTAATTAAGTTAATTATTTATTTTTAATTTGACTTTATGCCTGAAATTACTAATATGCCCCTAAGTACTCTAGTTTTTACTGTTTAACCTTATTTAGCATCAAAATTTTACCGAATTAATCCTATTAGTTGCCTATGATTATAATTATTCCTAATAATTTTATTAAATTCCAATTTTCACCCTAAGGGACCTAAAACTAAATTTATCCTTTATTAATTTTATTTACTTATTCTAATTACTACTTTTTATCGTTTTACTTCTAACTTTTACTAAAGCTTTTATTTAGGCCCAAAACTTTTTTATAATTATAATCTTTATCCAACTAATTTATATAATTACTATTTTACCCTTAATGGCACTAAATTCAGAATTTTACTTATTTTTCATTTAAATTATATTTTTGACTCTCTTTTTACCCAAAAACGACCATAACACCCTTTTTACCTTTCCTCCTTTATTCCATAGGATTAAAACTATTTTTGTGACTACTTTTTAACTCTTTTCTACCATGATTTTCGTGCTCTTAGTGATTGAAATTTCAGAGGTGCAGTTTTTATGTTTTTCTTCACTTTTTGTGACATTTAAAACTTCACTTAAACCCCAAGCGCTTCCATGTTTTTTGCTGTTTTGACACAAATTCCAGAGGCAATATAACAGTATTTTACACATATTTATCAAGCTAAAATAGTGGTAACTCACAAAATTTCCAGAAATTCAAAACAAGCATAAATTCACCACAAAACGGCTCATATAAGTACCGAAAACAAGCACAACCATATTCTAACTAATCCTAACCCTTACCTCTTATGTAAATCAGTTAATAAACCTTTCTCATGTTAGAATATAATTAGGATTAATTAGAATTATTTAGTATATCTGAATATTTATTATAGAATATTATGTCTTTATTATTATGATTCTCTTAGTCCCTATAAATACCCTTCTATATTGTATCATTCCATATAACTTGAATAGACAAGTTGAATACACTCAATAATATACCATCCTTTCTCCATTTTAGACTCTTATTTCTAACATGGTATCAGAGCCATGGTATCCTCCTTGAAGAGAATAGGTTGTTTTCCTTGCGATGAAATCATCGTAGTTTTTGCACTTTTTTTTTCTATGCCATTTTCCTTGAAGAGAACATTTCTATGATGCTTTTTCACCTCATCGACTAGCCTATTTTGATTTGAATGATCAAACACCATTGTCATCCACTGCTTACCTATTCTCATGAAGAAATCATATAGTTTTCGCTCTCTTTTGGCAGTTCCGTCTTTGTTTTCTCGTGGCAGTTTCATTTGCATTCTCTCGTGGCAGTTCTGTTTACGTTCTTTCCTGGCAGTTCCATCTGCATTTCTTTCCGGAAGTTCCGTCTGCACTTCCTTCGAGATAGCGCCAGTTCCGTCTACGCTTCCTTCAGACTAGCGGTAGTTCCGTCTGCACTTCCTTTAGACTAGCGGCAGTTCTGTCTGCGCTTCCTTCTGGCAGTTTTGTCTGCACCCGTTTTATCAGTTTATGCAGTTTTTTTCTCTTTATTTTGTTGTTTTAAATAAATTTCAAACTCAAGTTGTCACTTGAGTTTGAGGGGGGGATGTTAGAATATAATTAGGATCAATTAGGATCAACTAGAATTATTTAGTATATCTGAATATTTATTATAGAATATTACGTCTTTATTATTACGATTCTCTTAGTCCCTATAAATACCCTTCTATATTGTATCATTCCACACAACTTGAATAGACAAGTTGAATACACTCAATAATACCCTTCTATATTGTAACATCTCACACTAGAAAACGTGGATACAAGGGCAAAAACACAGCTGATGGTGGTGAGTTTTGTTTTTGGGCCTAAAGTGTCGCAAAACGTCAGAATTTAGCCACTGTGAGCTTGAAACTCCTTAACTCCTTAGGCGTGCTCCATGGGTACTTCAAGAGGAGTTCTCTATACATAGAGGAGAGTAATGATTCATAATGGCTACTGTTTCTTTTGAAAAGAAAAAGAAAAGGAGAAAGAACAAGAGTTTACCTAGCCAAATGTAAAAACGCAAAGACTGGTGAAAACGGACAAGAGTTTGTACTTGTATGGTTTGAGTCCTTGAAGAACACTTGGAGAATAATGTATGAATGGTGATATAAGGGACTGAAATTGCAGGTATAGTGTGCAGAATTTTCTCTATTTCTCCTCTCTCACTTATGGTTCTTATCTCTCTCTTTATGGTAAAATGTAATTGAATTTTCGCTTTGGTAATTCCTTAAATAAAATCTGAAGTGTAACTTAATTAAAGATGGTAAAAGAGGGATGGAAAAATTAGAGAAAAATGGGTTGATATCAAGAGAGAAGGGGCGTGATTTCGAGGAAACACACTCAGTGTCATAATGAAGTGTTTATCTGTAGTTAACCGCGGTTAATTACTCGTGGTTTAAAACACAGCAGAGAGGGATGAGAGGCTGAGATAATCTTAGCCTAGAGGCTGAGAGATGGGGGCCGAGTTACTTGGGTAGTAAGCAAGAGGATTCGTGATTTCTAGGAGTCGTTTGCGAAATACTGGACAGAAATTTGGTTCAGATAACTTTTACCGGGCGGTAAAATGATTAATGGCTAATAGTTATTTTTAAAGAGGTGAATCATAAAGGGATAGCTAATATAAATCTAGAGACACATTTATTTGAATAGAAATTACTTTTACCACTGGTTCAGAGGTTTTCGGTTACGAGAATTTTTCTCGGTGCGCGCACAATCGTCACTGAAAGCGTTTTTGCGGCTTAAAAGTTTCTGGTGTGGTAACTAGCCAATGGTAAGATAGTATTTAATATCTATTAGTCAAATTTGACTTAGAGGGATTAATTGCTCTCATAAAGCCAAGTTTGACCTCGTAAATCTCTTTTTCTTTTTAATTTTCATTTTTTTTTTGCTAGAAAAATCTGTTTTCCGATAACCTGGTTCTTATATGTAGTATCACCGAAGAACCAAATAACAACAACCTAATAAGAGCAAACACCCAATAACCTAATAACAACAAATGAAGGAAAATCTATTTCATAACTCAGGAACAAAAATTTCAAAAATGACAAGAAGTATAAGAAAAAAAATTGAGTATAATCCTTGCAGAAATTGTATTTACAAAATATAAATAAACATGATACTCACAGAAATTGGAAGAGGATAAGAAAAGATAATAGTTAAGTGTTACCTGACAAAAAAATTTTTCAATTCTCTAGCAGTGTGATTTTGTGCTTCACCAAATTAATTAGAGGGAACAGTTAAAATTTTTTTAACCAAAATAGAGAAAAAATATTTAAGTAAAAATTGGGAGAGAATGCTGGGAACCATACCAGAAGTATTCATCGCGCGCAACTTTGCTACTGTGTGTATTGTTCGTGGAAAATCAAAATTCCGAGAATGTGAAAGCTGAATATAATTCTTGCCACGAAAAGATGAGTTTGTCACAAATCTCTGTCCAATTTGTGCAACAATTTTGCCTCAGTAACATTATTGCGTGACTAAAGACAATACCTTTTGGAAGTTTAGCCACTAAGAAGGTCACACACATCTCCCTGAAGCAATGTATGTCTTGAGCCTCACCGTCGGTGAAGAAACCCAAAATTAAGGAGTCATCGAAATCTGAGAGATCTGAGAAAATGAATTCAAAGAAAGGGATCAAGCTAAGCAGAGGGAGAAGAACTCTCAATACCTTCGATTTAGAAATTTGTTAGAGTTTTCTCCTTCTTTTACATTTTAACTTTTATCTATAATATATTTTAAAATATTTTATTTAAAATGATATTCATATTCTCATTTAATGACTAAATTTGATTAAGAATTTTATTTTCAATTTTGAGCTTGTATATTGTTTATTTTTAATTTTTGTTACGATAATATAAAGTAAAATGTAATTAAGATTATAAATAAAAATTTAAAATAAAATAAAAATAGTTAATTTATTTATTATTAACTAATGGAATAAAAAATCATGTAAAACAAAATGTGACAAATTATGAATAAAGGAGTGATTCATTAAAATAAAAATAATATAATAAAAAATTAGTACTAAATATTAATTACTTGCTATTGTATTTGACAAATTTAGTTTATCTTTACATAATAATATAGTAAAACATACAGTAAAATTAATATTTATCTAAAATAATAATTATAAAATAAATAATTAATAATATATTCTAATTAAATATAGTATAAATAAAAAATTTAATTTATAATTTCACAAAATAATTTTAAAAAAATAATTATACATATAATAAGAGTACAATATTCACAAATATATGTAGTAAGTATTAAATTATGTAAATAAAAGATTTTTTATTTATCTTCAATTCTTTTAAATTCAACAAATGATAAAACAATCTATTTTGAGTAGAAGATTTACTGAAAATTTTTTTTTTCTTACTTAAAAATTATCAATTTTTTTATTACCTATCCAAATTATTTTATTTTAATTAGATAAATTTTATCTTTATAATTAACTCAATTATTAGAATATAACTTTTATCTTTATAATTATTTGTTTTATCTAAATTCATTTTTTCATATTTTCAGTTTTAATTTCATAAATATATGTTAATGTTAGGATATTTAAAAAAATATATTTATTCAAGAACAATCATGGAAAACAAGCGGAGAGAGGTAAGGGAAGAGGTTATAGTTTGATTTTTATTTTTAGAAGAGAAAAAATGATTTTGCTAAAATAAGGAGTATAAACTTCAAATTAAAAGGCTACGATGAATACTGTTTGTGGCAAAATGTTAAATTTTAGCCATGGTGACAATGTTTCGTGCTAAATACAAGACACACTTATTTATTTTTATCACGATTCAACATTCGTAGTTAAAATTTAGTGGCTAAACCCTGTTTTTGTGGTAGTGGGGTGCGACGTGATACAAATTTGTATCAAGAGATATAGAGACTTAGATAGAAATTCTAAGAAAATAGAATAAAAATTCCTAAAATTTGGGTCAAGAGAGAAATTAAAGTTTTCAATTACATAATATCTGTACACACTATTATATCATATTTCTATTTATAGTATAATTCTATAATTGGGCTATAGGGCCAATACTAATCCTAACACGGCGAACCTCCTTTTCCGTCTCTCATTCCCTTTTTAAAAAATGTCTCTCATCCTATTTTCATCTTCGTTTCAAGTCCCTATGTAATTATCTCCTCAGAAAACGCAGATAGCCACAGGTATCTATGGATATTCTTTAAAAAAATTTGAAAAGAAATTAACAAAAAAAGCAATGATATAATAATCACAAATAATCAATTCAGTTGGAGGGAGAGAAAGATGAAAAATCGAGACTGAAAATGAGTCTGAAAGAAAAAAGAAGGTTCGAATTGGAGGTAGAAATTAGGGTTATTAATGAATTTATGTATATATAAATTAGGATAAATCAATAATTTCATATTTACTTGGATTTAACGGGTATCATAGGTAGGGATGGCAATGGGTTTCCATGACAGCAAGAAAGAGTCCTTCGTCCTCTGTCCCTAATTAGTAAAATGACCCCGTCTCTGTCCCATTCCCATCAAGGGTCCCTGTTTATTTCTCCCGGCGGAAAATGTAGGTATTCATGAATATTATTAAGTTTATTTTTTTAATAAAAAAACTAACACAACCATAACAAAATCCTATACAATTCAACCATATCAAATCAAATACAATTCAAACACAAATTTAACATAATATCATACACAATTTTTTAACATAAAAATTAAAATAAAATGAATTAGAATTACTTACACAATTTATATATATGGACATTTATGTAAATTTTATTTCGTGGAGATTTTGAAGGTCCCCGTGGGGTGGATACCTCTATCCCATTCCCCGCCTCCTCACCCTTTATTCATGGGGCGAGTCCCTGCTTTGTGGAGATTTTGCGGATCTCTGTTAGCCTCTTCATCGCGGATAATCCCTGTGGGTGAGTGCAGAATTTTTCGTCATCTCTATTCTTGGGGTGGATATCTATATCCCCCTCTCCATCCATTTCACTTGGGCGGGTACCTATTTGTGGAGATTTTTCGGATCCTAATATTTAGCCTCAAATCGTGAGTAATCTCTACGAATATCTATTTCGACTGGTTTTGTCATTATTCCAATTGATAGTATTTGTTGGTTCATGATGTAGAACTACCCCAGTCACTTAGTAAATTCTTAGATAACTAAAGTCTATGCTATATCATTCTCGTAAAGTCACATGTATTCTTGTTATAACAATATTAATCGAAGATAAATGACAAAACACTAAATAAATCACATTTTTCATATATATTACAATGATTAATATCACATATTATAATTTATGAAATCATATTATAAAATATCGTTAAGTCTGGACAACTTTAAAAAAAATATTAAAAAAAATTACATGTTGATTTATAAGATTTTAGTTTTAAAAAATTCTATTAGAGGAGCTGTAATTTAACCTTATCAAGAATACAGAAGGTTCTGGTTGAAGAAGATAAAAAAACTCTCTCAATTATACTCACGAATACATGTACGCTTATGCGCTCTCATCTATATTTCTTAATGATTTAACATGGATGGTCTTGTAGTTGAGGAATCCTATAATTTTCAACAAGTAGTATCAGAGCCGTTATCCCTGATTAGATTATTGAAAATAATTAGTTCTGTCTTGATTAATGCTTAATTGTGGATTTAAGTTTATGGGTTCATCTCTCTAACCATTAGTCTCACGTCTTTGATTAACTGATTTAGACTATAAGTCTTATTTTTTATAAAAAAAAAATCCAAATCCATAATCATTATATACTAGGAATGATATGTAATTTCATCAAGAATAAGAATTTAATTAATGTGTTCGTTTGCATTTATGTTTTATTTGTAATCTTTTAATTCTTTTTTGTGTTCTTTTGTTCTTCTGATTATGACAGGACACTAATAATATGTGATACATATCAAATATCATAATATAGTATATGTCATACCATTATAATTTTTATATGACAAATTCTGATAAAATAATTAGTCACCCTAAAAAATTATATGATACCTCTAAAAAGTTATAAATATATTATAAATCACAAAAGTTTTTAACTATAATTTTGTCGTTATCAGATTTATATCCAAAAAAGAATTATCATAGTTAAAATTTGAAGATTAATATGTGATTATAGTTTGTCACACTTGTACAATTTTTTGTGGAGTCTTATATAATAAATTAAAAAATTTGATAAAATAAAAAAAATCTTTGTCCTCCGTTATTAAAGTAATAAAAATAACAAGGTTAAAAGTTAATAATAAGTGTATAATGTGGGACATCAAACACAAACGATGGAGATGAATTAGATTATATATTTAGATGAGATATTGAAAAGTTGTCGTTCTTATTCTTCTTGACTCGTTGGCCAATATTACAATGAAAACATATTTAAGCATAGGTTTCAGCACAATGTATAAATAATGAGGATTAAGTCGCCGAGAATATTATCGTTGTTTTTTATTACACAAAAAACAGAGATGTGCCGATATCAACATAAACAATCCCTATACTTTAAAATATCAAACTCAGCATTGTCCTCCATCTTACCTGTACCCTTACGTTGTTTATTTATTTATAGTTAAAAAAAACTACACTACACTACATACCAATAGTATACTTTTGATGCAACGGTTTCACTTATGAAAACACTTCCAACTTTCAAGTTGAGAGAATCTATACTGTTAAGAAATTATTAATTTTCTGACCTATTTATGAGCAATACTTATATCAATTATAATTACAAATTAAGCCATGTTACATTAAATAACTTATACAATGATAATATCATTTATTGTCATAAATATCGAGTTGAATAAATCATTATTAATTTTGATTTGTAATTAAATGATAATAAAACTAGAGATACTATTTTATTTGGACTTTAGGGTTTAGTAGGTGATACATTCAAATATAAATAGTGACTTCAAGGTTTTAGTCTCAATACGTCAAAGTTGCCACCGTAGCTCTTTTTCTATTAGAGGAATTATGATTCAGCCTTATCAGGAATACAGAAGGTTCTAGTTAAGGAAGATAAAAAAAATTCTCTCAATTATACTCATGAATTCATGTACGCTTCTGCGCTCTCAGCTATATTTTTTTAATGATTTAACATGGATGGTCTTGTGGTTTAGGAATCCTATAATTTTCAACAAGTGGTATCAGAGCCGCCATCCATGATTAGATTATTGAGAAATAATAAGTTCTGTCTTAATTAATGCTTAATTTAGGATTTAAGTTTATGAGTTCATGTATCTAACCTATAGTTTTACGTCTTTGATTAATTGATTTAGACTATAAAGTCTTATCTTTTTTTAAAAAAAATGTAATCCGAGTATATCATCATTATATATTGGGAATGATATGTAATTCCATCAAGAATAAGAATTTAATTAATGTGTTCGTTTGCGTTTAAGTTTTATTGTAATCCTTTAATTTTTTTTTGTGTGTTCTTTTGTTCTTCTAATTATGACAAGACACCGATAATATGTAATATATATCAAATATCATAATATAGTATATATCATACCATTATAATTTTTATATGACAAATTCTGATAAAATAATTAGCCACCCCCAAAAAGTCTTTAACCATAATTTTGTCGTTAACAGATTTATATCTGAAAAAGAATTATCATAGTTGAAATTTGAAGGTTAGGACGTGATTACAGTTTGTCACACTTGTATAATTTTTCGTAGAGTACTATATAATATATTAAGTAAATTAATTAAAGAATTTGATAAAATCAAGAAGAAATTTTTGTCCTCCATTATTAAAGTAATAAAAACAATAAGGTTAAGAATTAATAATAAGTGTATAATGTGAAAAACCAAACACAGAAGATAGAAATGAATTAGATTATATATTTAGATGAGATATTGAGAAGCTATCATTGCTATTCTTGTTGACTCATTGGCTCATAGTATGATGAAGACATAGTTAAGCATAGGTATCAGCACAATGTATAGATAATAAGGATTAAGTTACCAAAAATATCACCGTTGTTTTTTATTACACATAAAGCGGAGATGTGCTGATATCACCATAAATAGTCCCTATGCTTTGAAATATCAAACTCAGCGTTATCCTCCAGCTAACTTGTACTATTATGTTATTTATTTATTTAGAGTTAAAAAACTACACTACACTACATAACAATAGTATACCTTTGATACATTGGTTTCACTTATGAAAATACTTCCAACTTTCAAGTTGAGAAAGTATATGCTATTAAGAAATTGTTAATTTTTTGACCTATTTATAAGCAATACATATATCAGTTATAATTACAAATTAAGCTATGTCACATTAAATAACTTATATAATGATAATATCATTTATTATCATAAATATTGAGTTGAATAAATTATTATTACTTTTGATTTTGAATTAAATGATAATAAAACTAGAGATGCTATTTTATTTAGACTTTAGAATTTAATGGGTGCTACACTCATATAAATAGTGACTTCAAGGTTTTAGTCCCAATACATTAAAGTTGCCTCCGTAGCTCTTTTCTTATTAGAGGAGTTGTGATTCAGTCTTATCAGAAATACAGAAAGTTCTGGTTAAAGAAGATCAAAGAAATAAACTCTCAATTATACTCATAAATTCATGTATGTTTTTGAGCTCTCAGCTATATTTCTTAATGATTTAACATGGATGGTCTTGTAGTTGAGGAATCCTATAATTTCCAACAAGTGGTATCAGAGCCGC